>NC_045438.1:69903341-70051178 GCF_002776525.5 Piliocolobus tephrosceles
AAAAAAAAAAAAAAAAAAACTGCTTGCTCTCTCAAACAGTACTAATTGTGTGATCCCTAAATTGTTACTTTAATTTTAGCTTTTGAGGTTTACTTTTCCCTGGCTATAAAGTGGGCTAACCAAAATATACCTTACCTGTGTTGATGATTAGAGATGGTATATGAACAGTCATTCTATAAATAGTAGCTATTATAAATACAAGTTTTGTTTCTCAAAGTCACGTCCTACGATATAGTAATTTTTGGCTTTTCAAATTTTGTTTATTTTAATTAATCTGTGAGAGAGTTTGGAGAGAATTATTTTGATAAAAATAAAATTATCTGTTAGTATTTTTCTGTCAACACTTTAGTGTTAGCATAACTCTTTGTCAGTTATCATCATGACCATCATCATCATCATCATATTTTTCCTACTAGCTTAATGGAAAATTCATAATGAGTCATAAATCTACATGAAAGTCCAACTATGTAGAAGCTATTAATATTTTATTGGCAAAGTAGCTGCAGCTGTCTTTACAAAAATTTAATCTTAAGAGAGGTTTTTGATAGATTTTTCTCCATTAAACAATAGAGGATATATCTATTTTCATTTTTTTCCAATATGGCTTTTAACTTTACCTCTGTCATTGGATTCAGAATGGAACATTCAATCATATTTAATGGAAATAACTTATTAAATATTGTAGAGAGATGACTTTGGTGATACTTTCATTAATTGAAGGTTGCCATAACAACTGAAGGTCTATATTCACCACCTCATAGTTACAAAGGAAACTAGTTCTTTTATATTACCTTTATTATAATTCGTAACACTAGCACATATGTGGCATGCCTAATTTATCTCAAGATTTTATTGAGGTGAAAAGGACCTGATAAAAATGCAAATATAGAGGAATCGTGTCCATTTTTGTTAGCACAAAGTATCACAAGTTAACTTTTTTTTTGTCCCTGAATGTCTTACAAAGTATTTACTGTTTTCAGACATAATTGCATACTAGAAATGTTTCTAAAATTGGATCTTTTTGAGATTTTTCTGGTAAATTATCTACGAATTTCTTTTTAAACTGAAATCAAAGTATTAGATATTTTATGTAACACTTGCATGTTTATTGAATGAATATCTCATGAGAAGTTAAATAAGAGAATTAATTAACAAATAAATATAAATAATTAATTATCTCTAGAGATTAACATAAAGTAGGGCAGCCAGCTAATAGTCATAGTAGCAGTAGGTGATATGTCATTCATTTACCAAATGCTCAAGCAAGATATATGGCAAAAAAAAACTATATGATTTATTTTAAACAAAATATATTCTGATTTCAAATCCTTATTTGAATCAACTGATTCCAAATTTAAATTCAGCTTTCTCTGGGGCTATTTCTCCTATCTGCAGGACTGGTGATTATATTTAATCACATATAAAGCTAAACAGTGAGAAATTTTCTCTGTGGTTCTATTTCAGTATGGTCAAAGGCCTTACTGTTTCTTAAATAATTTGATAGCTACTATTGCAAACCATAATTCTCCCATTACTGTAATACTCATTTAGATTGGATTTCATTAATATTAAGAGATTCCAGGGAAGAAAAGTAAAGTTTTAATTAGTCATTTACACCTTTTTTCAAACATTTTAATAGGGCCTACACTCCTCTAAACCACCAGGCCTGCTTACCTCACCTGAATTTGTCTGATCACAATTTCCTCTGCCACCATAGCTCCAGACATACTGGCATTTTCACATTTTTGAAAATGTATTCTACTTTTTCTTGCCCTAATTCTATATAGAATTATTCTCCCTTCATTTAAACTGTCTCCAGCTCAGTGTGATGGAGGCTCAAGCAGATAGGGCCAAGAAGATGAGGCTACTACTAACTACAGCATCTAGTCTAAGGAGATGGTTCTTGTAGGAAAGGCAGGTGACCAGCATTTCTTATGTCTCCAGCCCAGGTTGCCGGAGCTTTACTTTATGAAAATACAACTGAGATAAGTGGTGCTTCTTTCCTCCATCCAGTCTCAACTTGTAGGATAGAGGCTTTACTTTAGCTATGGAAGGCCAGGGACACTGGGCTTTGACTGTTCTCATCCAAACTGGCTCTTAAGGTAGGAGTTTTGTGCCAGGAGAGGCAATCTGAGAAGACCAAGGACTACCATCACCACTCAGTGCCTCACTAGTAATATACACATGTCACCCCTAGAGAAGCAAGTCACTGTATGTACCCCAAGCCTGGTAAGCAGTGGTATAGAGATTCTGTCCAGAAAGAGCTTCAGACTATAGTAATACAAAGGTCTGTAGTTCTTTCTAAGGGAACTTTATTAATTTGCAAGAAAGCTTAAGAAATTCAAGCCTAAAGACTCTGCCAAAATCATAGAGATATTGGTGGTGAGAAGTTAAGAGGAGTATGGTCACTCCATGATAGCAATAAAATGAATGGTAAAGAGGCAAAAAGTTTAACAGAGAGAACAAAAGTGTGAGACACACAACAAGATCTCTGGTTGGATTGTAGCATGTCTCAAAAATTGACCTCACACTACCCCTATTAAGGGTCTAATTTTCGAATAGATCAGATTGTGGGGCAATTTATGTCCCAAGGTAATGCCAAAGGTTAGAGCAGTCTGATACAAGGTACCGATAAATGGATGCTAATATCTGGGAATGATACCAATAGAGCCAAACCCTCTAGAAGTTTATGGAAGGATGGGGGAGAGAGGCACTCAAACAGAGTTTAGCTAAAACCACAGTCATTCCCAGAAGTGGAAGTGAGGGGTCAGAAAGTCTGTACACATGACCAAGACTCTGCCTTCTGAGGGCTGACATGAGAGGCAAGGTGAAGGTACTTCAGTGAAATAATTCAGCCAAGTCACTAAAACAGTAAATAAGCAAACAGCAAGGATAACAATGCCCAGTGAAGGAAGATCAGTGTATAGAGTTGCTGCAAAGCAATATTTTAAATATTCTATTTTCAACACAAATGATGATATATGCAAAATGACGATTTATGTAGTTGACTTAATAACTACCACAATTTTAACTATCTTCTGTTTATTGTCTTTTTAAATTTCCTTCAGTTCTCTCTCGTTTCTCCCTTCTATTGTTTTATTTGAATATTTTATTTGACTTCATCATAACTGCCCAGTTATCACGTCCAAAATACTTTTAAAAAATATTTAAGTAGTTTGCAATGTGCCTTTTTAACCATTCTAAGTCCGTCTTTAAGTAACACTATAGTACTTTCATAGGTAGGTGTAGGTGATGGGAATCATTCTGTAAACTTATGAGCAAATCTCAGTTCTCTGGTGGGGCTTGTCTTTGAGCCTGTGTCACAAGCGTGTCTTTAGTGTGACAGCTTCCCCCATCCTCCGTAAGTGAGACAGGAAGTCTAAAGGGGGCTGATATGGGAGAAAATGTCTTCTTCTAGGTGGGAAAAATTCTTACAAAGTATTTTCCCCTGGAGAGTTTTACAGTGATTATTGTAAAATAATCTGTATTTTATAGAGATCTGAGATCTCTCAGATCTTCACCAAGCAGGAACCTGAAGGGGATTGTTGGTGGTATAACCCATATAAATACTAGGGCCGTGTAAGACTGTGGTTCTCAGCACTTTCTGACTACCACACTAGGTCACACTCACTGTCTCCAGCAATTCATATGCTATTATTTACATGTTCCTAGCAGTTTATTGCCAGCTTTTCATTTGGATATGTAGATATTAGCTATACCTCTCTGGAAGTTCCTTTCTCTTCAAATTTCTGGGTGGCAGTTTACCCTGCAACCTCAGTCATCTGATGGGTTCATGAAAAGTAATTTCAGTTTCTTCAGTTTTTCTTGCTTTAAGAATAAGACTGACAATGCAGGGCATGGTAGCTCATGCCTATAATCCCAGCACTTTGGGAGACCGAGGTGGGTGGATTGCTTGAGGTCAGAGGTTCAAGATCAGCCTAGCCAATATGTTGAAACCTTGTCTCTACTAAAAATAGAAAAATTAGCCAGGCAGAGCCCAGAAAGTCACTTGAACCCAGGACTCAGAAGTTGTTGTAAGCCAAGATCATACCACCACTGCCCTACAACCTAGCAACAGAGCAAGACTCCATCTAAAAAAATAATAATAAATAAATAATGAGACTTACAACTTCTGAGCACTTTACATGCAATCTGAAGGCAGAAGTGACTCTGAGATTTTTTTGGAGGGCAATACAAATTCTCCAAAACTAGATTATGGTCAATGGTTGCACTGCTTTATGAATATATTTTAAAAATCTACAGCATTGAATTGTTCATATTAAATGTGTCACTATATATCATGTGAATTATATCTCATTAAATGTGTGTACAAATAAGCCTATTCAGAATGTGTCCATAATATAACCAATAGCAATTTAATTTATTAATGGGTCTGAAGCTAACAAGAAGAGTAATAAATCTAAATGATGTCTACTGTTCATCAAATTTGGCTAGGAAAAATTATTAATCCCTATTTTCTAGACTAGATATTGTAGAATTTGGTCACTTTATGATCAATTTGCATCTCTTCATGATTCTTTACGTATGGATTGTTATTATTTACATTTCCTGAACACTGTATTTTCAAATATTTTGTAGATGCACTACAATCTTTATTTAACATCGAATTAAAAGCTCCTACATACTCATTTGGAAGCAAAATACATTTTACTTGTCTACTAAAACAGTATAAAAATATAACTCTGGATTTCATCCCTGTTTTGAGATGTTTCTTTCTGCTTATTTAGTACAAGAAATCTAAAGAAACTTATGAAGCTCCACAGAACCATATCATGCTTTCTTAATGTCACTGAGTTCCAAACCACTCACTCTGGATTCCCAGAATGAATGCCTCTCAGCTTCATTCTTCAACTTTAACAAATACCTTTATTTATCCTTCATCTTATTGCCATTTTTCTTGATAACAAGAAAAATTTCTCATTTTCTTTCCATATCCATGAATCCAGAGTATCTGTTGGATATAGTTTAAGTGTGATAACATTGTATTTTAAATGAAAACAACAGTAATTTATTTGATACGTTTTTTAAAGTGCATGCAACACATTGAGCAACATTGTAGAGTGCATAGCACAAAAATTCTGAGAACATATATTCTGGTCAGAAATCGGGGTTTCAATGTGAATGTATTCAATTTTATAATATAACTCAGTTTTAATATAATTTATTGTGTTAGTCTGCTTGGACTACCACAACAAAATGCTGTAAACTGTGTGGCCTAAACAACAGAAATTTATGTCTTACAGTTCTGAAGGCTGCGAACTACCAGATCAAGGTGCTAGCAAGTAGATTTCATTTTGAGGTTTGTTCTCTTGGCTTGTGGATGGTGACTACTTTCTCATTGTATACTCATGTGACCTCTTTATGTGTGAATAGAGAGAGCACTCTCTTTTCTTCTCTTATAAAGTTACCTTTTCTATTGTATTAGGGTCCTACCCCTTATCAACTGAGTTAACGTTAATAACCGTCTGAAGACCTTAGCTCCAAACACAGTCACGCTGGGGGTTAGGGTTTCAAGGTAAAAGCTTTGAGGAGACAGAATTCAGTCCATAGTATTTATACTGGGTTTTACTTTATATGAACTTGAATATTCAGCTATTGCAGTAGTAGGAGTCTATTTAAATACTTCACATCATTGAAAATGTTTATTGGTGAAATTTTTAACCCTGATGCAGTTTAGCACCTGACCTCTCTTTCCTTTTAGGATGCTTGCCAAATGATTTATAATCTCTGCTATGACTAATTTTATAGTCACTTTCGTAGCAAAATCATCATCTCTTAGCAGTTTCTGAATGCTTTTCTAAGGATATTTCATGTGTTGAGCCTGAAAATATCCCAACGTGATATTTGCTCCCAATTTCATTGTAGGGTTTTCAAGTATAACTGCATAAAATGGATTAAAACTCAATTTAATAAACAACTTCAAGTTCACTTGGGAGATGTATATAGAAGTTTGCAAATGGCAGAGGTCTAAAATATATGAGCAAAATACTAAGTATTAGCCTAAGGATATAATTGAAATTATCTGGATTCTAATATTTATGCCAATGCTAACATAGTTTACATGTGCAAAAATGTCAAATGTTGTAATCATAGCAATAGATGCAACATTAGAATTGTTATTTTCCTCTAAATTGCTAAAACAAAGAGTAGCTGGAAATAACATAAAATTTTAGCAAACTGTTTTATTAGAAGAGATTTATTACAACTTCTAGGAAATAAAAACGAAACTAAGCAATAAAGAGACCACATGGTAAAAAGACAAAGAAGAGCAAATGGTTTCAAGAATAACAGAGTAAATTAATCTGTAAATACTACTAAGATAATAAATCTTACTTTTGATCATTGTAATTAGCAAGCATTTTTAAATTAAAAAATAGCTACATTGCTTAGATATTAAATAGTTGAAACTGAAATATCTAACGTCCATACATTTGAGATTCCTATACTTAAGTTTTTTTTCCTTAACTAAATTTGTGATGGGAATTAAGAAATTATTATTTTTAAGTATGTTAAGTTTTGAGTTACAAATATTTTCTGTAAGGGGTTAGTGTTAGCTGTCCAGGTAATTAACAGTTCTTTATTTTATCATTTAATTCTATCAAAATACATGCAAATTAAAAAAAATCTATTCAACTTTACACTGTTATTGATGTTTAAAACTGTGTTCTTTATGGCAACAAAACAAACTAAATGTTTAAAGTTAGAAGCAAAACATCTTCATGTGACTTGATGTTTCAAAACAGTTTTTCATACATTCCTATTTGTAGTGTTCTCAGCTTGCTCTTTTTATGCTAATATTTCTTAGTTTGGCTCATGAACATTTCAAGCATAATTACAATAATTTGTTCTGTATTGGAATATTCAAAGAAGCATAGATAGCCTGTTCTGATTAAACCAAATTGAAGAAGGACATTTTTAGTTGCTCTAAATCACATGTCTCCTCAAGTTATATTCCATTTCAAAGGGTATAATTTCTCTATTTTGATTTTCAACGAAGTGGGGCATGGATTGAGACCTATATCTTAACTACTTATTCTCATAGCACACTTTCTGCATAATTATATAAAGATCATAAAGTTTAAATTGTGACTTATAGTCTTACAACTGGACATTAATAGAAACTGCTGACAGTGTTGTCCCAGAATAAGAGCAAAATATAAAGGAGATAAAACTATATCACATGGGAAGACAATATAAAGGATTACCCCTCGTAACTCTTCATATACTAAGAAACCAGCAATCTTCCAACAAAAAGGATGTAGCTTAAAGGGGGTAATTATCCCAAATCAAAATCCCAGCTAGCTATTTTGTAGATATTGACATATGAATTTAAAGTTTATGTGAAAAGGCAAAGGTCTAGAATAGCCAACATAGTAGTGGAAAAGAGCAAAGTTAGAAGACTGACATTGCCTGATTTCAATACTTATAAATCCATAGTATATCAATAAAGCATAGAATAGTGAAAGAACAGACATATAGATGAATAAAATTCAAAAAGAAAAACCCAGAAATAGAAGAATACAAATATAGTTACCTGATATTTGGCAGAGATGCAAAGGCAATTCAATGGAGAAAAAAACATCTTCAACAAATGGTGATTAATTCAAAGTCCATATTCAGAAAAGAAAATTACCTAGACATAGAACTCATAGCTTATACATCACACAAAATAGACATATAAGAACTACCTTATAATCCAGCAAGAAATACATACCTTCTGGGAATATATCCAAAGGAAATAAAATCAATGTCTCCAAGAGATACCTGCACTCCCACGTTCATATTAGTATTATTTACAATAGCTACATATGAAAATAATCCAAATGTCTGTCAAAGGTTGAATACATACAGAAAATGTGTATGTACAATGAAATATCATTTAGCCTTAAAAAGAAGAAAATCAATCAATTTGTGACAACATACATGATGTAAAGTGAGATATACAAGACAGAACAATAAATAGTTTCTCTTATATGTGTCATCAAAATAAAAATTTAAAAACATAGAAACAAAAAAAGAATAAAATGCTATGAAAACCTACTCATGCTGTATTATTACAAAGACATAACTGGGCATTATTTCCTTCTTGTATGATGCAACAGTAAGCATATATCACTATGTGTTATTCCTTAAAAAAAAAAAAAAAGACAAAGTCATACCTGACTCTGTTTAATTCAACCTCTATATCTAACCAGATCTAACTACAGGTTGAATTAGATAGATTCAGATAAGTTCTTTTCCTTTCAATAAAGATCTAATACCTTTGCTGAAAATTTGATAACAGACTTTTTGTTTCTTTCTTTCTTTCTTTGTTTTTTGAGACAGGGTCTCACTCTGGTTGCCCAGACAGGAGAAGCTCAGCAGTGCCATCTTGGTCCACTGCAGCTTCATCTCATGGGCTCCGGTGATTCTCCCACCTCAGCCTCCCAAGTAGCTGGGACTACAGGCACCCGCCACAATGCACCACTAATTTTTTTGTGTTTTAAGTAGGGTCAGGCTCTTGCTATGTTGCTCAGGCTGGTTTTGAACTCCTGGACTCAGTCAATCAACCTGCCTCTGCATCCAAAAATGCTGGGATTACAGACATGAGCCACCAAGCCCAGCCTAAGAATTGACTTTCGTAAGTGACACCATAAGGTTATAATCACCAAATCCTGCTGAATACGGGAAATTCTTCACAGCAACTAATACATATTTATTTATTTATTTATTGTTGACAAACAAATGGCATTTTTCTTAAGAAAAATATCATTCATTACTTTATTTTGAATTCTGATTTTCAAAAAGCCAATTTTAAAATGCCATTCTTGAAACACTCAAAGACAATGGTACACAGACTCATTATTAGAAAAATTAAAGAATTAATGTTAAATTTTTTATCTATGATATTATTTTCAAAATAAAATGGCTGTTTTTAAAAGGGCTTTATCAGTTAGAACTAGCGTAACTAAATTATTTATGGTTGAATAAATATGATGTCTGATACTTGCTTTAACTTATTCCAGTTCCTCACCTTTGCATGTATTCACTGCACCCCCCTCCTAAAAAAAGAAAGAATGACAGTGGATAAATAAAACAAGCAGGAGAGATAAAATGACAAAATGTTGGTAAATGTTAAAGCTGACTGATAGACACTAGGGATTTTAATTATACTGTCATAACTCTCTGGTTTTTTGTATTAAATTTCCTTATTAAACTTTTTTGAAAAGAAAGGAAAAATATTTTCTGAAGAAACTTGGGTTTGATATTGAGTTTTTAGACGTGACACCGAAAGAACAATTCATGCATGAAAGAACAAATATACAAGCCAGAATTTCTTAAAATTAAAAAATTCTGTTATGTAAAAGAAACCATTAAGAAATGAAAAGGAGATATTTTCAAAACAAATATCTGAAAAAGACGTGTGCCAAAAACATACCAAGAACTCTTAAAACAACTAAAAATAAGAAACTTAAATTTAAAATGTGCAAAATATTTAAACAAACACCTCACCAAAGACATACAGAATGCAAAGAAGTTTATGAAAAAATACTCAAAATCATTTACTGGCCATTAGGAAAACACAGATTAAAACAATGAACTAACTCTTCATACCTATTAGAATTGCTGAAATTCAAAAACTTCACAATATCAATTGCTGTGAGGATACAGAGCAACAGGAATGCAAAATAACACAGACATTTTAGAAGATCTTTTGGCAATTTCTCTATAAACTAAAGTGCACTATTTACAATGGTTAAGACACATTCAACCTAGGTGGCCCTTCAGTGGTGGACTGGGTAAAGAAAATATGGTACATATATACCATGGAATACTATGCAGACATTAAAAAGAATGAAATCATGTCCTATGCAGCAAAGTGGATATAGCTGGGGACCATAATCCTCAGCAAATTAATGCAGGAACCAAAAAAAAACAAACAAACAAACAAAAAAACACATGTTCTCACTTGTAAACATTGAGCACACATGGACATAAACATGAGAACAATAAACACTGGACTACTAGTGAGGGGAGGCAGAGAAGGAGGCATGGGTTGAAAAATAGATACTGGGTACACAACTCACGACCTGTGTGATGGGATTCATACCCCAAACCTTAGCATTACACAATTTGCCCAGATAATAAACCTCCACATTTTCCCCCTGTATCTAATGTAAAAGTTGAAATTTTGGAAAAAAAAAAAAAGTTACATTTACATGATTCTGTTATCTATTGAGTGTGCAATAAAATCATTTCTGAAAGAATAGTGTATAGAATAGTCTATATACCTTAATTATGCAGTAGTTCATGATGATAACTTTAGTATTTTCGAAAGTTGAGGAGGGAGTATTGCTTGACCCCAGGAGTTCAAGATCAGCCTGTGCAGTATTGCAAGACCATGTCTCTAAAAACATAAAATAACAAATTAGTCCAGCATGCTGGAGTGTGCCTGCAGTCCCAGCTGCTTGGCAGGTTGAATTGGGAGGATTGCTTGAACTCAGGAACTCAAGGCTGCAGTGAACTGTATCCATGCCACTGCATTCTAGGCTGTGCAACAAAGCAAGATTGTTTAGAAAATAAAAGAAAAGGCAAAACAAAAACAGTCACTTTATTACTGCAAAATGCTATGATCATCTGTGCTTTCAGCAAGTTTTAAACATTTGGCTGGTGCAGGTACTTACCTCTATGTTGATAGCTCCTGACTGATCAGGAGGTTGTTGCTGAAAGTTGGGGTGGCTGTGGCAGTTTCTTAAAATAAGAGAACAATGAAGTTTGTCGTATCAGTGGACTCTTCCTTTCATGTAAGATTCCTCTGTAGCATGCAATACTGTTTTGTACTATTGTACTCACAGTAGAACTTTCAAAATTAGAGTCAATCTTCTCTAACACTGTTGCTGCTTTATCAACTAAGTGTATGTAATATTCTAAATCCTTTGTTGTCATTTCAACAATGTTCACAGCATCTTCACCAAGAGTAGTTTCCTTCTCAAGTAATTACTTTCTTGGTTCATACACAAAAAGCAACACCTCATTCATTTGAACTTTACTATGAGATTGGAGCAATTCAGTCACATCTTCAGGCTCTACTTCTAATTCTGGTCCTCTTGCTATTTCTATCACATCTGTCATTACTTCTTCTACTGAAGTCTAGAGCCCCTCGAAGTTGTCCATGAGGACTGGAAAAAATGTCTTCCAAACTCCTGTTAATGTTGATACCTTGATCTCCTCCCATGAACCACAACTGGTCTTAATGACATCTAGAATGGTGAATCTTTTTCAGATGATTTTCAATTTACTTTGCCCTAATCCAGAAGAGGAATAATAGTCTCTGGCAGCTATAGCCTTACAAAACTTATTTCTTAAATAATAAGACTTGAAAGCCAAAATTACTCTGACCCATGGGCTGGCTGCAGAATGAATTTTTCTTTAGCAGGCAAGAAAACAACACTAATCTCTTCATAAATCTCCATCAGAGGTCTTGAGTGACCAAGTGCGTTGTCAACAAGCAGTAATTTTTAAAAGAAATTATTTCTTCTAAGCATTGGGCTTAAAATATGCAGTAAACAATATCTAAACAGATATGCTATCATTCATGCTTTGTTGTTTCATTTAAGGAGCACAGGCAAAGCATAATTGTTAAGGGCAGCAAGATTTCGGAAATGGTAAATGAGTATTGGCTTCGACTTTAAGTCACTACCAGCATTAACACCTAGCAAGAGAGTCAGCCTACGCTTTGAAGCTTTGAAGCTAGGCATTGACTTATCCTCTGTAGCTATGAAAGTCCTTGATGGCATCATCTTCCAGCATATGGCCATTTCATCCACATTAAAAATATGTTGTTCATTGTAGCCACCTTCATCAATGATCTTCCCTGTACCTGGATAACTTGGTGCAACCTCATCAGCACTTACTTCTTTCCCTTTTACTTTCATATTACAGAGATGGCTTTTGTTCTTAAATCTCATTAATTAATCTCTGCTATCTTCCAACTTTTCTTCTGGAACTTCCATATCTCTCTCAGTCTTTATAGAATTGAGGAGAATTAGAGCCTTGCTCTGTATTTGGCTTTGGCTAAGGGAATGTTGTAGCTGGTGGTGTCTTCTATCCAGACCACTCAAACTTTCTCTGTATTAGCACTAAATCTGTCTTACTTTCTTATCTTCCATGTTGAATTATAGTAGCACTTTTAATTTCCTCAAGAACTTTTCCTTTGCATTCACAACTTGGCTGTTTGGCACAAGAGGATTTTTTTTTTTTTTTTTTTTTTTTTTCCTATATAGGCTTTCCATATGCCTTCCTCACTAAACTGAATTATTTATAGCTTTTGATTTAAAATGAGATACCTGAAACTCTTTCATTCACTTGAACACTTAGAAGCCATTTTAGGGCTACTGGTTGACCTAACTTCAACATTGCTGTGTGTCAGGGCCTAAGGAAGCTAGAGTAGAGGGAGAGAGATTGAGGTAAAGTCCATCAGTGGAGCAGTCAGAACACACACATTTATCAATTAAGTTCATCATTTCATATGGGCATGGTTCATGGTGCCCCAAAACAATTACAATGAAAACGCAAAAAACAGTTATCACAGATTGCTAGAACAAATAAAATAATAATAAAGTTTGCAGTATTTTGAGAATTACTAAAATGTGACACAGATACACAAAATTAAAGCATGCTGTTGTAAAAAATGCTGCCAATAGACTTGCTGGGTTGCCACAGCCTTTGGTTTGTAAAAATCACAATCTCTGCTAAGTGCAATAAAGGGAAGAATACCTATAAATGAAGTATACCTGTAGATATTTACACATAGATACTGGCTAGCATATGCATGTGCATTTCTTTTCTGCCAGTTGAGATGTCCTAAATGCAATAACAAGGAGCACACCTAGCTCGTGGATTTTAATTTCTATTACCATTCCCTAATGAAAGAAACCAGAGATGCTGGGATAAATGGTGATTCTAAGACTTGGGCAGGAAATACACAAGATGAGCTTTGATTGCCTTGTTTCAGAAAGTAAGAAAAACAAAACAAAAACATAATGATAAGGGTATGTCAAATGGACACATGTGCCAACTTAAAAGCTTCCAATTGCTGAAACATGGGAATTTTGAATAAAATTGATAAAGAAGTGTTGAGTCTTAGTGTATAATTCAATGTACAATATGCATATGCGTGAGCTCATACTAATATAAATAAATGGTTGCAGAAATTAATTAATACCACCTATAAAGAATAATTCCAAATGATTTATGTAGACATTATGCCTCTATAAGTTGAAGCACAATAACTCTCTCCTTAACAGTGGGCTGCACATTGTGATTTCCTTCCACAGAAGGAAGTACAAAAGGTAGAGGAGGAGAAGGGAGAGTTACTCTGCAGTACAAACTCCTGACAAATGCTACCTTTGGTAGGTTATTCTATTAGTCTGTTTTCACGCTGCTGTAAAGATACTGTCTGAGACGAGGTAATTTATGAGGAAAAAGGTTTAATTGACTCCAGCATGGCTGGAGAGACCTCAGGAAAGTTACAATCATGGGGGAAGGTGAAGGGGAAGCAAGGCACATCTTACATAGTGCCAAGAGAGACAGAAAGAGCGAGGGAGGAAGTGTCACACTTTAAACCATGAGATCTCGTGACATCTCATACACAATAAAATGCATAAAACTTTGAAAATTATAAAACACAAAAGAAATAATAAAAGCGGAGCCTAAGTATATACCAGATGGTAATAAATGCTTTATTACTATTATGGTATATAATCTCAAAAATGATTTATTGCATTATTCTGTAATATTTATATAAATATATATAACCATAATACATTGATAATTAAGTACTAAAACCCCTGGAAAAAGTTATAAAGAATTGAGTTGTAAAATCATATCACAAATACATATGTATATAATACTACTGGAAGCCTCTATTGTGAGCTTATGAAATGTTTCCAGCTGGTAGGAAATGGTATTCTGATATTATCTAAATCTAATATATTAAATAATACCATGTTTAGTACATGTATCAGTGTCACATTAAACAACTCTTATATAATAAACCCCTCCAGTTTTATTATAAATCTGAGAGCTATTTCCCTATTGCAAAACATTTATTGCTATTATGCCAAATAAATGAGGTGAAACAACAAAGAAGGCTTTAAATGAATTGTATTTTGTGCCTTAAGTATACAGAAGATTAAATGAAAACTCAACTCGAAATTCATTCAGTCATTTATTTATTCATTTTTCTATGTAAGAAAGCACAATCCACTCACAATAGAAAAAGCCACAGATTTTAGTGTTCCATTATTTTGGTAGAATTAAGAAAGAGCTAAACCAAAAGTAAAGAAAATAGACATGGATATAAAGTCTAAATTATATAATTTATATTACAGAGACGAAAAAGAAGAAAACTAATAATTTAACTCAGTTGTAGATATATTAAAACAAAGGGGATTTAAATTTTAATGGGATACTTTGCTTATATTTAAGTATATATTACAACCATATGGAACATATTTTAAATACCCTATTTAAAATTTGACTTCTTGGAAATTTTGTTTCTAAACTTTTAAATGTGATTTTTTTTTGTGGGAAGGGGTAAAGTATGAATTTGTTTTTTCATGTCTTGATAAATGTTTGCTGTCCTATTTCCTTAATCTGGATCTCATCTTTATGCATTATTCTTATTTGCCTAAAAGATTCATGTTCCCATGAAATAAATTTGATCATATGAAAACATTAATTTGGGTGGACACTGGTCAATGTCGACTCTTAAAAATGTAGCATATACTGTCACAAGCTATTGCCAAAAGTCTGTTGTCACACATACTAAAAATCAGTTTAATATTGAAATGGGTCACAATGATATGTTATTCATCTCTCTTTAAAATATTTTAACAATTATAAATCAGTTTTCTAGGACTATAGTATTATTTACGTATGACACCAACAGAGTGCTCATTTAATAATTCTGTTGATTATTCTCGAGTCTTTTTATTTTATAATGGTAAAACTAGAAGGAGAAATTTGCTAGCCAATAACCTCTGTGTCTCTCTCAGTGCTCCTAGGTTTTGTTCTCTCTTTAAAGTATTTCTCCCTTTCCATTGAACTACTGGCCTTCAAAATGCATAAAAATTTTTAAAAGAGAGAAGTAGGAAGGAACTTAACTAACACTGTTGCCTACACTAGCTACTGCTATATACTTTTTTCTTACTGCTAATCTATTTGGAAAACAAAACTGGTTTATTTCAAATTCTCCAGTCTTTCCTCTTTTAATTCCTCATTTTTTTCCCTACATAATTGCCTGAAGAATCCATCACAGTCTCCTTCATAGCATTTATCATTACCTTAGCTTTCAGTACATTGTATTTTCCAAGTTCTTACTGTATTTATAGTGGATGTTCCTAGCTCCCTCAGTGTCTCATATTATTTTCCTAACCCCATTCCCAACAATACTCTGAAGTATTATTCCGGGTTAACCCGTCAAAGAGTCTACCAACCTCATTTTTATCAGTGTCTGTGTATCCTGTATGAGTAACAAATTGGTTTAAATCTTCCCTTATCTCTTTCATTTGTTTCATCCCTTTTGTTTCAGTAATATATTGTAAAATGAGTAATATAGTACTGACATTATTTCTGGAAATTTTGATTGGTAGGTTAGCTTAAATGGGATAAGGATTACCTACTTATGCTGTAGGATCTAGAATTCATTCAGAAATTGTAGAGCTGGAGCTTATCTTCCAAGTGACTGCAAACATGTTAGTTAAAATATTTTAAAAAATGGTATTCGGTCTGCCAGGGATATACTGCATCATGGATTCTATTTTTCATCCCCTACATGAGAACTTTATATGAATCCAAATCTATTTTAAAAATCAGCCATTTTAGATAATGACATGCCTGGCTTCTAAGGATACCCAACTCTTGAAGTCTCAAAGGTTGAATATCTGAAGTGCAGCAATGAAAAGGAGATAGTTTTATTGACAACATTTTAAAAGATATATACTCATGAATAATGTTACTTGATACTACATCACAAGATATTCCAGCCAAAATTAGCAGGTCTATTATGGCTCCTTCTGGACCATACAAATTATCTAACTAAATTGTACTTTCAACTTAAATTTGTCCTAAAACAGTATTTAGTACAGTTTCAGTCACACTAAACCATAATCCAAATGTGTTAATAGTATTGCATTATCTATGATCTCTAATTCTTATAGTTTTTACTTTCACTTCAGATCCATCAATCAATCAAAATAATAAGCAAACAGAGCCATGATGTGGGACCATTTGGGACTTAAACTGACAGTCTTGTCTCCAGCACGAGTTTTTGTAAGATTGTTCTCACATGAACCAAGAAGCATGACCTCAGTGTATAATAGAAGACGGAGGGGACAGATGGGAAAAACCACAGGGAATTGACTTTCTTTTGTGTAGGTTGTGTGAAAATAAATTATTATAGCGGTCTCCATTCTAGAATGTCATGAGTAGGATGTTGTCAGCTATGCACAATACCTCTATAGCATTTTTAAAGTGGTTCAGAAAATACAATGTGTGTGTATGTGTGTACACACACATATTTAGAGGAACAGAGATAATAAAGCTGAAGATGGAAAGAAAACCAAATAGTACAAAATGAAAACAATGTATAATATAGGGAAATAATATATTGGAGCTTCTTGTACTAGTCTTGCAACTTTTCTAGGTGTTTGAAAAAATATAAAACATGCATTTCTAAAAACAATTTTTTAAATGTTGAAGAAAAAGATTAAGCAAGATGGAGAAGAGTCCAATATTAGTGTGGAGAAATGGATAGGAGTGGTATCCTCTATGACCATGCGGGCCATAGCTTATTAAGCTTCAACTTGAATAAGTGTCTTGTTTAAGGTTTTTTGTTATTTGTTGTCTTTGTTATTGTTTAGGGTTTTCATAATAACAGCTATCAGTTGTATTATGTCAACTTTGTTTCCCAGTGGAAAGTAAGTTCTTTTATTGACGTAAGTCTAACTCATAGCTTTTCTGTTGCTTTTAAATTTCACAAGTGTCTGGTTACAAAGCTTCTCCCTGTCCTGTTTTGGCTCCCAAAGCATTGAGTAGATGATTGGAGAACTCGCTCATCTTACATTATTCCTCTCTGCTGTAGGTTCTGAGAGAAGAGATTGAGAAACAAAGGCAGTTCCTTCGTTGCAGCTTTTGGTGATTTGGCTTTTCTACTTGATTTTTAGACTCAATGTTTCTGAATGAGAGCACCAAACAATATAGTCATGATAGTGAACAAGCTGAGCCATTTGTGCTACCTCTGATTACATATTTAGCTTTGTTTTACTATTTGACTAAGAATTACTTTAGTTAACATTTTTTTGTCTTTGTTAAGGCCAGCTAAATATTTTCCTCATGGTTAAATTTGATTATATTTGTCATTTGTAACTAAAAAGTACTGTTTTAGAAAGTAGAATAGTTAGAATAGGCTTCTATTCAACTAGCATATTTGAAAGATAAAAGTTCACATACATACCTAAAGTAATAGACAATAATATTTTAAGGCTTACACAATTTATTATTTGATATATGAAATATAGATATGACTAAGCAATTTATATCATATATAAAATTATGGACATGACTGATACAAAAAATTAAATACAAGAAAAATAACATAATTATGCTAAACTTTTACTATGAATCTACATATGTAAATCATTAATCTTTTAAAACTGCGTCCTAGAATTCTCCATTTAAATAAAATGTCAAATCCAACATAAAATATATGAAATCTACTATGATTTGATGAAAGTATTAATGACAGTCCTGACATCCCACCTTTTCAGGTCTTCCCAATTTCCGTCACCTTTAAAGACTCCTCAGTTCACTTCAGAGTTCTGCGGAGAAAATTTTAATACTAACCTAAATGAAACTCAGTGTTTCCTGTATTTCTCATTTTTCTGCTTAAGAAAATGTTAAAAAATTAGTGTTTATAAAAAATTATATCATGGGATATTATAAAGTAAATAACATGCTAGAAAACAAAATGCTTTTGATGTTTTTAGAAAACAATGTTATTGATATTATAGTTTTAAAAAATCAGGATATAAAATATTCTTACAGTATGATCTCTTAGAAAAACAAGAATGCGACTGATGTTATACTTTTAAAAAATGAAGATATAAAATATATTTACAATATAATTTCAATTTTATAAAAGACTACATTGAGATATTAAGTATATTAAAGCTGACAAAAATATTAATAATTTGTATCTCTGCATTATGGAATTCTGAAGTGAGGTTTACTTTATTTTGTAAATGTGTATGTTTTCTCTATTCTTTACAATATATCACATCAATCTAACAATATTGGGAAAATAATTAAACTTAGATCACTCTCAATGATCACTGTAAAAACTTTGTTTCAATTTGATTTCAATTGTCTTTTGAACTCAAACTTTTTTGTAATAAAGTCAATGCTGAAATCATAAAAGTTGAAGGAAAAATATAGTTTATATATATTATATATATATTTTCACTTGAGTCTAGATAACATAAGTGTCCCACAAAACACTGTCATTACAAAATCAACTGATTTGGAAAATACCGCATACTATCCTTTACCTTTAGAGATTAATAGTTACATTATAATTTTTTAAGGTGAAAAAAATATATATTTTTTTTACTTGTAATAAGAATTAGAAGAGATTTTTAACCTAGGGCTAAAAGTCTGTGGATCGAACCCAATGCTTAGTACCCTGCTCTACTATTTTTGTAAAAAATGTACCTGGATATTAAAGACACTAAAAAGTTTATCATATACAGATAAATCATTAAATTTTATTTTTAAAAATTTATTAAATTTGCCAGAGGTTTCAAAAATTATCACAAATTTGTGGACTGTCATTCTATTGCAATAATTAACTTTAAATAAGTACCTTTTAAGCCAAGTACGCAAGAAATGGGAGATGAGAAAGTGAGCAAGAAGAAAAGTAAGCTAAATATGAATAATTTATTTAAAAACAAAAGGAAGGCTTACTGTGTATCTGCATATGTGTTTAATTTCAATTAAATCTTTTGTTTTATTTATATTTTTTCATATTTTTTACATAGTTCAGAGGAATATTCACTCATATTCAAATGGTCACTTTTTTTTTTTTCCTTTTTCACATGAGAATTTTTATCAGAGTTTGAGTTCATAGATACCATGATGTCCTAAGGAAATTTTGCTTGTTATAGCTATCTCTTTAGGGAAATAAAATTCCTACATGCTTATGAAAGATGACATGGTCTATATATTTCCCTGGAAAAAAATCTCTGCTTATTCACTTTTCTTTAAAGTAAATACTACTATCTCAATGTTATCTTTCATCCTCCAAATAAATAGTTTTTTAAAAACTAATCTCCACAAACATTATGGACTAAAGTTATAAACAACAACAAGAACAGATAATGAATTGTTCTTTCAAATGGTATTTTAATGATCTTGCATGTGACTCTCGCAACCTTACCTTCCTCTAGATTAAACCTAGCTCTGAGCAGGTCATGTATTCTCTCACATGCATGCAGAGTATGATGGAACAAATTTATTTATTTTTAACCTGATAAATTCCAAGTTCCTCTTAAATAGCTCACTCCACTATTACTTACTCGATAGAACATTCAGTACCATTGGACAGAATGAATACATTTCCACACTGTGCTCTCAGAACACTGAACACAAGTAACCAGTGACAAAACCTAAAATAAACCTTTTAAAACAACTCTCTCTAAGGAGTGCTGACTCTGAGGATTATCACTCTAAGGTTTATTACTATAAGGACTAATCTTAAATTACCCATTCGAGCATATCACATTTTCAAAAATGGCCACAAAAATGTTTTCAGTATCATGATCTTCCAAAAATGAGTTGGAATCTGCCTTATGTCCTCCCTTTGAATCTGGACAGAACTTTGTGTCTTAAGAAATATGTAGAAATGATGCTGTATTACTTCCCAGTTTAGGTTATAAAAAGTGATATGGCTTTCTTCTCTCTTTCTTCTTCTTCTCATTCTCTCTCTCCCAACACATTTCCACTGGAAACCACCTACTATGCTGTGAGAAATCCCAAACTGGCACTCACAAAGAGAATGCATAAACAAAGGAATGTGGCCTCTAGCCAACAGCCAGCATCAACCACTAGACATGTGAGTGTACAAGCCATCAGATGACCCCAGCTTCCAGGTATCAACTCTTGCATCTGTGGCCCCAGCACATTGTGGAGTAGAGACAAGGCAATCCCACTACACTCTGTCCAACTTCCTGACTAACAAAAATCTAACGGTACAATAAATGGTTGTAATATACCACTAAGTTTTGGGAAATTTTGTTAAACAACCAGAGTAACTAAAATACATAATGTGGATACTGAAAGCCAGAAGACTGACATGTTTTAGATATTTATTAAAAATAATACAAAAAAGAAGTAGAGATGTGTGGAGTCACTAAAGAGAGAATAACTAACACATATGGTGGACTTAGATCTATATAGCAATATTGATAAAAGAAACAAAAATTGGTAAAAGACACAACTTATAAATCCAAATTCTTTGTTTTCTAAAATAATTTATAATTATTTTATTCATAAAAATTAGCAAAAATTCTTAATTTTTGGTAGTAAAGGAAAATTTCTTCACTCTGTTTATGTTAATATATTTTCAAAGTTTTGTTTCTTCTAAGCTGATGATTGCCTTCCCCAATT
Organism: Piliocolobus tephrosceles; assembly: GCF_002776525.5. Classification (NCBI taxonomy): domain Eukaryota; kingdom Metazoa; phylum Chordata; class Mammalia; order Primates; family Cercopithecidae; genus Piliocolobus; species Piliocolobus tephrosceles. The sequence continues at coordinate 69,924,069 of NC_045438.1, forward strand.
GGACAGTACAAGAATGTCACGACACTATCTATGTGGTATCGTAAATAGCGTTTATGGTTGAGGGAGCTCAAAAATGTTGTTTTTTAATTTTTTGCTGTTTTTCTGTTTGTTTGTTTTTTACTCTCAGTCACCTCTATAATAGAAACTATGAAACCAAATTATTCTTTATTTTGTTCTTATCCACCTGGCTAGAATTTAAGCTTCATAATAGCAAAAAGCTTGCCCCATCTTCACTTCTGTAATGCTAAGGACAATTTATTATATATAGAAAATGCTCAGTACATATTTTTGAGTAAATGTTTTGTATGGAAATCTTAAAATTAAAATTAATATCTGAAAATAATGCTGTTCTTTCCATTCTTTCCCTTACTTATTCACTGTGCAGGTGTTCTTTACCTGTTCAACATCCAGTTTCTAACTTCACCTTTTTCTCTCAATCTATTAGACCCTATCATATATCGTTATTATCTTATATAAGCTATTCTTCATGTAGATCAATTCAATTAAGCCTCTATGTATACTCACACCCCAGTATGTAAAACTACCAGTCCAGGGTAACTAAAATACATGCTATTTTCACCCCTTCACCAAGGCAACTGAACCTGACCAAAGAAAAATTTCTTTGAGTATACAGTGGATTTTTAACACCAGAAAATTTCAGGTTCAGCCTCCATGGTATTTTAGAGCTACCAGACAATTGTTCTGTTTTCCCAATAAATTTAATGTGTCATTATTTTCCAGGGCTCTTTCAAACATTTTTCACTTACTCCCTACACCTACCACCTTTCCTCACTCTGAATAGATTATATCTAATTTACTGAGAAGATAGAATCTATCAAACATATAATCATTCCTCTGTGCCCATGTAGAAACTTACTGCCTTTTACGTCCCAAATTCCGTCCGTCTGTCCACACATCCTTTTTTCATATCTAATAAATCACATTTGTCTTTCTCCACTTATGTTCTGGATAAAACCTACCATGTAAGTCAGCTACCACTTTACTAAAGATCGCAGACAAAGTATTCCAAGTCTTTTATTATCTGACATCTGTTACTTTTGGCTCTTTAACATTTAAACACATGTTTTCTTGCACATTTTCTGAAAAACAGATAATTTCTATATTCGTACCTTATTCTAGGTACCAGCCTGTATCTCTACATTCTTTCAGAAATTTGCTTTTTTCCTTGAGGTTTCTCCTTCCATAGTTCTTATGAATTCCTAAACTACTTCACTCTTTCTTGCCTTCATTTCATTACCCAACCACTTCGTCATCAAAATAGTCAACTACTATAGCAAAAGTAAAAATGACATTATCATTTTTATGTTTTAAAGCCAGATAACAGTTTAGCTTTCTACTTTTAATTGTGTCTTGATATTTTCACTTTAATTTATTCTAGTAACACCATTCTGGATTTCCTGCTACTTCTCTAGCCACTTCTAAATTTAATTAATTATTAGTTTCTTTTTCTCTTTATATACTCTTAGTGCTTGTTGTCCTCTGGTTACAACCTATTTTTCCTCTTGTTACTTTATTTCCCTGAGTGATATCTATGTCCTCTTTTATTATTTAAATGATGATAAATTATAAATATATATGTTTATCCCAGATCTTTTCATGAACTCCAGACCCAAATTTCCAGTTACTTAATAGATATCTTCCACTTGGGTTTTCCATAAGCATCTTAATTATTATAAAGTCTAAAATTACCTCATAATTTGCATATCCCTTAAATTTTATTCATGACCCTATGTCTTAAATAGTTGAGCATTTAAGAAGATCTCCTATAAGGACCTTATTTTCTTAGTCTTACCAAACATCCAAGAGGAAAAGAATATAATGCACAATCCAAAAAGGAAAAAGGATAGGGAGAATAAACAAAATTTAACATTTCAATAAATGGTTCTGTTATGTGTATACAAACTTAAACCACATTGTAATGAATTTATTTTAAATTAACATGGGAAGCCTACAATAATGTTCTTGTCCCTTTAAAAGGATATCCCAATCATTCACATGTAAGAAACATGAAAATTGACTACATTCTATTTCTCTAGCATGAAAAACCTTTACAGGAAAACTGCAAACCATCAAAGACATGCTCTAAATCTGAGAAAGTTAATACTTACAGACCCATGACCCAAACTACAGCTGCAAGGTTTTACCCACAGTACACCAAGACAATGGTATACTGTAACCTCTAAGTCCACAACTGCTCCTGAGTGACTTCAGCCTTCTGTCATGCAGGTTCATTGCTCATCTCCCTCCAGGATTTTCATTGTTCATCTTACTGCCAAGACTGCTGAATTCCCCATGGCTCTCAACCTTCATATTATAGGACCCAATATTCTACACGTTTAATCCACTTGCACCTTTATCTTCCTAATTCTATTTACTTTCTGGTCACTGACCCAGTATTCAATTTCCCTATTTCTGAACACTTTACACTTACCTTCTGGAGCTCTCTCTCATATTTAGCAAGTATTCTAAACCCTCAATCTCTTCTCACTTCTACCTTCTTCCTTTAAGTAAAGCCAAAGGTTTGGCTGAGGACACTCTCCCTTATGATCTTGAAGTGCTGATTCTTTATTGTTTCCTTTTACCATGTACTTCAGAAATAGCAGGCTACTCTGCTGTTGCCAGACTCTGTTCCCCGGTAAAGAACTTTTGTTCTGAGGCTTACTACCATTTTTTAGAACATTCTCTACCTTTTCCTTCTGACATCATCTACTAATATTCCAGGCACTCTTGTTCATTTAATAAAGTCCTGGTAACGTAGATTTCATGTTTATTTGCTGCCTGCCATCTATATAATTTACACATCCATTGGACGACTTACTCCTCAGTTTACCAATGTCTTATTTTCAATAAGTTTTTCTCTATCACCCTATGTATGTGCAAACCTGTCCACAGTGGTAAATTTTATGCCATCAAACCAGCATTTAACTTTTTGATCACAAATCTTCTCTATAAGCTTGCTTTACAGAATTCGGAACACAATCACTTTGGACTTCTTCAGGACCTACAGATTATTTCACCTGAATTTACTTACTACCCATTGGAGAAGGCCTTAATGTTCCCATCAGCTTGACTAAATGTTAGAAAAATTTATTTCTAATTATAGGCAACTGAGTCCCATTTTCTTAGAGTACATACTTTATAAAAGTTGCAATTGCATATTCTTTCTTTGTCCCTTTGAGGTGTAAATATTCTTCCACACTTTTGACAATTTTACAACCCATGAATGTCTTTCTCTAGGATCTGTAAGACGTCCTTTGAGATCTAATCATGAAGAAAGATAGTGGCCCCATTTCCCAGTACCTGTAGGAGTTTAAGAAGGCCAATTCACAAACACAAATGGCCTAACACATTGACCAACTTCTTGTGTAACATCCTTGAGTATTTTTCCATTAGCTCATCGTAGCACTTAAAACCTCTCCTGACTTTTGTTTCAGTGGTTTTTCCATTCAATCTGTCTCCCCCATTGCAATAGTCTTAAATAAAGTCTTCCTTTCTGGTTTAACTTGGCTAGTGCACTTTTCCTTTGGCATCACTAACATAAACAAATTTATTTATCAAAGAGTTGAACTTCCTCAACATTCCTATGAAGAAAAAAACCAGAACCTATCAACTTAAAAAAAGAGAAACATATTACAAATCCTTTTACTTAAATAAATATTTATATATACATATATACACACTTATGTGTGTGTGTGTATGTGTGTGTGTATATATATATATAGCTATTATCCTGATTCATATCATGTTCTTCTCCAAACTATCATTAGGTCTTACCTAAATTAGAGCAATAGGCTTTAAACTGGATACATCCAATGTTGTGCCTCTCTGATCAAGTCTTCATATAGCAGTAATATTGTTTATCACAATGTAAATTTGACTATATTCTTTATCATCTTAAAATTTTTCATTGTCACCTATTTCTCTTGGAATAAAAATTACAATTTTTAACATTTCACATGAACTTGAAATATTTAGTCCCTGACTCTTTCTCTAACTTTATATTTTTCCTATTCTCATCCTTAATCCATATGTTTTAATCACATTATGTACTTTCACTGTTAATCAAGCTACCAAAACTATTATTTTCTTAGGAACTCTGCATATAATGCTCAATTTCCATGAAAAGCTAAGCTGCACAAAAGTTTACTTTCATCCTGATTCTTACTCTTCATTCAGATCATAGCTTATTTTCTCAGAAGAGCTTATGAATGAATAAATGAATCATTGAATGAATGAGGCATTCAGCAAAGGCAGATATAATAGGAGGATGTCACCATCAGAATGACAGTGTAATGGACATTGGGGGAATTTGATGATAAGTAAACAACAGTATGCCACTGAATAACTTTCTCTGAAAAAAACTTGTTTGCAGATATTGGATACCTTGGAGTATTATTAGTAGTTTGGCATAAGATACTAAATTCAGAAGAATAAAATATTAAAATAAGTAATTGGTGGGGGCACAAGTTTTTGGACATGAGTGAGGTATTTTAAGAGATCAGGAAGAAGTCAAATAAAACCCAGGCCATTCTGATAGAGAAACTATCAGCAAGGAGTCAAAATCTGTGCTCCCTATATAGATTGTGGATCTCTTTGATTATCTGATTCCATAAATTAATTGCTCAAACCACATGAGAAGAGATATGTTTTGGATTTAATATTTTTTTCCAGATTTTAGGAAAGTATTAGAGTACATGTATTGGTTATTACTAAACAATTCTGACAAATTCTGACTCAATACTCTATAATCACATGACTTAAATAAAATATGTGAGTATTCACACCAATTGGGATAAATATGAACTTAAACAGCCTCATTCAGGTCAGGTTTTCCATCCAAATACAATTATGACAAACTTCAAAAAATTGTATGTTATGGTTTTAGAAACTTTTAAGTTTTTAAATCACAGAAAAAAAGAATATTAGCCTGTATTTTTTGAGAATCAGAATGTAGTAAACAAAATTGGAAATGAAGAAGATTAAGAGCTTCAATAAATAATTGAAAACGTAGATTTATAATCCCTAGACTGTGTATGGTATGTTAAATCAGACTAGAAATAATTACCTTGATAAAATTTGCTTTTTAGATCAAATGAAAACGTGACAAAACAAAGTGAAAGAAAACAATAAGTGGCTAAAGTACATTCTTAAAAATCCAGAGCATTTAATTGTGCTGTAATATCCTAGTTTAATCATCAGACACTGAGTGGTTTCACTTGCCTCATTTCTAAAATGGAAAACTATCTCTGACATATCTAATGTCTGGAAACATTGTTTAATCTCAGAGTATATACACTACAATTTGAAGGTTGTGGACTCAAAACAGGAATCTTTATGAAAATTATGAAATACTTGTTTAATAATATGTTTTGCACTTATGTGGAAATAATTAAGCTTTAATAAATTTAGAATAAAATAAGAATGTTTATTTCCTAGGGGAAACATTATTTTTGTTAAAACATAATATTAAAATGTTTTTCTGAAATAAACATTACTGGAGATTTTTAAATATTTAAAATGTTATGAAATTATAATAAACCACCAAATTTTAAAGATTAATGCACATGACTAGCTTAAGTAATGCTATGAATGTGGTTTTATATGCAAGAACTTGATTTAAAATATCAAATTAATTGCTTTATCTCAGGGCATACTAAGATTTTTATGGAGTGCTTCTCTTTTATTTTCTAGATAAAATTAATTCTTCTCACCAATGTGTAGTTTAGTTGCTAATTTAATTTCAATTCAAGATTTTGTGTGCCTTTTTACATTTTTGGTCATAAACTCTACATGCTCTTATTAACTTTACATATTAGAGACCCCTTTTATACCTGATATGCCTCTAAAATAACCCTGAAATCTGTTTCTATCTCCACATTCAATCCTCCATTTCCGTAGCAGTTGACCTTATCTCATGCTACTTGGATTGTTGTGGTATTTTCCTATTGCAATGTTCTTTAATTTGTACAGGGTTCTGTACATGGAAATAAATAACTACTAAAATGTGTGTTTTATTTATTACTCAATTTATTGAAAACATTTGTCCAAACCAAAACATTTAAATTAAAAAATCAAATTTATTTTGCTTTAAAATATTCATGAAAACTTTGATAAATTAAGTTTTCTAAAATTTGTATTTCACATTCATTCAGATAAAACAGCACTTTCACTGCTAATATTAAGAAAGAAAGACACATCATCAGCAGAGAAACTACAGATGCTAGAACACTTATAAAGCAATGTTAACAACACGTGTGTCAATAATTGTGACAACCTAGAACAAGGGTCAGCAAACCACATCCCATGGGCCAATTCTTCCCATTGCCTATTTTGTATATTATCTCATGGACTACAATCAGAAGAAGAATAATATTTGAGATGTGGAAATTACATAAAATTCACATCAGTGCCCATGAATAAAGCTTTATGGTAACATAGCCACACATATCATTTTATATATATATATAGAAATGATAACTTTCATAACTTTCATTCTACAATGGCAGAGTTGAGTGGCTGCTCTACAGACTTTATATGTCATTGTATCACACTGCTCTTCTGCATACTACAGATTTCGGTGAAACAGTTGTAACTCTACAGTGTTTCAAGTTCAATTCCAAGTAATTGAAATATAATCCCTCAAAAAAAGAAATTAATGATTCTCATCCATTGACCTCTATTACCTAGTGTAGTAGATTGGTATTACATAAAAATATACCCTATTATTGCTATTTATGAAATTTATTTTTTATTACATAAATATTTAGTTAATAATCTTGATGTTGACTCTTGGCCTACAAAGCTGAAAACACTTACTATCTGCCCCTTTAGAGAAATTTTTCTGACCCCTGGGCAGGATGAAGTAGGCAAATTATTTGAAATATGCATATTTTACCAATAAAGTGTAAGAAGAAATAGAAAATCTAAGTAATTTTGTATCTATTAAATGAATTGCATTTACAACTTAACAATTTTCCACAGAGAAAACTGCAGACACAGATGGCTTCACCAATAAAATTCCATCAAACATTTAAGGAAAATTTATAGTAATTTAATATAAACTCTCAGAAAATAGAGAAATATTATTTCCCAATTTATAAGACTAATATTTCTATGAACAGACAAAATCATCACAAGAGAGGAAAGCTACAAAAATATGACATTCATGAACTTCACCCCAAAATGAAATACATTAGCAAACCAAATCCAGGCATATATAAAAGGAATAATGCTTCATGTCTGAGTGGGGTTTATTTAAATAAAGCAAGTTTTGGTTTATTATAAAAAATTCAAATTAATTAACCATATTAAACAATAAAGGGGAGAAATTAGATGCCCATATTAGTAGATAAAAACAGTTGACTAATGCCTATTCACCTTAAAAATTAGGCAACCTAGGAATGTAAATAAACTTGCTGAATCTCATAATGAGAGTTTTCATTATGCTCAATGGTGAAAGAATAAATGGTGTCCCCTTCAGATGGAGAAGAAGCTGCAGAGGGAATCTACTTACGTTCTAATCTGCTCCATAGACCTATATGATTCCCCTTATGATAATGTGAATGCCACCCTGCCTTGGTTGCTATACCTTTATCCAGTATCTCTTCAAATAAGACATTATGAATCTTCAAAATGAATTCTTTTGTAAAGATACTTTTGACCTATAAGTTTTAGAATGACATGATCAATTTCTAATTATAAAATGTTATTGGTAGTGTGTTGAGCCTGTACATAGATTTGGAGAGAGCTGGCTTCTTAATATTATTGCTTAACATTTTATTTCCCAAATTTTGTATTGCTAACTGTATATAGAAATAATGATTTTTTATAATTTTATATTTTCCAACCTCATTAAATTAACTCGTTTCTAGTGGCTTTTTATTAAGATCCTTCAAGATTTTCTAAATGCACAATTATATACTCTATAAATAAATCAGGTTTCTTATCCTGTTTTCATCTGGCTGTTTTCACTTCCTTTGATGCCTGATTTCAACAGTTAGAACTACCGACATATCAAATGCCACATAATAATGTTACATTCTACCTATATTTCTGCCATTTTTAGTGCTACGTATAACATACAAAATATCTTATGTCTTTGAACTGCTAATCTCTAATTTGATCCTAAATATTTTCTCATTGTTTACTATTTTTACTTCCCATTTTATGGCAATTCATATAACTAAGAAGAGCCATAAACTTTCAAATTTTGTAGGAGTACTTACCAAAAACCCTCCACACCCAAGCCTCATCTCTAAAGACTTTCTCCCTCCGTCTAGATCCCACAGTGACTTTGTCAGTGTTTCTAAAGCATGCGTGCAGCCTCTCAATTGTGAGTCGTCGCATTTGCTCTTTTCTCTCCATGGAACGTACTTACCCCAAGTAAGCCACATAACTCCTCCCCTCATTTATTTTAGGTCTTGGCTGATACCTCCTTGACAGTGAAATCTACTAAGACTATTCAATTTAAACATATCAATCCCTATCGACAGCTCCCTACTCCTGCCATGTTTTATTTTTCTCAATGTCACTTATTAGCATTTGGCAAATACTTGTTTCCTTTCCCTGTTAGAATTTAAGTATTCTAAGTACAGGAACAATTGGTTTGGCTCACTGTGACATTCTCATAAATTGTAACAGAATATGACAAATTAAGGGTGCTCAACCAATATTGTGTAGAAAAATGGGTGAATGATTAATATATTTATTATTGCAACGAGAACTCAAAATATTTTAAGCTCATTCAATATATTAACAAGTGTTAATTACAGTAATCTAATGTGCAAAATAATTTGAGGATTTATAGAAATCTGTTTAAAATACAATATTTTGATAAACATTAAATATGCACAGAAATTATCTGAACCAAATGTGGCATTGGACATGTACTTTCAAAGTGAAATGACTAGCATGATCCATGAGTTTATAGAATAAAACTATGAGAAACAAAATAAGATATTTCTTGGATTCTTTTTGAAGCTGAAACCTCTCGCCTAATATGGGCCAGAGATTTTGACATGTGAAAAAGCATAGTCCTCCTTTTCTAATATTACAGAAAAATATCTTCTCACACATTTCCTAGACCAGAAAGACTTGCTGATTTCTTTCAGTGAATAACTGAATAGAACACGTCCACCTTTCATTTTTATAACCCAGGCTTATTTATTTACACACCATAAAATGACTAGATTTTTTAAGCTGCAGAACAATTCATTGGAGTGCTCTTGAAATGATTACATGGTCAGCAGCAGTAGCAGAGTAATGATAGATCCAGATAGAGAGATATAAGCAAGATAACATTGCTGCATGGAGATGAATCCACCCACAGGAAGCAATACAATGTATTCCCAGCTGGAGATCAGCCTTGCAGCTTTCTCAAGGTTTACACAAGGTCATACCACTGCCTGTGATGATACAGCTGAGTATGAAGGGGTCACCAGAGAACTCCTAACCAGCTTGTAAACTGGGAGAAGTGTGCACTGGGATGGAACCTTTGGAAATTCATCCAATTTGCAGCTGGGAGGAGCCTGGCGCCTCCTCCTCCTGGGTGGAACCTGGGATTCAATCTACGAGGGAGGAAGTTCACTGGCGGGACTCTGTCTTTGCGGAGGGTCCCTGTTTCCCTTTTTTTCCCCTTTTTGCCCAATGAATTCCATTTTTTCCCACCCTCCAAAGTGGGAAAGCCTAACTTCCCATGGCCATGAGACAAGACCCTGACTCTTAGGTGAACTAAGGAAAAAGTTATACAACAGTTTTGGTTCCTAGAACATGGGGCTTGAGAAGGGGTGAGGAAAATGGGGACTCCAAACCTCTCACTGTCCCTTGTAAGCCTTTTCATCCTCAGACTTCTGAGGGTAGGGGAAACCATTCCCCCCCCCCAGTGCTCCTGGGGTTTAGGGGTCTTTCCCTGGCCTTTTCCTTCTTTTTGGGAGGTGGACAGGCATGCGGGGGCTCCTTACTGCCCCCTCCCCGAGCTGGGTCTGGGGAAGGCCTTGCTTCCATGGCATCTTCCCCTTCCTTGGCCAAGTGGTTCAACTCCCTAGGACAGTAATTAAGCTTCTCTACCTGGTGGAGGAACCATTTCCATAAGAATAAGAGGTTCTTCCCCCAGATATCCTGTTTTCTTCTTCATCCAGATAGCAATTAACTTTTAAACCAGTTTTCTTTTCCTTTTAGAAGATGTCCTTAGGATTGCCAAAATGATGGTCAATCTTCTTTAGGTTATTTTTTGTGAATAATGCTAATATATGTTCCAAAATTGTGTGGGATTTGTAAAATTCTAATGTCTGCATATATGCTATCAGTCATAATTAAGGCTGTCGAGTTAAGTTATTGTAAACCACAAAGATAACCAAACTTTGTCAATTGTTTCTCTAACATAAATACCTTGTACATTTTTCTATTTGTAGACAATTGTCTTGTTTTAATCCTTTTCAAAATATGGTTTATAATAAACTATAGAACCTTGACAGGTCCTCTCAAGACAGGCTTCTGATAACTGAATATTGTGACATGGGAATAAAGGAAAATGTACAGACTCATAAAGTGCTGAAATGTTCATGAATATCAAGCAAAACAAGTATTAACTAAATGGACTGAACTCAGGAAACTGAAGCAAATCTTTTTGGCTTTTGCTTGTAATGTTGCTTTTTCTCATTTTGTTTTTCTGAGTCAGGGAAACTTATTTTGAACTATTTATGGCTTTTAATAATTGAGTAAGGTATACTCCTGTGAACAACATTTAGAGCATATTTGACTCTCTCCACCTGGTTCCTCTAGAATTTGAAAACTATCTGTGAGTATTCTTATGGCAATGTAGTTGTTTGCATCAATGCAATAATAATCCATTTTTCTTTTTCAACAGGACACACTTGGAGAAACTGGTCATTTTACCAACATTTTGACTGGAAGGCTATGCTTCCCCTTAACAAGTCAATCTCGACTTGCGGAGCCAATAAAAGCCCGTTGGAAAGCCTGGCCTTACACTGTTGCCTACGCAGTCCCTATTCAGGGTTCCTGACCTGCAATCAGAGTTAAGAATGTCACTTTCTGACAGGTCCAGGAGCTCCAAGTTTATCTTGGGACCTTAAGAGAAGAGGATCATCCAATTCACAGGTATTTGAGGATACAAACCTATGGCTAGGTTTGGCTTTAAAAGTTCTTATCTGAGATTCCTTGTGGAATAGAGTTCCTTCAAAGCCAATACAAAAAACCTGTATAGAAATAGTTATTATTGCTGCACTTTTTGCAAATAATCAGACTACATATAAGACTAAAGTCTATTTTGAAAATATAAGACTGAAGTCTATTTAAAGTTGTTTGCAAAAATTATTGATTTTTGTTTTCATCAAAATCATTGATGATTGGTTTTCTTAACAAAGATGAGGACTGGAGAGAGATAAATTATGTTATAAAAGTTATCATACATTTATCATTAAATTCTAAACTCATTCATTGTTTTTAAGTTTTTGCCTACATTTTTAGATTAACCCTGCTTGTTCCTGTGAACCAACCAGCACTCTCTGGCTGCAGCTGAGAAAGAACAAAAGAGGATGGGTAAATTAAAAGTTTGGATCAATATTCTAGTTCTGAGCAATTATGCTGCAATCTTGCCAGATAATGGAGATACACAGGATGTCCATTACTTAAGGTAACATGAAGGAAGCTGACCAAAGCCAAGCACCATGCCCCCAAATCCTAGCAACCATAACTATAGCCATTGGTTAGCTGGATGTGTCAGAAGACATCCTTTCCTTTTCCTTGTTGGAGGAGGACTCAATTTCACAGCTTCACCTTAGCATTTGGCTTATGATGAGGAATCCATGCAACCTCCCTACAAGACACGTTTTTATCCCAAACTAATTTCTAAGCTTTGGGTCAAAGCCTTAGGAAGGGAAATTGGATCTAAGGGATCCAGAGACAGACAATAACAGAGGTTAAAAGGAACAGCACAGGTGAGAATGGCTAATTCCTGCCAGCTGAACCAAGCCTCCGGATAAAGGTCACGCTAGTATCCATGGCATAAATGAGGTCTAGGGAACTCTGAGTCTACTGTCAGAAGGTGGGATAGAGACATAAGTGAGAGCAGATAATTCCTATTCTCTAGGCCCTCTATGCTTCACGGGTGCAAGGCGCTTTGGCACCCATGGTGGCACCTGCCAAGGTCACCAGGTCTCGGGGATACAAGGATGGAAGAGAGGAAGAGGAAACTCCTCTTTCCCTCATGTACCCTGGCTATCTGCCAGGAAGAGAAGGGAACCAGAGATGCCTGCTTCCCTCTTTCTAGATGGGTAGCCATTCTTCTTCAGTCTGTACTTCTTTCGAATGCATCCTGAACCTCTGGGACTCCTAAAAATGACTTCATTTTTTCCTTTCTCCTCCCCTGTCCTCTCTTCGCTAATAGGTAATTCTCTCCATACTCCAGAATACTCCTCTCAGATGCATCCTTCAAACCAGAAAGAGTTAATTTCCCAAACCTTAAACTGGTTGATTTAGTTGGTCTCAGGGGAAGGGAGCCCAGAAGCCCAACATGCCCACAGAAAGGTGAAGTTTTTTTTTTTGTTTCTTTTTTTTTTCTCCAGATGGGCTTTTGGCCTCCCTCTCGCCATGCAAACTGGTAAAAGAGCATGGGATTTTTGGTCTGTCCTTATCCCTCCCCTCATTTCATTTTGATACAGTTTTCCAGTAACCTGGTTTGTCTGTTCTTGCCTTCATGTCATCAAACTCCAAAGGGACATGCAACGGGAGACTCAGATAACCCCTTTTGCTGGGCACCCTTAGATAGGCCTCTGAGGGAGATCTGACTGCTGTCTTTTCAAAACAGCACCCTCTGTCAGCAGAAAACAGTTAGGATTGATATTTGTCCTTATCCTTGTCTTTATTCTAAAGGCAGTTAGATGTTCTTCTTTAAAGGGGGGAAAGAGACAGTCAAGTATAAAGGGGCTACTGAGAACCCCTGACTGCCTGTGCGCTGGGAGAAGGGAGCACTGGGGTAGAGCCTCGGCAAGTTCATGCTGTTTGCAGTGCGGAGGAGCCTCGTCTCTCCTCTTTCTGGGTGGCACCTGGTATTCAATCTGCGAGACAGGAAGTTCACTGGCAGGACTCTGACTTTGTGGAGGGTCCCTGTTTCCCCTTTTTTCCCCAATAAATTCCTTTCTTTTTTTTCCTCACTTTTCAAAGTGTCAGTGAGTCTAATCTCTGAAGAAGAACCTGGCTCTCAGCTGAACTAAGGAAAAAGTCTTACAACAATGATACTTGCCTTTGCTTGGTGAATTCCATCCAGGCTCCAAAAAGTTGATGATTTCTGGCTAGGAAGCTGTCCTTTTATCATTCTTCTAAAAGAACTGACATTAATAATCTATTACTTTTTAATGAAATGTTAACAATAGAAAGCCTTTATTATCAGCAAAGACAGACATATTTTTTCTGTAGTTATGGAAAGAATGTGTGAGGAAAACAGAAGAGGTATTCAAGTATCCTTAAACAGATTCTTTACCTTCTGCTATAAAGCATTTAAGAAAATCTACTTACCAAGTAAAATATATAAACCTATAAAAAGAAAAAACTCACAATATAATGTACTGATAGTAAAGTCTATGTAATATATATTTGCATATGTAAGTATTAAAATAATAGGACAGGTAAAAAAATTGAAAGATATAAAACTTAGATTTTTTAAAATGTATACCTCAAAAAGAGTGAACAATATTAAAGGAAAGAAAAGCAACAAATAACAAATCATGCAGTGAAATTTCTTCCCACTATCATTAGATCATTATTTGATTTCTGACACCAAAATTATTGCCCAACCATTTATATATATACACACACACACACACATATACATACATATATATGTGTGTGTGTATCAATACACACACACATACATACACATACACACAAGATTTTTATATATATATATACACTCTTAGTTGATGGAAAGTAAATTATTTTTCTTCAAAAACTAGACTCTTATTTAGCAAGCAAGCTGGAGGATTTACTTATTATTTACTTATATAGCTATTTCTATGAGTTAGGTCCACATGCTGCTGCTTAGTGTTGCCAACATTAACATTATTCAACCCTTTTGGTAATAATACTTCCAGGATAATTATGTAGATAAAGTACTTCTTTATTATAGGGTTTTCTGTAATGTAGAGCCTTATAATGTAGAACTATTTAACTTTCTTTTGTCTCGACTTCAATACCTCTTTTCATTGAGAAACTTTAGACAATTCCAGGTTGAAACTGAGTAAAAATCAACTAAATTTAAAAATAAAAGTTTAATTTCAGAGTGTCACGTGTCTCATTTTTAAGAAATGAATACTTTTAAGTGAACTTCAGGAGACATACATTTTTATCAAAAACACCTGAATGAAATTATCTACATTAAAAACATTATCAATGCAATTTTATATGTCATAGATTTTTAACTTTACCAAAAAGGCCTTTGACTTATTATATTTTCATAATACCAGTAGGATTTTTTTTCTGATTAACAATATTTGTGAACCATTTATTGAAAACAAGGGAAATTGGAAAAAGATGGAGAAATCTCAATGAACAATTGGTAAACATAGAAGCAGAAATGTAAAGGTCAAAATTAGCATTCCTAGCCAGATACATTAAGATCTTTTATTCTTCTATTCAATGTTTTTAAATATTTTTATGTATAAAAGTCAGAGTAGTACATATTAAAATCTTATAGTGCAGTTTGTCTTCCACAAGCACAGGCCAACAAAAAACAGACACAGAGAGAAACCAGAGCTACTATAAATTAGACTGTATAAATTAACTATGACATGCTACATGTTTTGTATTCTAGACTTACATTTCAAGAAGGAACCTTACATACCCAATATGATAGTCAGAATAAGAACTTCCTATTAAGATGTTGGTATCTGTCCACATCTTAATTCTGGAACATGAATATATTATATCATATGGCAAAGAAGAAGTAATGTGGCCGAAGGAATTAAGGTTGCTAATCAGATGAATTTAATGTAGAGAGATTATATTGGATTATCTAGGTGGGACCAATAATCACGAGAATTTTAAATGCAAAAGAGGAGAGAAGTGACAGTGTTTGAGTGACGGAATGAGAGAAAGACCACTGGATATTGCTTAGACAATTGAAAAGACTGGGAGTCAAAGAAATGCAGGCAGTCTCTGAAAGCTGGGAAATGTAAGAAATCAGTTTCTCCTTTAGAGCCCTTTGGGGGGGAAAAAAAAAGCCCTAATAACACCTTGGTTTTTAGCTCAGTTAGATGGGAGGTGAATTCATGTAAGATTTCTGACCTACGGACTGTAAAATAACAAATTATTGTTACTAAATATGTAATAATTTGTTACAGCAGCAATGGAAAATGAGTAATTCACCAGAAACATACAGATACGAAAGAAAAGAAAATATTTGGTGTGAACCAAATTTATATTCTACTTTGTACAAATTAATGTATAATAAATTAAAAAATTAAAACATCATTAAGCTGGTTTTGAATGTATTTTTATGTCTACACATGTTTTAAGACTCTCATTTCCTGTGTTAGCTGAGATCACTTCTGAAAAACTCAAGATAAAACTGGCATTTCACGTTGTTTAGGTTTGCATGAAATCATATAAAACAACTTTTGAGGTATACTACCTAACATTCACATAATCAAATGTAAAAATCTTAAGTGAATAGTTTATATTTAATTAATATTTAAATTTTGAATGATTGAACATTAACTGACTTTAGAACCTTAAATGGATTTATATCACTAAAAATCTCACATATATTTTATTCTTTCTCCCAGTTAATAGTTCCATGACAATTAACTACTATTTTAAGTTGTAGTATTTTGACTTGTTTTGACATTTTTTGAACTTTATGTAAATGAAATCCACACAGTATGCGCTCATTTTCTCCTAGGATCTATTGCTTAATTCCATATATGCCTTAATCATTATGTTATTGTTTCAAGTAGTTCATTCTTTTTGATTGCTGTAAGGTATTTTGATGTATGGATATATTATAATACACAGGAAATTAAGGTTGCTAATCAGTCAACATGAAAATAGAGAGAGTATTCTGAATTGTATTCTGACTTATCCAGGTGGTCCCAGTGTAATCAATCATAAGGATCCTCAAATGTGGAAGAGGATGCTACATGCACATACGCACTCCTGTTGGGATTATGATGAATGCATCAAATCGTTGAAAAATTGACATCTTTAAAATATTATTATCTTTCCAATGTATCCTCCAATCTATAAAACTTTATTACTTCCATTTATTTAGGGTTTTAATTTATTTAAAATATATCTTGTATGTTTTCTTATGTCTAGTTTTAATATATAAAGAAGACAACAAAGACAAAAATTTATATTCAGGACTCAGTCACTCTGGTACTATAGATTTTTAAATTTGTACCAATGATATTCTTTGAAATACTTTTCTGTGATAAAATGGTAACTGAGCAAAAAATTTCAATGATGTATTTTATATATTTTTTAAAAAATCAATATATATTAAAAAATTTCAATGATCTATTTTATATATTTTGATGCTAAAATAGATGATTAATTTTATCAACTACAAACAAGGGCTTAATAACACCAAATTTAACCATATATTATATAGTGGAAAGCATACCTTTTTGTGACATTCTGCTGTACTTGTAAAGGAAAATAATTCTGCAAATGTAAATTACATTTTTCCATCTATACTGTCTTAAAACCTGCAATATAACCTATAATTTATCTGATTGGAATGATTGCTTGAAAAATAGTGTCTGTATATGAAATGACACTTCTACGAAATCACATGATAAAAAGTTAAACCTTTCACTCTTTGCTTCCTTTTTTTGTTCTTCTAACTAAACATATATGTATATGTAAATAAGCTAGATATTATATACATCTATAAATACCTATGCAGTATATTTATACATACTTTTCTAGAAAATATTTGGTGAGGATATTATTATTCATTGTTGAATTGATCTCTTCATTCTCAACAACTAATTCATCACTGTCATTTCTGGAGTTAATAATTGCTTATTTCTTTTTCAAAAATTTTCTATTAATTACTTTTTTTCTTAATTTCTGTATCAACTTTTCAAATACATGAAAATGTTTTATTCTTTTACAAATTCCTAAACATATTGACAGTTTCAGAACTCACAGTGTCCTGTTCTAATCTGAAATGTAGGTAAATTTCCAAGCCTGGTTCTAGGGCATCCATCCATTATTCTCTTTGTCCTTTTGACAGTTGATTCTTTTTAAAAGCAATGTATATTAGTCCACTTTCACAGTGCTATAAAGAACTACCTGAGATTGGGTAATTCATAAAAAAAAAAAAAAAAAAAAA
Organism: Piliocolobus tephrosceles; assembly: GCF_002776525.5. Classification (NCBI taxonomy): domain Eukaryota; kingdom Metazoa; phylum Chordata; class Mammalia; order Primates; family Cercopithecidae; genus Piliocolobus; species Piliocolobus tephrosceles. The sequence continues at coordinate 69,941,443 of NC_045438.1, forward strand.
AAGAGGTGTAATTAATTCACATTTCCACATGGCTGGGAGGCCTCAGGAAATTTACAATCACAGTGGAAGGTAAAGGGGAAATAAAGCATGTTTTCTCAATGGCAGCAGGAGAGAGAGAGAGAGAGAGAGAGCGAGAGAGAGCAAGAAGGTAGAAGTATCATACGCTTTCAAACAACCAGATCTCGTGAGAACTCATTCACTATCACAAGAACAGCAAGAGGAAAGTTCGTCCCCATGATTCAATTACCTCCCATCAGGCCCCTCCTTCAACACATGGAAATTACAATTGGAGATGAGATTTAGGTGGGGACACAGAGTCAAACCGTATTACAATATTATATTTTTTCTTGGTTCATCTTTCGTTTTCTGAATCAGAATACTTGATTCATAGGTACAGCTATACAGGGCATAAAATTTTGAATCGTTTTACACCATTTTTTATAATTTTTAAGTTCAGGGGTAAATGTGCAGGATGCGCAGGTTTGTTTTATAGGTAGACATGTGCCATGGGGGTTTGTTGTACAGATTATTTCATCACCCAGGTATTAAGCCTAGTATCCATTAGTTATTTTTCCTGATCATTTTCCTCCTCCCACCTTCCATACTCCAGTAGGCCTCAGTGTATGGTGTTCCCCTCTATGTGTCCTTGTGTTCTCATCATTTAGCTCCCAATTATAAGTAAGAACCCTGCCTTATTTGGCTTTCTCTTCCTGCGTTAGTTTGCTAAGGATAACATCCTTCATCTTCATTTGTATTCCTGCAAAAGACATAATTTCATTCTTTTTTCTGGCTGCATAGTATTCCATGGTGTATATGCACCACATTTTCTTTACCCAATCTATCATTAATGGGAATTTAGGTTGATTCCACATCTTTACTATTGTGAATAGTGCTGCAAAGAAAATTCATGTGCATGTGTCCTGTGGTAAAATGATTTATATTCCTCTGGGTATATACCGAGTAATGGGATTGCTGGATCAAATATTAGTTCTGCTTTTAGCTCTTTGAGGAATTGCCATACTGCTTCCCACAATGGTTTAACTAATTTATACTGCCACCAACAGTGTATGAGTGTTCGCTTTTCTCTGCAACCTCTTAAGCATCTGTTATTTTTTGTGTTTTTAGTAATAACCATTCTGACTGTGTGAGATAGTATCTCATTGTGGTTTTGGTTTGTATTTCTCTAATAATCAGTAATTCCGAAATTTTTTCATACGTTTGTTGGCCACATGCATGTCTTCTTTTGAAAAATGTCTGTTCATATCCTTTGCACACTTTTTAATGCAGTTGTTTGTTTTACTCTTGTAAATTTGTTTAAGTTCCTTATAGATGCTGGATATTAGATCTTTTTTTTTTTTTTTTTTTTTTTTTGGCCTATCTTCTGTCTTTGTTGTTTATTCTGTTACCTTGAACTTGTATGACAATTTTATTTATACATTTTAGTTAGTATGTGCTAAATGTTTAAAGTATGTTAAAATCTTTCTTATAGCATTATAATCTTGTTTTACAGAAACAAAATATCTTACTTCTCTGAATATACTCATTATATTGTTTTGTTCCTTCTGAACATGTATTTGGTTTTTTGTTTGTTTGTTTGTTTCATTTTGGTTTGTTCTTCACTTCCTTTCAACTGCAAGGAGCTATTTAAATGTTAAGTGGTCTTCAACTCTCTTTGCTATTTAATACTGAAGCACTGAACAGGTGACTGGGAGCTCCGTGTATATAGAATAGTGTGTGAAGGATTTGACAACCAGTGGGGTTTCATGGTTTGTGTAATTCAACATTCTTACTTGCAGACTCCCAGGTCCCAGATGTGAAAATCTATTTTCGGGGTGTAATTCAGTTTCTTCAAGTTTTGGGGATAGGGGAAATAAGATATATGCCTGTTTATCTTTCTTAAGAAAGTAAAATAGGAAAGGGAAGGTAGAAACTTCCATAGTTCACTTTATAAAATATAATTAAATATAACTTCAAACCCCTTATCCTGTACCTGACATGAATTTAGTGGCCTCTGTTGTCTAGAGTCCTCAGATTTAATATCTCCTGTAAATAAACCTCTATTTTCCTATTAAGAACACAATGGCTTAGGTATCTGGTTACTTAGTAGATAATATTTTGTTTACCTCAAGTTCCGAGTATTTCAGGGGCTCTGTAAGTAAACTGATGTCTATATTAATCTTTTCCTTTTCATATTTAAATTATAGCTTCTTTGGCTCTCTTGGTCAATTCACAGTTTTCCTTCTAGTTCTATCTTCAAATAGCATTTTAAATATTTTATTCACTTATTCTTCTCTCTGCTTACTCTTTGTTATTGTGGGATAATAAAACCGTTATTCCTCAAATACCAATGTATTAAGGTTTGTGAACAATCATCTATTAAATATGTACCACATTTTTCTGGAAATCTGTCTCTATGTTCCTTACAAAGAAATCTCAACAATTATTATAGGTTTAAAAGTTCCAAATCTGTGCAGGTAATTCCCAACCTGACACTCTAGTTATGTCATTGCTATTATCTATTCTATTGTATACATGACATCTCATTAGTCTATTGTCACTTCAAATGCTACATGACTTAATACAAATGTGTAATTCTCCAACTTCTTACTCCTCTTACTTCTTACTCCTTCTTACTTCTAACTCCTTTGTTTGCTTTATTTTGTTAAGGATATCACTTTTGTCTCTATTCTCTGCATAAAACATATTTTTGGTAGTTTTTTGTTCTTGCCCCATAGTTAGTCACAATGCTTTATTAATTCAACTTTCTTTCCTGTCTCAGTGCGATTGTCTTATTTCCAAGATCTCTTATTCTGTGCTTCGTTAGGCACTTAACCAGAGTTTAATGTCATTATTTGTAAATGAAAAGGGTAGACACCAAAAGCAGTAAATATTACTTTGTATACCAAGCAAATATATATGCTTTACATGCACAACTTACTTTAATGCTCACAATGTTCTTGTGATATACTTTTTCTCATTTTGAAGATCAGTCCTTATCTCCAAGCAGTAAGTGTATTCATTATTGTGACTTCAGACACTAATAAATAATTGTACCTGATCATCATATAAAATGTATACTATGCTGTAATGTAAAATCATGCCACATATACTCTTTGGGTATGACTTGTTTCACTGGAAAAGAATGTCTGTGACTTTATCCCTGTCATTATAGTTATAAATATTTTTTACTTTATCTGTTCTCTGGTTAATGGACATTTAATTTTTTTCATTTTAAAATATTATGAGTATTATGGTTATTAATATTCTTGTACATGTCATTTAATGGATATATATATCATTTCTTAAGTATTTAGAAATAATATTACTAGCTTAAGTGTGTTAGTGTAATTATTACTGTTCCTGTTTAACTGTGTCTGGAATCATCTGAAGACTCAGTGGACCTAGATATTAAAAATAACTTAATCACATGACTTATACTGAATCCTGACTGTCACCGATATGAACATTGCGATCTAGGAGGGAGTTCCCAAAAGTAACCTTTCCAAAAATCAAGGAGGAAGTTGCAAGGCTCCTGATGACATAGCCTTAGAAATTTCAAAAAAATCACAACCGCTTCATTCAATTGTTTCAGCCAGTAACAGAGGGCAGGCCAAATTCAGCTACAATTAACACAAAGGTCTGAATAGTAGGAGTCACAGTACATTTAGAAGTCTTTGTTAGAGATGAGCTACCAAACATATATTTACCTTTTGTAAACTGCTGAACAGTTTTTCAAAATAGTTGCACCTATATATGGGTGTTGCAGTTCCTCCACACCGTAATTAATACTTGAAGTTTTCAGTACACACTTTCAATTTTATCCATCTTGGTGAATGTAAATAGGCACATTTTTAAGGCTATAATCTGCATTTTTTTTTTTTTTTTTGAGACGAAGTCTTGCTCTGTCGCCCAGGCTGGAGTGCAGTGGCGCAATCTCGGCTCACTGTAAGCTCTGCCTCCTGAGTTCACACCATTCTCCTGTCTCAGCCTCTGGAGTACCTGGGAGCACAGGCGCCCACTGCCACACCTGGCTAATTTTTTGTATTTTTAGTACAGACGGGGTTTCACAGTGTTAGCCAGGATGGTCTCGATCTTCTGACCTTGTGATCCACCCACCTTGGCCTCCCAAAGTGCTGGGATTACAGTATCATCTGCATTTTTAAAATGAGTATGTTGCTGATGAGGTCTAGATTCTTACTGATCACTTGAAAATCTTCTTATGTGGAATATCTATATAAACTTGTCTCCAGTTTCAGTGTTTTAATTCTTTTGCATATTTATTTGTAGGAGCTCTTTATATATTTGAGGTATATATTCCATGTTAAATACATCTTTTGTTCATATTGTATCCTAGTATGTGGCTTGTTTTGCTTCTTCATAATTGTATCTTCTAAGAGAAAAGTTTTAATTATAATACAGTCCATAATATGTTTATTTTATATCTAGTGTCTTGTATTCTATTGAAGATAATTTGACCAGGCACAGTGTTTCATGCCTGTAATCTCAGCACTGCACTTTGGGAGTTCTGAGGCAGGACGATTGCTTGAGTTCAGGAGTTGAAAACCAGCCTGAGCAACATACTGAGACCTTGTCTTCAAAAATAATAATAAAAATTAGACAGGCATGGTAGCACATGCTGGTAGTTCTGACTACACATGAGGCTGAGGTGGAAGGATAGCCTGAGTCCAAGTGGTCAAGACTGCAATAAGCCGTGATTGCACCATTTTAGCATAGACCACAGAACAAGACTTTCTCTCTCTCTCTCTCTCTCTCTCTCTCTATATATATATATGTATATGGCTTCCTTCAAGGAAAGCCATGAAGATATTTCAGAATGTTTAAATCCTAGAATTATTATGATTTATGTTTTTATTAAGGCAAATAACCTATCTCAAATTATATTTTTGTGTCTCTTTGCAAGGAAATAAAATTTTGTCTATAAAAATATTTGAATGCTCTATTTACTGAAGAAATATTCTTTAAAAAAAGTGAAGTAATAAAAGGTGAATGCTTCATAGGCAGATACCCCACAGGCAGTAGCCCTAAAAAGATATTATTCCCCCTTCAAATTTCAGTAGAACTTTTGTCGTAAGCCATATAAATACAGGTCTATTTCTAGAGTTTTAATTGCATTCTCCATATCTATTTGTCTATATACTTTGCATATGTTTTGTTTTGTTGTATTTTTATACATATGCTGGTAGTGTTTTAGCCTCTAAGAAAATAGCAACTGATAAATACTAATCTCCATAAAATTAACAGCTGGAAAATGACAGAACAAGGCTTTATGCCCAATCTTGTGTGCCTGTACAATTTGTATTAGTAATACTTTACAATAAAAATTTCTATAAGAATATAACTTTCACATGGAATGGTTGTACGGTTCAAACAGAATAATGAAAATGAATTTTTGTGAGTTAGAAAGCACTGAAATGACCAAATAACAAATTATTAAGATGTGGATGTAGTATTTTTCACTGGATCAGAAGACAGTTATGGGTTCTGAATGTCTCTGTTAACTATATGTCACTGAGTGAATCACTTACTATTTCTGCAATGTAGGATATTTGGCTTCAAAAATTTATTTTGATTACTTCTTGGCATAAAGTTAGACTATGTATGTTCTAGCATCTTTTGTAGCTAATTACACTTATGAGACTAAATTTTGGACAAAGAAATATGTGCAACAGTATTGTACACCTCTTCGATTTCTGGCCAATAGAATCTTTCCTTGAATTGTCCTCCATTACCTTCTTTATCCTGTCTGCTGGTTGGGTGTTAACTTACAGGATAAATCTAGAAGCCACATATTAAAAGCAGCAGAGACTCTGTCAAACTGCATTCTGAAATGTCTTTGCAAACCAGAAAACATCCTCTCATATCCCATCCTGCAAGCTGCTATCAAAACACCATAAGCAAAAAATGAATATCCTTTAAATTAACCCTTTAAGGCTCTAAGTTGTATGTATTTCAGTAGGTGAAATTACCCTAACAAATAGATCCAAATTTCAGTGTTCTCATATGTAAAGCAAGATAATATTAACTATATATAAGACTCTTGTCAAGATTTAAAAACTGATAAATATAAATATATTTGTCATAAAATTACACAAATGTGTATGCAAGGTATACATATTTCTGTTACTAAAGTTTTAGGAGTCCACATCATTTCTTCAAGCAGATTTAACATAGAAAATGTAGGGATTATATAAAAAAAAATTTTTTGTTACTTAAAGCAACTACATAAAGCTTTAAAGCCTTATACATAGTAGATGACTTATTTTATTGAATAATTTTATAGTAATAAACAAATCATGTTGATGTAGAGTTAGACATTCTGGCCTCTAAATATTATCATCTTTTTATTATTTATTTATATTAGATTACCAATGTATTTGTATTATAATCTGTATTCTAATTGGCATTTAATTTTGTGCTGATAAAGAGATTTTTGAATATTTATGATTTTTAAAGTTCACCCTTTATGTGTAAATTTGTTCTTTCTTTTACTCATTACAACATCTTTAAATAATACATTAGAGCACTAGTAAAACAAAAAATACAGAATTAACACTATCTTTGTATCACAAAGAGAAAAACGTTTTAATAATCGAGTACTTATAGTGAATTTTAGATAAAATACATATTAAAAATGCTACCTTCTATAAGCCTATTGCATTTTATTTTATTTTATTTTATTTTATTTTATTTTATTTTGAGATGGAATCTCTCTCTGTCTCCCAGGACGGAGTGCACCCGCAGGATTTCGGCTCACTGCAAGCTCCGCCTCCCAGGTTCACGTCATTCTCCTGCCTCAGCCTCTGAAGTAGCTGGGACTACAGGCGCCCACCACCACGCCCAGCTAATATTTTGTATTTTTAGTACAGATGGTGTTTCACCATGTTAGCCAGGATGATCTCGATCTCCTGACCTCGTGATCCACATGCCTCAGCCTCCCAAAGTTCTGGGATTACAGGCGTGAGCCACCCCACCCGGCCAAGTTTATTGCCTTTTATTATATACTATAAATTCTAATATCAGTTACAACTGTATACATAATAAAATTCTTAAAATATAAGCATTTGTTTCAGTGCCAAACCAGGTACACTGATATAAAATTTTATAACAAACTTTTAAAGTGGAAGATAATTTCTCTGTTATATTTATATTGGAGCTTTATATTGAGGTTCTTTTCTGAGACAAAAATTATTTATGGAAGAATTCATGTGTAAAGTATAGAGGTTCAGAAAATATTCTGTAATCTTAAACTATCACACAACTTTTGAATTTAAAATGACTACTTACATCTTTTCTAGTTTGTGAAATGTCTAAAGTGAACAAGAGATGTAAAAGACTAAAGAAGGTGACATGTATGTTTCTGATTTATTTGTACCATTTATTTCTCTTTTTCTCTATCAGCATCAGAGTTATAAAGTGTAAAAAGCAGCATATAGCAAGTAGTTGCATAGCTATTGCATCTGTCTGTTCAGGAGTATAATTGGCAGTGGTGCCAGCATCTCAGATGTTGCCTGTGGTTCTGTCAAAGATTAATCTCTTGAAGGATAAACTCTCTTTAATACATTGCTCTTTCATAATCGCTTAGATTTCTGTGATATTACATTATATTACAACTCTTACTTCAAAGAGCACAGAGTGCCTCACAGATGTTGTATATTAATTCTCAACCTCCCTGCAAGGCCAAATCTACAAAGAATTATGTCTTTCTTTTTTTTTGTGATGGGATTACTTCAAGCATGCCGCAACCATAATAAAGTATTCATTCAAAATAATGTTAAATCTTTAGTCGTAATTATGTGAGGGAATATGCAAAAATAAAAACAACCATGAGATAATTATAATACATTTTCCATTTTATGAAATAAATAATCACATTTATTAAAATAACAAAAGTAACAAAGCTATTCACAGTAAGAATAATTTAAGGGATACACTTATCTGAATAATGAAGGTTTTACAAAGTTATTGCATAATATTATTTAGATATGTGAATTCTTTAAAGTTAATTATGTATTTTTCTAAAGATATAATATGCTGTCATGAAAATAAATTTTAGTTGTTTTTGAGTCAGTTTTCTTCAATATGAGGTACATTAATTAAATACTACCTAGGGGCTTTGTCCACTCTAAGTGATTAGTTAGATTAGCCCAAACTCAATCCATGAAATGCAAAATAGAAAAAATATTTATACAGAGATGTGAACATAATTTTAACATTACAAGAAGTTGAAGCCAATAGATAACAGCTACCATTGATGAACATCTGCATGTATCAGGAAAATACAATATATAATCTCAATTCACTAAGAACTATAAAAAATAATATTTTGAAGATCAATGTATTGAGTAAAAAGGCTAAGTGACTTCTCTAATTTAGCCGGTAAGCAAATTAGATGAAATGTGAACTAAATGTGGCAAAATGTTAAAATCCCGTGTCACTTTAACGATTTCTGTTATCCAGTGAATACCTTATACAGATATATTTGAAGGAAAAAGCCAGAAATACACATAAAGTTGCCTTCAAAATATATGCTGAAATATCTACTATTCTCTACCAGCAGTAGTAGTCGTGGGCTTGAAAAGATGATCACACTTCTGAGACACAATAGGCTTTACTCAGCACCAAGCTTATGTAGCTTTAATAATAGAGGACAACGAACACAGCATACTCAACAGAAGAGCGGAGGTCTCATGACTTTCAAAGCAGCTTCTGAATGTCCTCATGACTCAGCTATGAAACACACGTGATCAAGAGAATTGAAGCCAAGTGGACATAATCATTTTTGACATCTCTTCAAGCTTCATACCTTCTGATTACATAGTCCCATCAGAAGTACATGACTAGCCCCCACTCTCTAGTGAAAGGCCATCCCATCAATTGTTGGTTACTCATTAATTTCAGGTGGTTAATAAACAATTTCAGCAACCAGATGGCTACATGGCAAACTCAACGGGATGATCTTTATTTTGTATCTGTTATACTCCTATATGTCGCTTAAATACGTTTTGTAAGATTTAAGCTAAGGGTCAAACCCTCAAAAATCCTTGTTGTCCGAGGAAAGACTTACCAGACCATGTTCAACCATTTCTTTCCAGGTTCTACCAAGCTTATGTAGTTGAATTAATTGGAAATACATAAAGCTGATTCCTTACAGTCAAAGGCTCCCATAAATGTCATTTCTATTTTCTGGTGGAATGCTAAATAGTTTTAATGTTCGTATAAAATCTATTCATCTAAATGTGTTTTTGTTTGTTTTTGTTTTTTGACCCAGAGTACGACTGTCATCCAGGCTGGAGTGCAGTGGTGTGATCTTGGTTCACTGCAACTTCCACCTCCTGGGTTCAAGTGATTCTTAAGCCTCAGCATCCGAGTACCTGGGATTACAGGCATGGGCCACCATGTCAGGCTAATTTTTGTATTTTTAGTAGAGACAGGATTTTACCATGTTGGCCAGGCTGGTCTCAAACTCCTGATTTCAAGTGATCCACCTGCCTCAATTTCCCAAAGTGCTGGGATTACAGGTGTGAGCCACCGCACCGACTGTAAAATCTATTCGTGTGTGCCTATTCCTCTCTGTTTAGACTGAAAAATGTTCTGAGGGTAGAGATCTGACCTTAAGAATTTTTCTGTTCCCAATATGGCCTAGTTTAATGTGAAAGAAGAAAAATAAACTAGGAGAATAGGGACCTATTTTCTAATACTATTCACTAACTTTCGGACATTACAGACCTCTGATTTCTAATCTATAAAACAAATCGGATTGACTAGGTAATATCAAGTGCTTTGCTCCATCGCCTCCCGGGTTCACGCCATTCTCCTGCCTCAGCGTCCCGAGTAGCTGGGACTACAGGCGTCTGCCACCACTCCTGGCTAATGTTTTTTTTTTTTTTTTTTGTATTTTTAGTAGAGATGGGGTTTCACCGTGTTCTCCAGGGTGGTCTCGATCTCCTGACCTTGTGATCTGCCCTCCTCAGCCTCCCAAAATGCTGGGATTACAGGCGTGAGCCACCGTGCCCAGCTATCAAGTGCTTTTTATACATTAAATATACTATTCATCTCTGAGGCTGGCAAAACATCTCACACAGGTATAACATTACTTGGGTGGGAATATTGAAATGCATTCTTTATGGAGCATACATTTTTCTTGCTGATAGGTAGAAAGAAAATATTTGGGTTCTAGAAAGAGAACTGCACTGTTTTGTATCTTTATTATTTATTATTTACATGCTGAGTCCCTGTAAGAAGACTGCACATCCCTCACCATTGCCATCATAGGGTTTTCTTGAGGGAGGAGTACAATTCTCTTTTCTATTGTTAGGCTTGACCACATAAATTTGTTTAGGGAAGAAAATTTGAGTGGAAGTAATATATGACAGTTCTGAAGAGAACCTTAAATAGTCATTACATATTTTAGTAATTTACTTAAATTTTTCCATATGTTATAAAGAGATCATGTCCCCAATACTGTTAATCTCATTGAAAATACATAGTGCAAAAGCACAGCAAACTTGTAGTTTACATGTAATGACAGAGAAAAATAAACCTTTGCTTTGAAAGCCAGTGAAATTAGAGTTGTCATCAATTACAGGTTATTTATCAAATCCAGATTATTCAATAAAGAATCTCAAAAACTATATACATAGCAACAGCTCAGTAATACACATCTTAAAGGAGATTCAGAGTTATATATATCTCATTTCACAAAAATTTATAACACTGTATAATTTAACCTCCCCAAATATACATACTTGCATCTGGACATAATAATGTAATTCAGCCTGACATAGGAACATAGAAATAATATTAACATTTGATAATTTAACAGATCAGATGAAAATAAGGTGCCTCAGTGGATTGTAATTGAATTAATAAGACTTTCCTATTTTGATTTAGTAACCATTGAAATACCACAAACTAGATTGGTAAAATTGGAAGGTTGAAAGAGAGAAATTAATTTGACAATTTCCTCACTTCACTAACCCCCTACCATTGTCCCCCAAAATTATTGTTAACATTATTATTGTTAGTGATTGATGATAAGAATTCATTAGTAATAGATTATAATAAAGGAATAGATGATATATTGACTGTTCAATCAACCTCAGAATTCTTTTCTGGCTCCAAAATGCACTTAGATGAAACATAGATAATAACATTAAGTATGTCTAATCAATAATTTTAAATGGTGGATATACTTTTGGATACTTTTTCCAGATTCTTTAGAATAATATATGATGAAAATACTACTTGTAGATGGTCTCTGCAAATGCAGATCTTATTGTAGTTATGACTTTGGAAATAGTCACTTTACGAACTTTCATATAAAGATAAATATAAAAGAATTATGGATATATTACTAAGTTTAAAAACTATAAGCAAAACTTTTATTTTTAATAGTCTTTCTAAGTAGAAAAAAACTGTTTTTGTACTTAAAAATTAATCAATATTATATGATTTTATAAGCACAATATAATCCTTCATCCATATGCTGTTACCATATCAAAGTATACTCCTCAGATATATTTCCAGCTTTTATTCTTGCATTTAGTACATGAAAAATTATTTATTAATATTTCAGTAGGCAGAATAATTCTTCTCCTTAAAGATGTCTATACATGTATTCCTCTGTTTAGACTGAAAAATTTTCTGAGGAAAAGATCTTATCCTTTTCATGCCCAGAATCTTGAATATGTTAGGTTAGATGGCAAAGGGAAATTAAAGTCACAGATGGAATTACATTTGCTAATCAGCTGACGTTAAGGTACATAGATTATCCTTAATTTTCCAGGCGTACCCATATAATTACAAGGAAACTTAAAAGTAGAAGAAGGAATCAAGAGGGAGAGCCATGGCTGCATGGGAAGGATGTGGCCTAATGTTGCTGATTTTGAAGATGGAAGAAAGAGGGCATGCAACCAGAAAAACGGGAGGCCTCTAGAACCAGAAAAAGACAAGGAAACGAATCCTAGAGCCTCCTTTCAGGAAGGAACGCTGACATCTTAATATTAGTCTGGTAAGATCCATGTCAGACATCTGATCTACAGAACCATAAGATAAATTTGTGTTACGTTAAGCCACTAAATTTGTCGTAATTTATCACAGCAACTTCAGTAAATTAATGCAATTATCTAATAAATCTCATCGGAATTCTTGAGCAATACACCACTTTTCTATGTTCAAATTTCATTGACAATGAAAATAAAAAGAAGAAATTAGAAAACTTAAATTAATAAAATTGAAATTAATTCCATTATATTTCTAACAAATATACCTCTCTTCACATTTTTATTATTAGACTTTATTCACCCACAGTTGGCAGTTCATTATTGTAACTCACTGGTATAATTTAAACAACCTCCTAAAGTATAATTTATTTAGTAAACTACTATCAGATTTACTTTTAAAAACGCTTTGAATTTCATTGTTTCATATTTTCTCAGAAATATTTACTAGCTTTCCATTGACCAAGTAATAAAATACATATACTTTTATATGGTACTTCATATATCTGATATTTGTATTTACCTTTATGACATCTCTTAGGTTATTAAAAAAAGAATTTTCATTCCAGTTGATTTAGTCTGCACACTAATATACAACTAATATACATTTTTCCACAACATTTTTGATACGGGTTATCTTTTTCAACTCTCCACCTCTGCTCAGAATCTACTGTTCCTTGAGGTTCTGATGGTCTTTCATTTACTCATTCAACAAACATGTATCAAAGATCTAATACATATTAATTAAATAGGGTAAATTCAAGAAAAGGAAAATGAAAAGAGTAAGGTTGTTATTTTATAAAGCAAGACATATAGAGTGTTAATTTCAATACAGTGTGATATGGAAACTTTAAGAAGCATATATAGGAGTGATAGAGACAGGAGGCAGGAAAATACTAACTAGAAAAGGGAGAGGTTCCTGGTGAGGGCTCCACCCTCAAGCCTGGAATTGTGGCCCAAAGTGAGAACTTGCTATCACTGTTTTCCAGCTTCACTATTGCCTTTTTGGCCTGCCCGCCCCCACTCTGCACCCATAAAACCCCCAGATTCCACTAGCAGAGCAGTAAAGAAGGACAGAAGAGAAACAGTCAGATGTAGGAAAGCAGCAGCTTGACTTCAGAGGGATGGCTTGATGGTGGGACTTCGGAGAAGAGCTCAGCTGGGGACAGGCTCTCCTTTCCACCTCCCCTTCCCACTGAAAGCCACTTTCGTTGACAATAAAATCCTCCGTGTTCACCACCCCTTAATTTGTTGATGTGATCTGATTCTTCTTGGACACTGAACAAGAGCTTGGGAGCTACAGGTGCAGACAAGAGCTATTTAACACTTAAGCCGACCAAAGAGCGCAAAGCTAAAAAAGCACTGTAACACATGCCCTCTGGGGTTCCAAGGGTGGCGGGTACCCCCCTAGATGCTGCCGCCGGAGTTCACGGAGTTCTGCTCCTGCCAGTGCCCAGAAGCGCTCATCACAACTCTTGCACCCACTTGCCCGTGTGCTCCCCTCACACAAGGGGTTGAGAGCTGCAAGCTGAGGAAAGGAGTCACTCCTGTTGCAAGACCCATGAAGGGGTCAAGGCAAATTTCCTGTTTCAGGAGCACAGATGGATGGGGTAGAAAAATCAAATTGTGGAAGTACTTTCAAAAGTAATTGATATTTGAATAAGCTAATAGAATTAGATATATGTAATAGCATTAGTAGGAAACGGTTAGGGAGAGTGTTCCAGACTGAGAGATTTACGTCACTGTGGTTGGTTTGGGAAAGAAAACACAGATACAGTGTTGGAAAACATTTGGGAGATATGGAATTATTTTAAGTAAAAGAATCCCATTATTCATTTAATGTCTTATAATTTACTGTGACAGTAGTACAGAGATTAAAATGTTGAAAGGGATAGCCAGGCCAGATATCAGGAGACTGGTTTTGAGACTGTTTATCTCAAAGGAAGAAAAATACAAAAAATGTGCATACTTCTTTATTAATGAATTTCAAAGTAGTAATGAATCTAAGCAATATGTTCAGATATCTGCAACATATGTATTGTGATATTAAAATATCTGTTATTTCTATTGGTGACAGAACAATTAGTTATTGATAATACCACAGTGTTTTGGAGAAGGCAACCATAATTTTAAAAGTACTAAATTTTGTTAGATATAAGTGAAAACAAAAATGGCTTTTTTTTTCCTATTCATGTTCAGGCATTTTCCAAATTATATGTGTAAATCTCAGGTTAAATACCCTTTGATTCTAGTCCAGGCCTAGGGATCCAGGATTAACTACCATTCAATGCCAGCCAGAAACAAATATAATGCTTCTCTGGAGAATATAATATCATTTTCAGGCATCAAATTGTATAGGTAATTTTTATAATAATAGTCTGAATATTCAAACAAAAATAATCAGAGAATATTCCAATGAAAAACAGTAAACTGTACAATTCTTTTCATGAATATATAGAATTGCTAAGATAGACCATATTGTAGGCCATAATATAACCTGAATTAGTTTTAAAATATATAAATAATGCAAAACACATTCTTAGACCATAGTTTTATGAACTATAAATCAGTAACATACATATAGATAGAAATTCCCAAATAAAAGAAAATTAAACATTGCAATTTTAGGTAGCTCACACACCAAGTGGGAAGATTCAAACCAAATTAAAAATATTTTAACCAAATATAAATGAAAACCCAATATCGAGTTTGTGAGATGCAGCTAAGGCAGAGATTTGAGTGAAATTTACTGCAAGTAACATCTCTTTATACATAATAAAATGGAAACCTAATTTTAAGGAGAAACACAATATTTGCATGTCTCTGAATAATCTTTCTCAAAATCTATTAATTGCTGTGGTAGTTTATTATGCATTTAAAAATTTTTAATCCCGCTAGAGTTGAACCATAAATTTCTTCTTTTTAAATGTTGTCTGGACTTAGTGAATTGTCCTAACAATACAGTGCTAAAAGTGAAAAATAGTAACTTTTGAGTAGAAAAATCTGGATGACACCACATCTTAACCTATCAAGTTTAACATCACTAGTGATAAGTCTTGTTGGAATGTATCCTCTGATATGATGTGATGAGAAGGGCATATCGCCTTTGTGTTATTATTCTAATCATAAGAAAACATCAGACAAACTCAAATGGGAGGCATTCTACAAAACTGGATAACTATTCTTCAAAATTATCAAAGTAAAAACAGAATGAGAAACTCTTACAGATAAGAGAAAGCTGAGCAGATATCACAATTGAATTCAGTGTGATCTTACGGAATGTATTTTGTGGAAGAAGTCAATGGAAAGACTGGAGAATTCTGCATAATATGCAGAATTAATTAACAGTATTTACCAATGCTTACTTTTTAGTTTTGATAAATGTACTATGGTTATGTAAGCTATTAACATTTGAGGAAGCTGGATGAAGAGTGTATAGGATTTATCTGTACTAAATTTGAAATTATTCTATGTATCTAATATCATTTCAAAACACAAACATTTAAAAAGATGAACCACAAAAGTAACCAGAGATGAAATAAGCCAAAACTACCTAACGGAAAAACAGACAATGGAAGAGACATGGACAGAATTCAGATAATGCAATCATCCTATTCAGACTTTAGAGTAGTATAATTAAGTAAGTATGATAAAAAAAAGAAAAAGAAAATTTAAAATGTCAACAATAGACTGGAAACTATCAAAGAAGTATGAAATGTTTGTTATAGAACTTGAAACTATAATAACTGGAATTAAAATCACTAAACACCACGACACTGCTTTGTTGGTGAAACACTTCTCTGCTATTTTATTTGACTTTCCAGAGCATTTGAAACTGTTGGTTCACTGGTTCTACAGTTCTTACTGTTTCCTATCAATATCTCCTTGGGCATCAATTTTTTCGCTCAGCCTTTAAAACCTGTGCCTACTAAAATTCTCCTATTATGTGACTTCAAATCTATATGCCCAAGATTTCCAAAGAAGTGTTTTATCTCATCCTACACAATTTCCTATCAGTTGCTTTTTAATGTGTATAATATTACATTGATTACAAATTTGTCAAGCATTGACTTCTCAGATTTTTTTTTTTTTTTACTTTTTTATCATTGGTTTTTCCAAAAAGAAAGCTGTTTGCAGACTTGTGTTCCTGTGAAAACTTAAAACTTTCAATGCTGTGATTTGCACAATGTAGACACTCAAAATATATTGACAAATACAATTTTACAAGGAGCCTAACTATAGTTTAGTGCCATATTATTACCGTCCAAGAACAAATGCAAATATACTTAGTATTTATGTCAATATCAGGTTTCCAGAACTAATCTTTAATAATCTCTTTCACTTTTAACAATTTAATGAAATAATTTAAATTGTTAATGTTTTAGAAATGACCTACTTAGAAAATCAAAATGTCACTTTTTAAAATTCTGTTATGCAAAGCAGAATTTTTGATTTGTAGTTCTAAATATTGAAGTAAAATAGATTATTTTTCTCATATTATTATATTTCACCACTTTAATTATTGAATGTGTCCAGAGATTAAAATGACTATGAAAATGAAATGCTTTTTTTCACAATAAATATTGAATACTTAATGACTATTTTTGCTCTAACAGGTACTTTGGGAACGAAACACAGTTATTCAGTGCTTATACACTACTTACCCTTTGACTTGCTAGACACCATTACTAAATATGCACTTATGCAGCAGAAGAACTAATATTCCTGGTGAGGGCAATAAATAAGGCAATCTGTGTTCCTACCACAGAGCATTTATAAGCAGAATGAAAAAACTAATCAAGCTAACTAGGCTGTGCAATGATAAAATGAGATGAAATATGAGTTCGCTTTCCAAGAGGGAATGCAACCCAGAAATATAAATAATGGAAGCATAGGAACTTTTAGAGTTTCTATTTAACTATTTGCCTAATTTAAATATCTATTCAAATTTTTGATTAAAATCTTTGGCAAGAAGGCATTGAGAGTGGGTGGAGGGAGGATGCAGACTTTGGGCTGAAATGGGAGGAAGTTGGGAACCCTGAACAGGGTTGCTGAACACCAGGACTCATTCCTGACCCTGAGTGGTTCCTAGGGAAGAGGTGAGTGAAAGAGACATGGAGTGACCTCCTCTCATCATCGACTCCCAGGGTACTAGCTGTAGGAAACTTTGAGACGCCCCCAGGCCTTGTACTGGCAGGGAGAATTGTCCAGAGACTTGACAAAGACAGAACTTCAGCCTGCACACAGCACAGAGGGAATAACTGCAGTGGAGCATGGCCATGGGTGCCCATCCCACAAGGCTCATCATACTCATCCAGGTGGTTGTATTTGGCCATTCTTGCATTGTTATAAAGATATACCTGAGACTGGGTGGGTAATTTATGCAGTAAAAAGGTTTAATTGGCTCACCACAGTTCTTCAAGCTGTACAAGAAGCACGAGCATGACACCTGCATCCCCTCAGCTTCTGGGGAGGCCTCAGGGAGCTTTTTCTCATGGAAGAAGGTGAAGCAGGAGCAGGCACATCACGTGATGGGAGCAGGAGCAGGAGAGGGTGGAACAGGAGGTGTCCCACTTTACAGCAAGCATATCTCATGTGAACTCAGTATCATGAGGACAGTACCAAATCATGAGGAATCTATCCTCGTGACCCAAACATTTCCCACCAGGCCTCGCCTCCAGCACTGGGGATTATAATTCAATATGAGATTTGGGTGGGGACAAACACCCAAAGGACATCAGCGGCTTTAGCTTTTGTTGGTTTCTGGATCTGAACAGAGCAGGAATATCTTGTCCATGCCATGGGGCCAGCCTGATCTGAGCACTCCTGTCTGCCAGTCAGTTCCAGCGTCACTGACTGGACACACCTACTTGTAGCATATCTTTGGCTGCTCAGCCAAGCCACTTGCCAGCAGCCATGACTGTAACTCTTTTACAGGCAGACCATGCCTAATAGAGAGCTTCTGTGATGGGTCCCCCAGGCATGCACCACCTACAGTCTCCTCCTGCTGTGCTGACTCCACTCCCACCCACCACCAGTGCTCATGCATGTGTAGGACTGTTACTGCCCCAGTGGGCATAAACAAACAGGACCCACAGCTGGCACACACATATGTGAGATCCACCACCTCCCAGCCTCTGGGACACATTCACATGTGAGATACCAGTTACCCCACCACCATTCTGCCAAAAAGTGTTTGCTGGCAACCCACCCCCATCATTGCTACTGCCAGTGGACAGGCAATACCTCTGCCCTTCCAGTGCAACAGATGCTTAACCTTGAGGGGCCAGCAAAAAGAACCAATGACCTGCTCCCAGCCCTGCAGGGTTAGAGCACACAGCACAGGAGTGATGAGCTGAGCCTTGGCCCACTAAAATCATCCAGAAATGAAGACAATCAAGTAGACCCAAATTATACCACAGTCAAAATCTCAAAGGCATCAAATAATATAAAAGGAAAAAGTCCCATACAAAGGAGAGCAACTTCAAATGTTAGGGGAACATCAGGCCACACAGATGAGAAAGAACCAGCGTAGAAACTCTGGCAACTCTAAAAGTCAGAGTGTCTTCTTACCTCTAAATTCCCACGCTAGATCCCCAGCAATTGAAATGTCTGAAATTACAGACATAGAATTCAGCAAGTGTATGGCAGTAAAGATCATTGAGATTCAAGAGAAAGTTGAAACGTAATTCAAGGAATCTAAGAAATCCAGTAAAATGATGCAGGAGCTAAAGACAAAATAGCCATTTTAAGAAACAACCAAATTTATTTTCTATAGTTGAAAAACTCACTACAAGGATTTCATAACACAACTAGAAGTATATACAGCAAGACAGACCAAGCTGAAGAAAGAAAATCAGAGCTCGAAGACCAGTTATTCAAATCAACTCAATTAGACAAAAATAAAGAAAAAAAGACTTTAAAAACTGAACAAAACAGGCCGGGTATGGTGGCTCATGCCTGTAATCCCAGCACTTTGGGAGGCTAAGGTGGGCGGATCACAAGTCAGGAGATCGAGAGCATCCTGGCTAAAAAGTGAAACCTCATTTCTACTAAAAATACAAAAAATTAGCCAGGCGTGGTGGTGGGCACCTGTAGTCCCAGCTCTTCGGGAGGCTGAGGCAGAAGAATGGTGTGAAACCTGGAGGTGGAGGTTGCAGTGAGCTGAAATTGCACCACTGCACTCCAGCCTGGGTGACACAGCAAGACTCCATCTAAAAAAAAAAAAAAAAAAAAAATTTGAACAAAACCTCCAAGAAATATAAGATTATGGAAAGAGACCAAACCTACAACTCATTAGCATCCCAGAAATGAAGTGAACAAGAATAAGCAACTTGGAAAACATATTTAAGGATATTGTCCATGAAAATTTCTTGAACTCCTCTAGAGAGGCTGACATGCAAACCTTAGGAAATTCAGAGAAATCCAGTGAGGCGTTACGTGAGACAACAATCTCAAAGGCACATAGTTATCAGATTATCCAGGGTAAACATAAATGAAAAAATACTAAAGGCAGCTAGAGAGTAGGAATAGGTCCCATACAAAGGAACATTATTAGGCTACCATTGGATCTTTCAGCAGAAAACTTACAAACAAGAAGAGATTTGGTGCCTATATTCAGCATCCTTAAAGAAAGGAAATTCCGACCAAGATTTTATATCCAGCCATACTAACCTTCATAAGCAAAGGAGAAATAAAACTATTTTCAGAGAAGCAAACACCGAGGGAATTCATTACCACCAGATCTTCCCTATAAGAGGTACTTAAGGGGGTGCTAAACATGGAAATGAAAAACTGTTATCTGTTACCACAAAGACATACTTAAGTGCATAGCCCAATCACACTATAAAGCAACTGTACAATCAAGTCTACATAACAACTAGTTAACAATATGCTGAGAGGATCAAATGCTCACATATCAATATTAATCTTGAACATAAATAGGCTAAATGCCTTATAAGGCACAGAGTGGCAAGTTGAATAAATAAGCAAGACCCGACTATATGCTGTCTTTAAAAGACCCATCCCATATGCAAGAACATTCATATGCTCAAAGTAAAGGGATGAGGAAATATCTACAAGAAAATGGCAAGCCAAAAAGAGCAGGGTTTGCCATTCTTATTTCAGACAAAAGAGACTTTAAACCAATGATGATCAAAGAGCAAAAAGAAGGGCATTACATGATAATAACAGATTCAATTCAACAAGAAGATTTAACTGTTCTAAATAGATAAGCAGAGAATACTGGAGCACTAAGATACATACGAGCTCTTAGAGCCTTATGAAGATAGTTATATAATGACACAATAGTAGTAAGAGACTATAACACTCTACTGACAGTGTTATATTATCAAGGCAGAAAACTAACAAAGATATTTGGACCTAAACACGACACTTGAACAAATGGACCTAACAGAAATCTACAGAAAACTCCACCCAACAACCACAGAATATAGATTCTTCTCATCTGTCAATAGAACATTCTCTAAGATAGACCATATGCTTGGCCATAAACCAATTCTCTACAAATTAAAAAAAAAAACAAACTTATTATCAACCACACTTTTAGACCATAGTAAAATAAAAATAAGAATTAATACCAAGAGGATCTCTCAAAAGCAGACCATTGTATGTAAATTAAACAGCCAGTTCCTGAATAACTTTTGGTTAAACAATACAATTAAGGCAGAGATCAAGAAATTCTTTGAAACTGTTGAAAACAAAGATACAACACAACACTCTGAGACACAGCTAAAACATTGCTAAGAGGAAACTTTATAGCACTAAATGACTACATTAAAAAGCTAGAAAGATCTCAAATTAACAACCTAAAATTACACCCAGAAGAACTTGGAATACAAGGAAAAAATGAACCCCAAAAGTAGCAGAAAAAAAGAAATAACTAAAATCAGAGCTGAACTGAATGAAACTGAAATGCAAAAATATGTACAAAAGATCTATGAAACCAAAAGTTGTTTTTTTGGAAGAGTAAATAAGATTGTTAGACTGCTAACTACACTAAATAGAGAGATGATTCAAATGATCACAATCACGAATAACAAAGGTGACATTACCATCAACCCCACAAAAATACAAAAAATCTCTCCGATACTGTTATGAACAGCTTTATGCACACAAACTAGAAAACCTAGGAGAAATGAATAAATTCCTGGAAACATACAACCTCTCAAGGTTGAACTAGGAGGAAATCATTACCTGAACAGACCAATATCAAGTTCCAAAGCTGAATCAGTAATAAAAATCTTACCAATCAGAAAAAGCGCTGTACTGGGCAGATTTATAGGCAAATTCTACCAAATCTATAAAGAGGAGCTGGTGTTAATCACACTGAAACCATTTCAAAATATTGAGAAGGAGGCACTCCTCCCTAGCTCATTCTATGAGGCCAGCATCATTCTGGTACTAAAACGTAGAGAGACACAGTGAAAAAGGAAAACTTCAGGCCAATATCCCTGATGAACAATGATGCAAAATTCTTCAACAAAAGATTAGCAAATAGAATCCAGCAGCACATCAAGAAGCTAATCCACCAACGATCAAATAGGTTTTATTCCTGGGATGTAACGTTGGTCCAACATATGCAAATCAAGAAATATGATTCATCACATAAACAGAACTAAATACAGAAATCACATAATCATCTCAATAGGTGCAGAAAAGGCTTTTGACAAAATTTAACAACACTTCATGTTAAAAAACCTTCAGCAAACTAGACATCAAAGAAATATACATCAAAAAATAACAACCTTTTAATCTATAGAAGACAAATAAAACAAAGAAAGGCATGAGATAAAGGAAAAGGCAAGAGAGAAGATAATTTCTATATACATTAAAATATAGCTAAAATTGAAAAGCAAACGATGCATGAACAATCTATTTTTGTTACTATTTTGTATAAGGCAGTCAGAGTTGACCTCAAATGATGGTGATTTGATGTCAACTTGCTCAGTAAGCTTTCTTAAACACATGTAGCTAACACAGACAGTTGAAAGTGGAAAAGTATTATTCACTAGAAATAATTATATTATGGCTACTAAATTTAGGGTTCACTGCCCTATACTTTCTATTTGTAAAAAGGAAAAATAATTAGTTTTTCTCAAACCTTTTAAAATCAGGACCCCATTTTACACATAAACATTACATGTTCTTATTGAATATTAAGCAATTCTCATGATAAAAAGTAAATCATTACAATATGGTGTTTTAATGTGTTTCTGAAAACATTTTACTCTTCTATATTCCTAAAATTATCACAACAACCCAAACTAAAAAAAATGATCGACATAAAGGAATCTGCTTTTGAATTCTCTTTTTATAGAGGAAATTCAACAGATTAAACATCACTTTTTTTCCAAACTCCCCAGGAGACTTTTGAGATTGTGTCACTGAAAAACTGTAGTTGCTCTTGGGATGTCAGACTATAAAATTAATCAATCAAATGAATCAAATGTGTAAGTACCTTGGCTGCAGATCTGACTTTTTAAAGGACTACACAAGCCTGAAAAACCAGGAAGTAGTGCATCTTGATAGCATCAGAGAAAAATCCTACCAAATAGTTCATTTCCAATATGTCTCATGGGAAATATATATATGAAGGTCTTTCTAGACAATCTCGATCAACCCAGGCTGCCAAATACTCCAAAATCCACTCTCCTTTTTCTTCCACACACGGGTACATACCGACTAACAGAACTATCCTTTACTCTGACCCTGTGAATGAAGAACTAATATCCTATTCCCTCCAGCCTAGTCATTAGCCCTTTCCCCCGATCCACCAAAGGATCATGAGTACAAGTTTGCATATGAAGGCCTTTTCTTCAAAATTTGTCCTATTTTTATGTTTGGTACAGTTTCTCAGACATATTTAGATTTACAGAAAGAACATAAAATTTGTAGCCGGGTGCTATGACTCATGCCTGTAATCCTAGCAGTTTGGGAAGCCAAGGCAGGGGGATCACCTGAGGTCAGGCGTTCAAGACCAGCCTGGCCAACATGGTGAAACCCTGTCTGTACTAAAAATACAAAAAATTAGCTGGGCGTGTTGGCAGGCACCTGTAATCTCAGCTACTTGGGAGGCTGAGCAGGAGAATTGCTTGAACCCAGTAGGTAGAGGTTGCAATGAGCTGAGATTGAGCCATGGCACTCCAGCCTGGGCAACAAGAGTGAAACCTCCATCTGAAAAAAAAAAAACAAAAAACAAAACTATGTAAAGAATTTGTTCACATTCTCTATCTTACTTCATCTAATGTAGTATCCTATCCCACATAATAAAAATTATCAACATTTGTACAATATTATTTAAACTATATATCTTACATACTATGCTCTTAATCAACTTTACTCTCTCATAACTTATGTGTACTTTCCAACTGGAAAGATGCAATGGGAACAACATAGCCCTCTTCAAAGTCTATTGAGTTGAAAATTTAGAAAATGAATTTGTATTTAACAATAAACATTCGTAGATTTAGTTTTAACTTAAGGGTAAAAATATTTTTTAGAGAGTATGATGTGCCTGTTATAAATTAAGATATTAGTTGTCTTTCAATTTTTATTATATTAATAATTATATACTGCCTTACAGTTTAATATGTTTTACAGAGTTTTATAAAACAACAGTTTTTCAGGTAATGAGTATGTTAAAATGCTATTTGCAATATTTCTAATTTAAAATCCACACATAAAATTAGAACACACTTTGTTTCTGCCCTTTTTTCTCTTCCTGAGAAAGACCTCAAAAGAGTTAGAATTAATTCATTAAATAATGAACTGTCAGTTCTTTTTGCATTATGTTTTATTGCTTTTGTTGATTAGTATTTGTTTTAGTAACTAAAAGAAATAAAGTTTCATTACTTACATTTTTATGGATAGTTGTCTATATCCTATTAAATATTATACATTTTCTTCCAGTAAGTTATATTAGTCAAAAATTATATGAATATGCTCTGTAAGATCAGTAGCCTCTTGTAGTATATTTGCTTATCATATGTTTTAAAATAACTCAATTAAATCAATAAAAAATTAACAAAATTTTGACATATACTAACTATAAAGGAAGGAATGATTTCTGGAGAAAGCAACAATTTTTTTTAAATAGTTCATTATACGCACGCATTCAAATTTCATAAGGCCTTTGGAGTCATAGATATTTTAATATATAACCCATGCTATTAATGATTTCTTCTTCAGGGTTCCCCCTTGGATATAATGTGTTGACAGACTTCCTAATGTCAAGATGATGTAAATATCTATTTTTCCTCAAATAATATTACTGCATTTTTATATCTATAGTTTAAATTGTCAAAAGAACAGCTTTATGCATTAAGTTTGGTAGAAATCCAATTGTTTATTATTTTTAAATGCCTTGATTATTACTATCATTTTATTATTATTAATTTAGCTAGCATTTATATTTCATTATGCTCATGATTATTATAAGCGGATTAAAATATTAACTGATTTTATCTTCACAACAAACCTATGAGGTTTGTAGTACAATTACCCTCATTTTATTGATGTGGCAATTAAGATACAAAGAGATTAAATCATTTATTCAGGGTTATTCAGTGAGTGAGAATTGGCTGTGAGATTTAAATCCAGAACCTCTGCTTTTAACCACTGTTTATCCCCTCTTATTTAAATTGCTATGTTAATCCTATGTGAAATTTTATTTCATATATGCCATAACTGTGACCATGGCAGTTCATGTAATCCATTTGAATGTAGACTTCTGTTAATTTCATATTATTTTAATTACTGAAACATCATTATTAATCTTCATATTGAATGAGATATGTCACTATGTCCCTCTACCTTTCACCATCAATTTAATATAAACTCATGGTCTATTTCATGTGCATATATAACATAGTTGCTGATTTCTTCATTGGTTCACACTTGCTGATGTAAAAAGAAATAATAGAATTATTTCTTTTCTGGTTCACTATCTTTTCTGACTTCAAATGCAATCTGGTGGATTTCCCTTCATTATGTCTTGGCAACATTCCTGGAAGGATCCACAGCTTTCTGGTCATTGGGAGACTTTCTCTTTTAAAACACATATTTGGGTATTACAAATTAAATGCCTTTCAATTGAAAAATCTAATTTTCCATGTGAGTTGAAAGTTCTTCCCCAACATATTCCCACTTCCTCTACTCGCCAATTCTGCCCTCATCTACAACACTGGTATTCTAAGTTGGGAATTGGCTGTTATCTGTTTTCTGGTTTACTTCCTACAAACCCTTTTGTGCTGTCCCTCCAAAGCCATAGGCAGCAAAGGGGAATTGGAAAAAAAAATGACATATTTTAGGTGTTTTGTGCTGTTTAATTCATCTTTTGGTGCCCTCTGTGTTGCAGATGCCCACAGGATGGTTCATTCCTGGGTACACTGATGAAATTCACATATGCTGTCTACTCATTTTCCTCTATGCACACTCAAAAATAATACCCATAAACCTCGTCTTTGCCTAATATTAGTGATCCAATCTCCAAATGACCCTCCAGTTTTTCACCTTTAATACAATTTTAACTCTCATTCTCTGGGTGGAACTTTCTTTGAAGTTCATATATTGTGGCAATACTTTACCACCAAAGAAAACCCACATGTTTTTGTTCTGTATGTTCTTTAAGGGCTATATGACCTAATGTAGAATCTATTTATTTTTCTATATTCTACATATATTAATCTATATTCTACATATATATTTATTCTACATACATATTCTGACACACACATATACACTGAAACAAATATTCTGAAACGTATGTTCAATATATACATAATATATATAAACAGATATATATATATATTCATATATATCTACTGAGGTTTTATATAATATTAGTGCTCCATAACAACACATCATATTTCTCTTGATTATGTATACCTCAGCACTACATAATCAATACATCATATTTCTCCAATGAAAGATTGATGGTACTTTCAGAGCTGTTTAGATGTTGGATATGGGGCAACAAGATTATTAAAAAGAAATCCCTTTAGTATGGAGTTGACTCTTTAACAACAGTGGATAGAATGGCATATGGTATATAGAACAGTGGAATCCACTTATGTGTGGACTCTTATCTGCTTTTGCCACACCTGAGACAGGAAAACCAACACTTCTTCTTCCTTCCCCTCCTCAGCCAATACAGTGTGAAAATGATGAGTATGAAGACCTTTATAATAGTCCACTTTCACTAAATGAACAGTAAATATTGTTTTCTTACAATTTTCTTAATAACATTTTCTTTTCTCTAGCATACTTTATTGTAAAGGTGCAGTATATAATACATATATACAAAATATGGACTAGTAAATTATATATTTATTTTATCAGTACAGCTTCTGGTCAACAGTAGTCTACTGAGTAGTCAAGTTTTGAGGGAGTGAAAAATTACACACTGATTTTGTTTCTGTGGAAGGTCGATGCTCCTAATCTTGGCATTTTTCAAGCGTCAGCTGTATTTTTATATTATGAGGTAATATAGAATCAGTTGGCCTTTTTGAAAGAAATCGATCCAAAGATATGTGCTTTACTGTTTTTTCCTCCAGAAAAATTTTTCTAAATTAGCTTTCGCTAAAATGTCAGTCTTTACATCAGCAGCTGCTCGTGGACAACTTTTGAACAACAGGATTAAAAAAAGGCTATCTGATTAAAAACATGTCAACACAATTTTTAGAAACCGCCACTCATGATACTTTATGATATTAAAACCTTATTTGAAAACCATGACCCAACCCAAATGTGCATAATTGGAAAATGTATTTCCTAGTTTTAACGTCAAGCCCTTGCCCATTAGCAAAATTCCTATGTATTGGTTTTTAATTAAGATTATGACCACAACTAATTCACCAACTTTTATTTTCATGATAATCTGTGAAGTTGAATGTGAAATATTAATAACTTAACAAATCAGCTTCTTTCCTTACCCAGATATTTTAAAGTTTGTACATCCAAATGTTTTTTGACCTTTAAAGAGGTAAATATATTCCAACCATTTGCAATCTATCCATCTGATAAAAGGCTAATATCCAGAATCTACAAGGAACTTAAACAAATTTACAAGAAAGAAACAAACAACTCCATCAAAAAGTGGGCAAAGGATACCATCTCATGCCAGTTAGAATGGTGATCATTAAAAAGTCAGGAAACAACAGATGCTGGAGATGATGTGGATAAATAGGAACGCTTTTACACTGTTGGTGAGAGTGTAAATTGGTTCAACCATTGTGGAAGACAGTGTGGCAATCCTTCAAGAATCTAGAACCAGAAATGCCATTTGACCCGGCAATCCCATTACTGGGTATATACCCAAAGGATTATAAATCATTCTGTTATAAAGACACATGCACACGTATGTTTATCGCAGCACTGTTCACAGTAGCAAAAACTTGTAACAACCCAAATGCCCATCAATGATAGACTGGATAAAGAAAATGTGGCACATATAAACCATGGAATACTATGCAGCCATAAAAAAGGATGAGTTTATGTTCTTTGCAGGGACATGGATGTAGTTGGAAACCATCATTCTCAGCAAACTAACACAAGAACAGAAAACCAAACAGCACATGTTCTCACTCATAAGTGGGAATTGAACAATGAGAACATATGAGCATAGAGAGGGGAACATCACATACCAGGGCATGTCAGGGGGTGGGGGGCTAGGGGAGGGATAGCACTAGGAGAAATACCTAATGTAGATGATGGTTCGATAGGTGCAGCAAACCACTGTGGCACATATGTACCCATGTAACAAATCTGCAAGTTCTTCACATGTATCCTAGAACTTAAAGTATAATTTTAAAAAGGAATATTTATTTTATCCATCTTTTGTAATTTTCCTCGTAGAAGTCTTTTATCTCCTTGATTATATTTATCCCTAAGTACTTTTTGTAGCTATTGTAAATATGACTGGCTTCTTGATTTCTTTTTCAGCTAGCTTATTGTCTGTGTATAGAAATACTACTGTTCTTAGTATGTTGACTTTGTGTCCTGCAACTTTACTAAATTTGTTTATCACTTCTAATGTTTTCTGGTAGAATATTTAGCTTTTTCTCTATATAAAAACATATTGTCTGCAAGCAGGACAATTTGATTCCCTTTTTTACTGATTTAGATGCACTTTTTTTTTTTCTTGTCCAATTGCTCTGGCTAGGACTTCCAATACTACATTGAACAAAAGTTATGAAAGTGGATAGCCTTGTCTTGTTACAGTTAGAGGAAAAGCTTTCGACTTTTCCCACGCTGACTATGATGTTAGCTGTGGATTGTTCAATATAGCCTTTATCTTGTTATGGTGAATTTCTTTTATCCTAGTTTATTTAGAGATTTTATCATGAGGGGATGTTAAATTTAATCAAATGCAAGTTCTGTATTCTATTGACCTACATATATGATCCCAAAACTTAAAAGTACTTGAATAAAACATAGAAAAAATTCTCCAGGATATTGGTTTGCAAAAAAGATTGTAAGAATAAGACTTGAAAAGTACAGGCAACAAAAGCAAAAATAAGTCAATGAGATTATATTAAAATAAAAATTGTCTGTACAGCAAAGAAAACAGAATGAAAGGCAACCTACAGAATGGGAGAAAATATTTTCAAACTATTTATCTAACAGGCAATTAATATCCAGAATATACAATGAATTCAAACATCTCAACAGTAAAATAACAAAAAATCTGATTAATACATGGGGAAATGATCTAAACAGATGTTTCTCCTAAAGAAGACCTATAAATGGCTAACAAATATATGAAATAATGCTTAGCATCACTAGTCATCAGCAAAATGAAAATCAAAACTGAAATGAGGTATCATCTCACCGCAGTTAACATGGCTATAATAAAAAAGATGAGAAATCAATTCTGGCAAGGATGATGAGACAAGGAAGCTCTTATATACTTTCAGTGGAAATGTAAACAAGTACAGCCACTATTGGGAGCAGTGTGGAGGTTCCTGAAAACACTGCAAGTAGAGCTACCATAAAATCCAGCAATCCTACTACTGAACACTTATTCAAAGAAAAAAAAAAAATAGTACTTTTCAGAGGCATCTTTACTGCCAAGTTTTACTGCAGCACTGTTTACAACAGCCAAACTATGGAATCAAGTTCAGTGTCCAACAGATGAATAGATAAAGAAAAAGTTTTCTATACACACACACACACACACACATTGGAATACTATTCAGTCATATAAAAAATGAAATTCTGTAATTTATGGCATTATAGATGGTGCTGGAAGCAGTAGGATTGCTGGATTGTATACTAGGTCTAATTTTAGTTGTTTTGGAAGCCTCCAAACTTGTATCCCTAGTGGCTGGAGAAATTTACATTCCCACCAACGGTGAACAAGGGTTCCCTTTTCTCCACATCCACAAACCTCTCCAGCATGTGTTATTGCCTGTCTGTAGATATAAGCCATTTAGAAGACTTTGATGCATTCTTCAACATGTTAATAGCACTTTTCAACTCTATAAATTTGCTTAATTCATTTTAATTATTTCAGTCTCTTTGTTAAATGTATCTGATAGAATTCTGAATTCCTTCTCTGTGTTATCTTGAATCTCTCTGAGTTTCCTCAAAACAGCTATTTGAATTTTCTGTCTGAAAGTTTGTGTATCTGTGCTTCTCCAGGATTGTTTCCTGGTGCCTTATTTAATTTATTTAGTGAGGTCACATTTTCCTGGACAGTACTGATGCTTATAAATGTTCGATGGTGTCTGGGCAATGAAGAGTTAGGTATTTATTGTAATCTTCACTGTCTGAGGGTTTTTTTTACCTGTCTTTCTTGGGAAGATATTCCAGGTATTCAAAGGGACTTGAGTCCCAAGCCTAATACTGTTGTAGTGTTTGCATACTCATAGAGGTGCCACCTTGGTGGTCTTGGATAAGTTTCAGAAGAATTATCCAGTTACGAGGCGTAGATGTTTGTTCTCTTCTCTTACTTTCTCCCAAACATGTGGAGACTCTGTGTGTGTGTGTGTGTGTGCGTGTGCGTGTGCGTGCAAGTGCTGAGCCACCTAGAATTGGGAGTATGATGATGCAGACACCCCTGTGGCCACCACGACTTGGACTGCGCTGAGTCAAACCGGAAGCCAGCAAAATCTTTAACCTCACTCATGGACTTCCTCTTTAGAGTGGTGAGTTTCCCAAGGTCTTGGGTGTGTCCAGGTATGCTCTCTGGGATCTGCGGATTGGAATCAGCACTCTTAACAATTTACCTGCGTTCTATTCTACTGCAGCTATGCTGGCCCAGAAGCCACCATACAAAGTCCTTCCCACTCTTCCCTCTCCTTAACACAGATAGAGGAACCTCTCACTACGGCCACCACCACCACTGGTCCATGGGGGTGTCTGTCCGGCAACTGACAATGTTCTCTTAAAGCCCATGGGCTCTTCCATCAGCTCACGATGTATGTTGCTAGGCCTGTGACTCACCCTTCAGGTGAGTGGGTTCCCTTTTGGCCCAGGTCAGGTCCAGAAATGCTTTCAAAGTGCCTAGACCTGAATTTGGGGAGCCTGAGAGCTTACTTGCTACTCTACCCCACTTTGGCCCTTGTAACTAGGCGGGGGCAGGACACAGTCTTCTTTACTTTTTCCTCTGTTTTTTTTTTTCTTCTCAAAAAGAAGGAGTCTTTCTCCATAGTCACCACAGCTAGAAATATGCTGGGTCTTCCCTGAATCCAGCAAGTCTCAGAGCCCAAAGCCCACAGCCTTGAGTATCACTACTGTTTATTCAGGACCCATGGACTATTTAGTCAAAAGTGATAAATCCAGCCAAATATAGGTTCTTCCATTAAAGGCAATGGATTTCCTTTTGGCCCAAGGTGTATCTAGAAATGTGGTCTGGGAGCTAGGGCCTGAAATGAGAACCTCACAACTCTGCCCAGTGACCTATCCTACTGTGGCTTAGATGGTATCCAAGATGCAAGACAAAGTCCTTTTTACTCTTCTCTCTCCTCTCCTTAAGCAGAAGGAAGGAGTTACCTTACATTGCTACAAGCTGTACTGCCTGGTGTTTGGGGATAGATGGTGCAGACTCTCCCTTAGACATGCCAGTTGGTGAATCCCTGGGTCAAATGCCACCCTAGTTTACTGGCTCTAAGCCCAGCCTAGCACTGAGAGTTGACTAGGAATTGAAGTCTTTGTGTCCTACATTACCTTTCAAGTTTACCTAGGACCCCAGAGGACTTCAGCCTGCGGTGGTGAGGCTTGCCCTGAAACTCCAGTTCCAACTGCTAGAATGGGTGATTCCCCTCTGGCTAGGTCTATTGTCTGCTATGACTCCCTTCAGAGTAAGATCCCACAGTCACTGCACTCTCCTTCCCCAAAGTGTACAGGTTCTCCCTCCACATTGCATGGCTGCTTCCAGGGCATAAGGAAGGGGTGGCGTTGGTGATTCAAGACTATCTCCCTTGCCCTCCTCAAGTCCTCTTTCCATGATACGAAATTCAAACCAACACTGTCATTGTTCACCTAATTTTTTGGGGTTCTTGTGACAGTGCCTTTCTCTGTGTAGAGAGGTGTTAAAAGTTGGTGTTCCAGTTGGGGGAGAACAAAAGATATAGGCTTCTATTCCGCCAATTTGCTCTACCTCCTCCCCATTTCTTATGTGTGTACAGTTTGTTGAAAATATCATACATGGATAAAATTGGATGTTAAATGTAAATAATGAAGTAATTCTTTCTATAAACTAGTTCACGTTGAATTCATAGAAAGATAATATGCGTCTTAATTTCTATTGTTTTGGGAATACTAATCTGTTTGAAATGAGATTTATTATTAATTTATAGTTAGCATAATGCAGTTTTGGAGAATTTCATTTGCAATGTAAAGTAATATGCAATAAACTGTGCAAATGCATGTGCATTATTTTACAACTTTTAAGACATTTTATTCTTTATTATTCTAACATTTCAAAACAACTCCAGTAAGTAATTGCTATTGTCTAATATATGCTGAGTAAAGATTTTTTTTACCATATCATTATTTTTATTTATTAGTAATTGATAATAACAAGTATATATTTTTAAGTGTATGAGGTTTTGATCCATGTATACATTGTAGACAGATTCAATTAAACTAATTAATATACCTATCATCTCATCAACTTAACATTCCTTGTGGTGAGAATGTTAAAAATCTATCATTTCAGCCATTTTGAATGGCAAGTCTTTTCATTTGAAGAATTTGATATTCATTTTAAAATACAGACACTTGGGGGTCTAAATAAAAATTTGCTGTGTTGTATTCTTGAGCTAAGACAAAATAAATAATGTATCTCTTTAAACTAAAAGGTTATGATTCACTATTATAGTGACACTTTTTCCTATTACGTTTTCTAATTTTTGTGGGAGAAAGTAAAAATGCACCTTCAGATTCAGGAGAAATTTATCTGGTAGTAAATATAATTTCAACATTTTGCACAAATATTTTAAGCTAGATAAAATAATATAGATTTTATTTAAAAGTAAACAAATATTTAGAAAAATAAGGATATATATTTATGAGTTTTATATATTTACAATGTGCCAAAATTAATTTTATATAAGTATTTCTCTATATTTTTAAATATAGAGTAAGAAAATAGGAAGAAAATGGGTTTTTTGTAAACACCCCAAGTTAATCTAGACTAAATACTGATTCTAATAATGTACTGCTTGTTTTTAGTCTCCATTAACTAAAGGCAATTCCACAGTTGAGAAGGTAAAAGCATCAAAAATTGTGAAGCAAACATATTAACTTCTTTAACAAACATTAGTCAACAACATCACTATTTTAAATGGTAGTTTTAAAATAGTCACTAAAACAATATGAAGATATGTATATATTGTCACTTCACCTGGAAATAGTAAATTAAATTTGGCCCTGACCTGTGTACTATCACATTTCCAAAAACTTAATAATTCTTGATAATAAGGCTAAAGTGTAGAAAAAGTATATATTGAAAATTAATCATTTAAACATAATGGATGACATTTAATATTATATGAAATAATAAATCATTTGGATAGTCTTTTCTACTGGAAACTATACTTTATCTCACATTTTGAAATACGAATATTTTATCAAGATGCCATCCATGGTAAAGTCTTCCAATGTTGAAATGACTATTTAATGGCTATGTAGGAAATTTATGTCTTTAAAGCAACTCCTTTGTGCATTGCATGCGACTACATAAAATAGGTTTTAAAATGTTCTATACAATCAAATAATGACCAATTTCAATATTATTTTTTGTTTTTTCTGCATACATACAAATGATTTTATTCATTCTTTTTAAAATTAGACTACCTATCAGTTATATTATAAAAGGATTTACATTTAGATGAAATCTTAATTTTAAACTTCTCTGATATTATTTCATTTTATGGAAAGTTCTTTGTATTAAGTTTGCCTACTAAGTAAAGATGTGAATAAGATGCACAAACTGTTCTATTGATCAAGGAAGAACTGAATTTTATATACATATGTGATGGCAGTAGCCAGAGGAATGCACTCTGTGACAAGGTAGAGCATATGGTAATTTCTTTTTTGCAGAAAACAGTAACATATACAATTTTAAGAAGCCTTACAAATGGCTTCAATGTGTATACGATGAATGTCATTATCCATAATGAATTATTGTTCTAGATCAGTAGTTCTGCAGAATTTAGTGAGAGTCAGATATTCTAGGAGACATGTTACAACACATATTTATGGGGCCAACACAAGGATATTGTTTCAGTAGTTCTGTGGTGAAGCCTGAGAAGTTACGTTTCCAGATATTGCTGGTGCTTCTGGTTGCCAGGGTACACACATTGTGAACCATTGCCCTAGAAGATCCTGTTACCTCCAGGCACAGGCATTGTGAAAGACATTTTCAGCAGTGGGAAAAATTTTTCTCTCCATACATAATTCTATTCCTGAATCTGTAATTGACATCAGACACATAGGTCTGCCTTTTTATATACTAGAAAGATAAAAGACTAACTTTTTTTTTTTTTGCTTTTTTTAACTTATTATCTGTGATATAGTAGACACGAAGATAAACAAGCCAGGGTCTTTCTTTTAACCTAATATAATGTAGTACAACCTAGCAGAGTTATAGAGAGATGAAATATGGTATGCTCATGGCAAAGAAATGTTCAAGGAATACAGAACTGAAAAGCATGCCAACACAGATGAAACTGAAGGTCATTATTTTAAGTGAAACAACTCATAAATAGAAAGTCAAATACTGCATGTTTTCACTTATAAGTGGGAGCTAAGTAATGGGTACACATGAATATGAAATGTGGAATGATGGACATTGGATACTTGGAGGAGTCGGAGGGAGCAGAGGGATGAGGAATGAGAGCTTGCTTATTGAATACTGTGGGGAAAAGAGAGATCAGCCTGTTACTGTGTCTATATAGAAGGAAGTAGACATAAGAGACTCCATTTAGTTCTGTATTTGAAATGCTGTTAATCTGTTACCCTACCCCCAACTTTGTCCTTGCAAGAGACATGTGGTGTGGTGACTCAGGTTTAATGGATATTGGGCTGTGCAGGATGTGTCTTTGTTAAACAAGTACCTGAAGGCAGCTTGCTGGTTAAAAATCCTGCCCGTCCCTGGGCAATGGAACATCTTGGTGTAAAACCCATTGTGTGCTTTGTTTACTGAGCAAGGAGAAAACCGCCTTTAGGAATAAGGTGGGGCTTGCTGAAGCAATACTGCTAAAAGGTTTATGGAGATGTTCGCATATGCATCTCAAGGCACAGCATTTTCCTTTGAACTTATTCATGCTACAGGGATTTTTGTTCTTATGTCTTACTGCTGATTTCCTCCCTACAATGATCCTATTTTCTAGCCACTCCCTTATCTTTTAGATGGTAAAGATAATTATCAATAAATACTAAGGGAACAGAGAGGCCGGTGCCAGTGTGGGTCCTCTGAAAACACAGCACTGGCCCCCTGGGCCCCGCTTTTCTTTCTCTATACTTTGTCTCTGTGTCTTTATTTCCTTTCTCAAGTCTCTCGTCCCACCTAATGAGAAGCACCCACAGGTGTGGAGGGGCAGGCCACCCCTTCAAATACAACATACACTGTTTAGGTGATAGCTGCTTTGAAAGCCCAGACTATGCAATATATCAGTGTAACAGAACTGCACTTATACCCATTAAATGTATACAAATAAAAAATAAAAAAAAGAAGACCAACTATTGCAACATGGAGATATGAGTTAGAACAAACTTTCTGGAATAGATGACTGAAGGATTATATCTTATAAGATGCATGTAAGTTACCCAGGTGTCATAGTGAAATAATTTTTGACAATGAAACACAATGAAAAGTAGTTTATCTTTCCGATATGCATGAAATAAACTAGACAAAAAGAAGTTTTCTATTATAATCTGCTCACAAAAATGTTTGACCCCAGTCTATGCCTTGTGATTTTTCCCATTGTATTATCTTGTTGCATTCTGAATAAAAGTGTTTTGTTTGGTTTGTTTTGAGTTGCGGTTATATTCGTATTTCCCGACTGATTCCCACTTCATAAAATGTTTGATTCCTTGACTCAAAGTGTGAAAAATCACATCTTAAAAATTTCAGATAAATTTCTTTGTGTTGTTTTACCATTATGAAAACAATCTAAGTATAAACAGACAGGCTCACTTACACCTCCTACCATAAGAATGATGTATTACAGGGAGAATAAACACTGATCCAGGTCCTTGTTGTTCTGTGCTTGACCACTAGAAAAATTAGTCTAAGGGTGAGACTGGCCTGGACTTTTGTAGAGAAAAATTCTGTCCTATGACAAGAATATTCTGCCACTTCTGTCTGATATTCTCTATGTTCTTAGGAGCTCGGGGAATTTTTGTATAAGGGAAAAGAAAGCCTAAATATTTGCTAACTAAAAATAATTGCTTATGAGATATTAACAAAGTTGAACTAGTTGCATCTGAGTCAATTTGAGTTTAAATCCATTGTTCTTACAACTTTTATTAGACATCACTTCAAAAATGACTGAATAAGAAAAAACATTCCAGGATAGGCTGGGTGGCTCATGCCTGTAATCCCAACTCTTTGGACTTTGGAGGCCAAAGTGGAAGGATTCCTTGAGCTCAGGAGTTCAGACAAGACTGGGCAACATAGCAAGACCTGTCTTTAATAAAAATAAATTAGCTGGGTGTGGTGTTGTGTGTCTGTAGTTCCAGCTACTCAGGAGGCTGAGGTGACAAGATCTCTTGAGCCAGAGAGATCAAGGCATAAGTGAGCCATAAATCAGGCCACTGCCCTCTGGTCTGGGTGAGACAGCCACATCTTGCCCCTAACCCCCATCAAAAAGAAAGAAAAGCAAAGCATTCCAGGCAGAGGAACGAGCATGTACAGTCCGCTGCATTTAAGCCTGAATTTGAATGTGGAGAAATCTAAATAGTTATTTTTTTCTAGAACATATAATTACAGAAAACTAAAGTTTAAGTAAAATAGAAAAAATAATTCATACAGAGGCTTATGTATCATGCATTGATACATTGATGTATTTATTTTTTGTTTCGTATGTATGTGTGGCATAAATAGAACAGTACAATACATATAATACAACAGTACACAGTGATTAAGAATTCTAAGTTTGAATAAGATATATAGTTTGAATAAGATAACTTTGTAAAAACTAAATGGATCTTTGGTTTTTAAATTAATAACAAATTGTGTATACTATATGACCCCAACTAAATTTTCAATCAATATCAAATATTTATTTAAAATGGTAATATATGTCACGTGCTGTTTTATATATCGAGAATACAGTGTCAAAGAGTACAATTTTCTGTCCTCATCAATTTTATAATCTATCACAAAAAGATGAAAAATAAATGGGAAAAGAAGAAGAAACATATCAGAAAGTGAAAAGTGTCATGTAGAGTATGACAATAAAGTCAAGTGATGGCAATGTAGCTGCTTAGACAGAGAGACAGGAAAGGGCTGTCTTGGATAGTAAATGTATTAGTTATCTATTGCTGTGTAACAAGAAAGCTAATATTCAATGGCTTAAAATAATAAACATTTATCTTCTTAGTTTCTAACGCTTAGAGATCAGGCATTGCTCAGTTAGTTGCCTCTGGCTCAAGGTCTCTTAAAAAGCTGCAGTCAAACTTTTAGATGAGACTCTGGCCTCATCTGAGAGCTTAACAGTGAAGGATCTGCTTCCAGGATCACTCCCATGATTGTTGGCAAGCCTCAGTCTTCCACTATGTGGACCTCTCTACAGGAAGCCTTAGTCTCCTATCATGTGGGCCTTTCCACAGGACTGCCTGATAATATGGCAGGTGGCTTCACTCAGAATTAGAGACCCAAGAGACAGTATAACCAGGTTGGATTCCATAGTCTTTATAACGTAACTTCATAAATGACGTCAGTTCTTTCATATACTATTGGTTCTAAACCAGGCAGTACATTCATAGAAGGAGACAGAATTAAATGGTGGCATAAATACCAGGACGTGGATATCACTGATAGCCATCTGACATCCTGCCTACCACAGTAGCACATAAGTGGAAATCTTAATGCTAAGGAGAAAACTAGTCATGACATAGCCAGGTACAAGAACACATCAAGCCAGAAAATATCATGATATATTTTGTAATATAGTTTTAACCAATCTGTTTATAGACCGAGGCAACACAAAAATATTTGCCTGAGAGACTAAAAATCCTAAGTTATGTAGTGTAAATATTTCCAGAAAATAAAAAGATTTAATGAGGCATATGAGATAGCAAAATATAATTCAGCTTAAGGTAACATTTTTAAAAGTGATGACTTGAAATAAATATATTAGTGTAACTTCCTTGCAACCCTCATATTTTCATGAATTAACTTGCTCTATCATTGAATAACAGAGTCAACACTTGGATTAAATGTCTTCTTGGAGGATTCTCCTCAACATCATATTCTTGTACTATTTCTTCTCACTTTGTTGCTGATCATTGCCTAGAGAATAACAAACTTTGCCTTTCAGAAGGATTTTACTCCTCTTCAGAAGTGTCTGAAAAAGTGAGAGGCAAAACAGGGATGCAGTTAACTCTTTTCTTTTATGGTTCTTTTCCTTGATTTCCACACAAACACATGCTTGGTTACATGATTTGTCTTTACTGAATGTTTTGTATAATGAAACAGTGTGCTTAGAACATTTAATTACGTACATTACATATGAATGTTCCTGAGTCCGCTGGTTTCTATATTGCCCAATTCCACCAATGCCCCGTCCTTCTAGTCGCACAAGTTCTACATTTATAGCTTCCTTTTGAGAAAATATAATGCCAAAATAGAGAACTGAAGTTGATTCAACATACATACAACCTTTCCATACATATGAGTTATAGAGTTTAATAGAATCATGAGGCTTCGGTTGGACCATTAGCAATGAATATTAACCTCATGTGTTCTGTTATGAAAAGAAATAGGAGTCCATTTTAATGCCTCAAAAGACACAGCCAAACTTCACTATGATCATTTTAGATTTATTGCTATTTCTTCTTCATGGCAGTATACTATTACGCTGTTTGTATCATCTATCTGAGAGTGTTTTTCACATCAACCTAAAGCAAACACTTTTCCTTATTATGAAGAGCATAAATTGAAAATAAAATTTACCAACTTTTAAAAAAATCCAAGCCTCCACATTGACTTATCAGAGAAAATGTAAAATCTCTCAAACATACCTGTTAGACTAATAAATAACCTACAGAAAATAAACACCTTAATATTTTGGAGCTCCAGCAAAAATTCACATATTTCTACAACATGTATGGAATTTGAGATTACTACTTATTCTGATGTAGAAAAGCAGTAGATGCCATTAATCAACATGCTATTGTATTTTATTGGATGTCATATTCTATATGTTGAAGTTACAGGCAGCTACAAACATGTCTTAGAAAAACACATTCTCTCAATTTTGTTTTTACCGTTATGAAATAATCATATTTCTTTCCACACAGTCATACTACTTTGACTAATCTCTTTCAATATTCTCAATCTTCTGCTTTCCTATCCAAATAATTTTATTTTTCTCACTAATGGTTCTATACACATGCGATAGTCACATTTTCCTGACATTCCATGTTCTCTTCCGCAGAGGTGTAACTAACCAATAAACAAAAAAAATGATGTATTCTCGAGTCCTTATTTCCTCTTCTTAGTGTAGGCAATGACACTTGACTTATCTTTGTATACTC
Organism: Piliocolobus tephrosceles; assembly: GCF_002776525.5. Classification (NCBI taxonomy): domain Eukaryota; kingdom Metazoa; phylum Chordata; class Mammalia; order Primates; family Cercopithecidae; genus Piliocolobus; species Piliocolobus tephrosceles. The sequence goes on from NC_045438.1 coordinate 69,980,697, forward strand.
TTTTGCTAAGTTTCCCTGTTAAAGTTAACATCATGACAAAGCAGTCTCGCATAACTAGAAGTAAACGTGATTTACAACCTTACATGTAAATAAAAAGAAATCCTCAGTTTTGAGTGAAAATAATATTGAAATACTGAAAAATGTTCTAGGAATACTAACATGAGTGAATGAGCCATTGTACATACAGGGAAGAAATATGTTTTCTACATGAAAAATAATTTTAAGTGTAATCCATAAAATAGGCAATGTATCAGTGAAAACAAAGATGTCATTTTTTTTTCCTATATACACTCTGAAAAAATTAAGTTAGTCACTGGATGTTGCATATCAATAAAAAGAACATGTGGAACAATTCTGATATAAAGCATTGGTCAATTAATCATAATAAATTTACAATACTTCTAAACATGTCATATACAATTAAATTATATGATGTAAAACAAATAAGACATATATATCTATATGGGTAACCCTATTTGATATAATTATCTTTCAAGTATATAATCTGTTGAATTTTGAATTAACCTGACAGTAAATAATTTTTTAAAAGTTACTCAAAATTTTTCAGAAGTTATATGTAGTGAAAACATTAGGATGAGAGAGAGACAGAGAGCTAGAAAGATTACATTCAAATAATGGAGGGTATTTTCTCCAATTGTTTGAAGCATAAGGTAGCATAGCAAAACTTACTCACTGACTACCTGCTCTTTATTCTCAGAACCAAAGTAGCATGAAAACTAGAAAAACAGAAAACAAAATTTAACTCACCCACTCATTTTGCCTCTAACACCCTCTGCTTCCAGTACTCTCTATTGACCAATTTAGTGGCACCCAATCACACACTGAAATATCACTATCTCCTGAAACAGTATTTATCAAATACTCTCTCTCAAACTTTTCACTCTACATTACTTTGAGATACCAACTATTAGTATCCAACACTCTAACAGCATAGTGAAATTTGGAGTTATAATTATCCAATGCAATGTGAAACTCTTTAAAAGGAAATAGAGGGAAATACAGTGGTAAAACCATTTCGATGGATATGGAGCTGAAAGGAGAACTTTAGATTGCATGTAATATTATAATTTCCTAGAAAAAAGTAACACTTGCCAAAGAAACAGGCACCACCTCAGCTCAACAGACAACCCAATTAGTGATATTGTCAGTTAGGACGTGGAATTTTGATCAGGAGCCATGTACATCAATGTCCTCTCCAAGTATACATCTGAGATACAAAATTTGACATTGCCCAAAAAAACATTCAACCCATACTGTATCTTGGTAAAGCCTGGTTTTAATTTATTCTGTTTCTTAGTAAATGTCTAGCTTAAGTATATTTAAAATGAATAATTAAAAAAACATAATTAGGAGACCATATAAAAGGCAATTTAACAAATGTCAAAAGAATACTGTTCTAAATATTCAGTACAAAAATGTATATTTTACTTGTGTTATTTAATAAATATTTACTGGCAATTATCAAAACAGCATATATACTTAATTTTTAAAAATAAAGCAAATGGTAAAGGAGACCATCCGCCAACCCAAGGTGAAGATCTAGGCTGGGATATTTGTATGCTTAAATAAAAAATGTTTAATAATAGAAATCAATTATTCATATTTAATTAATAAAAATATTTTAATAATAAAGCTTGTTTATTACAGAACTGTGTTTTTTAAAAGGATCATTGTATATTGCCTGTGAGAAACTAACGTGATGGAAATTTATTTAAAACAAAGCAAATTAGCATGGCAATACCATTTTACTGAGAGGTGTACTTATTTCAACATGACTTATAGAAAAATTAGAAATAATAACACTATTAATCTAAAATATGTATAATGCTATATAAAAATAATAATGTTATAAATGATAGTTAATTTTTTTTTTTTTTTTGAGACGGAGTCTCACTCTTTCACCCAGGCTGGGGATAGTTAATATTTCTTAACTTCCTTATACATAGCAGGAAATGAAATAAATATTTTTTAAGTAAGTCTTGGGAATCACAAGATTTTAGTTTCAGATTTGAGTTTTGTCATTTATTAGCTATATGACCTTAGGCAATAACTTAATCTCTGCATAATTCAGGAAGTTCACCTTTAAAGTGTAATAATAATAACAAATAACAAGAAGTGCGTTGTATAGATTAAATAAAGCAATACACATGGAAACACCTGCCGAAAAGCTTATTTTCCTTTCATTAGCTTACTTGTCTAAGAAATAGCTGAAGTCTGGTTAATATTTTCGACTCAATGGTTTCAATATTTACATTTGTTGTAAGATTTGCTGCCACTTTAAACGTTGAAACAAACACTTAAAACAAATTTCAGAAGAAGCCAATTGCTAAGTGTTGCTCAAAGAGAAATTATATAAGCGAGGATATTTGTTCACAGCTACACTACACATTTAGATTCAACACCAAATGCCTGCCTAAAGAGAAGAAAATAAGTAGAAAGTCAAATCATTAAAAAATGTCTCTTATGAATAGGAACATTCAAGATGCGGTAGGACACTTCAAAAAATAAAGGGATGCTGACTGCAATTGTGAGTCTTTTCTTCTTTTTTTCTCGAATCTCAAAAGATTAGGAACTAGGAAGGTGAAAATTTATAATATGGGAAATATAATTGAGACTATAGTCCTAGAAAAAAAAATATAGAAAAAAGATAAAATGATTTAGACCAAACATAAATCTCTCTTGAATAAGTAAGGCAATCAAGAATGAAGAGTTGATCTGAAACTTTAAAAAGTTAAACGATGAACACTCTCCTAACTCATATAACCTTATTGCATTTACCTTGTTACCGCACTCAAACAAGCACAATCCAAGAGAGGAAATGCAATGACTGTAGTAATTAATATGTATATTAGTTATTGGTATAAAAGCTATCCCAAAATGAGTGGCATAAAATAACCATCTTGTTGTATGGAGCAGGAATTCTGATAGGGTACATCTAGGAACATTTTTGTGGTATCTGGAACTCAGCTAAAAGACTTCACTAACTGTAGGTGAGTTGTGCAACAGGGAATAAGAATTATCTAGGTTGGGATAACCTGTGGACAAGGATCAGCTAGGAATGGCATTCTACTTCTTTTATGAATTCAAAGACTTCTCTGTTTCATGAGGTATAATTAACATATAATAAACTATAAATGTGTAAAATACACAATTTGATACATAAACTATTCAGCTTATCACCACAAATAAGATAATTAACATAACCATTATCGCCAAAGTTTTCTCATGCCTCATTTTAATTTCTTCCTCCTGCTTCTACCTACGTTACTATCCCTATGTAACCACTCGTGTGGTTTCTGTCAGCATAGATCATTTTGTATTTTCTATGTTTATGTAAACAGAATCCTACTGTATGTACACACTTTTGTTCTGCTACTTTGATTTCCTGTATTTTGAGACATATTCATTTGGCTGTTAAGTATTAATGGTCTATTACTTTTTAATGTGAAACAGTATTCCATTGTGGTAGATCTATTTGCCCATTGATAACATTGGCTTGTTTTCAGTTTTCCCATTGTAAATGAAACGACTACTAACATCTGTGCATACGTTTTTGTGTGGATACATGCCTTTCTTTCTCTTAGGTAAATAGAAATAGGAAGAGAATGTCAAGTATTATGGTAAATGTGTAGGTAGTATTTTAAGAAATCATCCAATTTTTTTTTGGAAATTGTGCACCATTTTATCTTGCCAGTAGCAGTGTTTGAGAGTTTCAGTCGTTTCACACCATTGCTAACACTTGTTTTGCCGAGGCTTTTTAATTTTAGCTGCTCTAGTAGGTATATAATAGTATTGCATTGTGTTTTAGTGTTCATTTCTTATATGACTGTGTTGAGTATTATTCTTGAGTTTACTAGCCATCGTTATATGTTCTGTGTTGAAGTCTGCTGAAATTTTTGCTTGGTGTTTTTAAATTGTTTTATCTTAATAGTGAATTCAAAGAATTCACATGCTATATGAAAGTTCTTCTCAGATGTGTTTTAGAAATAATTAAAGCCCAGTCTGTAGCTTTCTGGTCTACTGGTATGACAGTACCTCTGCTATGAACTATGTTTGCAGGCATTTGAAAAAATATGTGATTGGATAGAGTGTCCCATAAATATCAACTAGGTAAAGTTGACTGACAGTATTGTTCACATCTTCGATATCCTTATACTTTTATTGTCTACTTTTTCCAGTAGTGAAATTTGACTGTTAATTATAGACTTTTTTCGTGTATTTTAAAGTTCTGTATTAGGTACATGAACATTAGAATGTCATGTGTTCTTGATTAATTGGCCCCATTGTCATTAATAAATAACTTTAGTTTTCTCTGTTATTATTCCTCCTAGAAATTTCTGAGTCTGAGATGAATTTTACCACTATAGATGTCTAATTGATTAGTGTAGTCATGGTGTATCATTCCCCTTCTTTTTGCTTTTAATCTATTTATTTAGATTTAAAGTTGGTTTCTTACTGACAGCCTATATTGAGGCTTTTTCTTTCGTTCAATCTGACAGTCTCTACTTTATAACTAAGGTATTTAGATAATTTATTTGTAATATGATTATTGATGTGGCCAGATTTAAATTTACCAACTGGGTAGTAGTTCTTAACTTTTTCCTTCTGTATCTGTTTCCTTTCCTTCACCACCCTACTCCTTTGTTTTTGCCTTTCTTCTGGATTAATTAAGTAATCTTATGATTGCATTTTTATCTCCATTTTGGCTTATTGCCTATGTTGGGAGTCCCCAAGACCACCATCAGGTCAAATGATTCACTCAAAAAACTCACAGAACTCAGAAAAGCTATTATACTCATGCTTGCTGGTTATTACAGTTAAAAGATACATATTAAAATAAGCAAAGGGAAACTGTGCATATAGCAGAATTCCAGAGAAACCAGGTGTGATCATCCAGTTTTGTGCTCCAAGTGAAGTTGTATAGAGAGCACTTAATTCCCCCAGAAATGATGTTTGACAGCACATGGAGTATTGCTATCTAGGAAAGCTCACCTGAGCCCTGTTGTCCAATCTTTTATTACAGATCAGTTACTGTAATAGTCCATTTTTCCGCTGCCAAAAATGACATAACCGGGACTGGGTAATTTACAAAAGGAAGAGGTTTATTGAACTTGCAGTTTCAAATGGCTGGGGAAGCCTCACAATCATAGTGGAAGGTGAAAAGCACTTTTTACAGGGCAGTGTCAAGAGAGAAGAGAGCTTGTGCAAGAAAACTCTCCTTTTTAAAACTATCAGATCTCATGAAACTCGTGAGCTCTCATGAGAATAGTACATGAAAGATCTGCTCCTATTATTCAATTATCTCCTACCAAGTCCCTCCCATAACACGTGGGAATTATGGGAGCTACAAGATGAGATTTGGGTGGGGACACAGAGCCAAACCATATCAGTCACATAGGCATAGAACACCTGGGTGACTGACTTTAACCAGTTTTTATCCCTAAGTTTCCAGGCCTGTGATGGCAGGGCCTGTTGCAGAGGTCTTCAACATGCTTTAGAAATATTTTTGCTATTGTCTTGGTGATTAACATTTGGGTCCTTGTTACGTATAAAAAATATCTTCAGCTGGCTTGATTTCTCCTCAGAAAATGGGATTTTCTTTTCCATCATGTTGTCAGGCTGCAAATTTTCTGAACTTTTATTCTCTGTTTCCCTTTTAAAACTGAATGCCTTTAACAGCATCCAGGTCACATCTTGAATACTTTGCTGTTTAGAAATTTATTCTGACAGATACCCAGAATCACTTCAAGTTCAAAGTTTCCCAGATATCAAGGACAGGGGCAAAATGCTAGCAGTCTCTTTGCTAAAACACAACAAGAGTCACCATTACTCCAGTTCCCAACAAGTTCCTCATCTCCATCTGAGACCACCTCATCCGGATTTCACTGTCCATATTATTATAAGCATTTTGGTCAAAGCCATTCAACAAGTCTCTAGGAATTTCCAAACTTTCACACATTTTCCTTTCTTCTTCTGAGCCTCCAAACTGTTTCAATCTCCACCTGTTACCCACTTCCAAAGTTGCTTTCACATTTTTGGGTATCTTTACAGCAGCACCCCACTTTACTGGTACCAGTTTATTGTATTAGTTTTTTTTTTCATGTTGCTAATAAAGACATATCCAAGACTGGGCAATTTACAAAAGAAAGAGGTTTATTGTACTCACAGTTCCACATTGCTGGGGAGGCTTCACAATCATGGTAGAAGGTGAGAGGTACTTTTTACATGGCAGCGGCAAGAGAGAAAAGAGCTTGTGCAAGGAAACTCCTCTTTTTAAAACTATCAGATCTGGTGAGATTCATTTGCTATCACAAGAACAGCATGGGGAAGACCTGCCCCCATGATTCAATTATCTCCCACTGGGTCTCTCCCATAACACATGGGAATTATGGGAGCTAGAAGATGAGGTTTGGATGGGGATACAGAGCCAAACCATACCAGTAACATAGACATAGAACACCTGATGACTGACCTTGACTACTCAGTTTTTAGCCACCACCCCACACAGAGGTCAAACTGATATAGTGTCCCAGGGTCCCAGAAGAACAAAAGCTGGCATTCAGCATAAATGAATTTGTTAGCATAAATTATCTGGCATGGTCCAAGGCCCCAGATTGACAATATTTATCAGGCAAGACATTCCAGGAGTTTATTGGTTATCTCCTAGGAGCTGATCAAGATCCAGTCACTTGTTTTTAATGTGCAGAGTTTAAACACCCTGAGCTTACTGCACAGCACATATAACTCTTTGTATGTGTACTTACTTTAGAGTTTATAAGCTCTAAATATAAATTTTCAAATTATTGTAGTCTTCTTTAAGGTAATATTATACGTTTTTGCCTATAGTATTAGTAACATATAAACTCATGAAGTCTTCTACTTAAAATGAAGCAATTGTCAAAACCAGCCCAACAGTACTAAATATGATAAAGATTTAATAGAGTGGAAAAATATAACACAGGCATGTAAAAAGTTACAATTAAATTGAATAATAATTTGCCATTTTTTTATATTGAACATAAACATAGTTTATAATTTAGTTGTCCCATTTTAGATGTATATCTTAAACGTATACATATGCATATACATAAGCTATATGCTCATAGTAACATTGCTTATGGCAGCAAAACTATCCTTCAAAAAGAGAATAAATAGTAACAAAAGACCATTACAGGGCTGTTAAAATAAGCCATAGCAATATGCACCAACAATCATGAAATATATATATAATATTTGATGCAAATTAGTTAAAAATATTTAACTATATTTAGAGATTAATATATACAAATGTGCACATATATGTAATTGAATATAGGTAGAAAAATAATACAATGAATAATTCAATACTATATTTTGTTCTGGGGAGAAATGTTAGCAGAACTAAATTCAAGAGGTGTGAAAATGGAACTTTAGGAGTACTAATATATTCTCCTCTCTTAGATTGGAAACTGGGTTTGGTTAGAGGTTTGTTGATAAAAATAAAAGAAAACTAAAGAAATAAAGGTCTCATTGAAATCAGATACTATCAAAGAATCACAAAATTGATGGCTTTATTTTAGAAAAAGTAAAAAGCAGTAACTGATCCCTCACAAAGTAATAAGATAGTCAGCTACGTCTCTAATTCTCCATTCCTCCATACCCCTACCTGCGATCACCAACTATATTGATTTAGGACAATCAAACAAAAATAATAAATATCTTGGTCAGGAGGTCAAAAAGTATTAATAACATGACCAAATAACAAATATAATTAAACAGTTGCAGATATAAAAATTACATGAAACAAAAGTTCAAAATTCAGAACAGAACCAGACAAAGAAAGTAAGAAGGTAAGTTGAAATAACATTTTATAGAGCTCAGGACAGAGGTTAATAAAAAAAAAAAAAAAATACCAAATCACTTTAGTAATAAAGAAGAGATTAATTGAAGGCAACAAAATGAAAATAACTATAATACTGTAAAGCACAATAAAGGATAAAGAGGAGATGAAGAAATAAATAATTAGGTCAAATACATATATGACTAAAAATAAAGAAAAAGGTAAAAGAGTTCAGAAAAAATATGAATAGTTAGAAGATCTAACATACAAAATAGTGGAGTATCTGAACAAGAAAATCGTAGCAATAAACAGAACTACCAATTACTACTATAACTAATTCAAAAAAAACTATTAATTTACTACTAATTCAATAAAAGTTTTTAAGAATAAACAGACTTGCATGTATAGATGTATGTAAAATATCACACAGTTCTGATACATAAATATTAAACTATGAGAATTAAATATTTTTAAATAATAAAATAAGAGACCCTAGGCATCCAGGTGATATAAGTCCTAGATAAAGTATAGAAAATCATGATGGCAGTTTGTATCTCATGAGTAACGTATAAAAATTACAGCAGTTTTTTCAATATATCCAAAAAAATTCATATATATGATATGTGAGGTAAGGATTATAGACCCAGATATACTCTTTTCATTCGTCTAAGTTTTAAAAATAACTTAAATGTGCAGGAACACAGGGAATAATGTACCTATGAGCTATTGTTTAGGAATCTAACCTAGTGTCACGATTTTGGACTCTTGTTTGTATTCTAGGACTAATAATCAATGATGAGATCTGGAACATGTAAGGTTACAAAGTGAGCATAGAATATTTATTATGTGAAAAAAAGCAAAAAAACAAAAAGTAGTGAGGATAGGGGGAAAAAAAAAAGACACAGAACCCCGTTTGAAGAGCCTCATATTGGCAAAAGTTATAGTTTAAACATTAAAAATAATAATGCCTTTAATTAATTGTTATAAATAAAACTGAAAAATTCTGTACTTCCATACAGATATGCAAAAAAGAAAGGAAAACTTTCCTGATATTCATTTGTAGTAATTATGATACTAGCTCCTTAATCTGAAAATAGGTGATTAAAAGAAACAAATTAAGCTTTAATTCTCAATACCAGTTGATGAGGACAGCTTTTCTTATGGAAGAGTGCCAGCTAATTAACACGTACGAAACAGCGTAATTTTTTTTAATGTCCATTTTGCAGTCTCTGATAAAACAGTTTGCTCAGGCCAGGATTATCATTAGAAACCATATTTACAAGGTGCTAAAATAACACCCTACACATTTTTTGTTATTCACAAGGTGAAATGCGTACTTTAAAATTGAAAGATAGATTAGTTACCATCTCAATCAAGTAATGTTATAGCGTTGCTAACAGATGGTCTGCCCAACCCCATATGTTTCCAGATGGCCCATCACTTGTGAAGGGTTCACACCAAATAAAGTTTCAGCTGAGTCTAATCAATTTTTTAAACCTACCTTCCATTTTTTTGGAATTAACAAAAGATGGAGAAATCCATTTAACACTTCAAGACACAAACAGACAAATCCGAACTGTGTGACATTCTACAAGACAACAGCACTTGTCTCTTCAAAAAAGTAATGCCATGAGGAAAATGTAAGGGAGTGGTCTGTTTCTAGATTAAAGGAGGCTAAAGAAATATTTAGTATACAAGATGTGAACACTGAGAAAATCTTAGGCATTTTTGAGACAATTATGAAAATTTGAATATGGACTGAATATTAACCATTTTAGGGAAATAGTAATAATTGTCCTTGCTTAAATGGAATTATTATCATTCATAAAATATCATTTTTAGTAGATATATGCTGAATTGTTGTTTCATGCCTACGTAGCAAATGTGGCAATATGTTTTAAAATATTGTATCTAATTAACATGCATTTAAATGTTCATTGAACTAACCACTCAGCTTGTCTACGTTTTTGAAACTTTTTATTTTAAAATGTTGAAAAATGTTCTACCTCCAGCTTTTCTGTCTTCATAGACTCTTCACATTGCTGTTAGAATTACCTTACTAAAGTAGAGATTCAATCAAGCTATTTATTTCTCTAGGCTTAATTTAAGTATTACCTCTTCTGAGATGCTTTATTTAACTCTCATAAATAATCAATTGTGGTTGTGTGTGTGTGTGTGTGTGTGTATGTAAGATCCCACAATTGTATCTAACAATTACACGGTCCATATTCTATTTCACTCTAGTTTTGTATTTGTTTTTTCAATTATTGATTCTTAGCTCTAATGTCTTTTGGTATTCAACTGAACTCTTAAGATTTAGTCTTTCTAAAGATCAATATTTAAGATCTATAATATCCCAGGTTCTAAAAAGTTTATTTTTTTAAGTTACTAGATTATCTAATATAATGTGTCTATGTTCAATCTGTTAAACATATTGTATGTTAAAAATAATAAGCACACTGGAATAAACACATTCCAAGTATTTTTTTAAAACACTTTAGCATATTATTTGAACATGGAATCAAATAATAATACCACTAAATCAAAAAACATTGCAATTATTGTATTACATACTAAATACAGATTTTATAATATTTATTTTAAAAATCTCAAAGGTTTAATACATTAGTTAAGAAATATCTACATTAAATTTACTATCAAAGAGCATGATACACAGACATACATTCAGACAATGTGTTAATATGAAGATTGAGTCTCAGAATTTTTTCTTTTAAAAATTTTTTTCTGACATTACTGAACTTTTTTTTTTTTTTTTTTTTTACTTTCATTTTAGGTTTGGGGTCTCATGTGAAGGTTACACAGGTAAACACCTGTCAAAGGGATTTGTTGTACATGTTATTTCATGAACCAGGCAGTAAGCCTCATATCCAATAGTTATCTTTTCTGCTCCTCTACCTCCTTCCACCCTCCCAACTCAGTAGACCCCAGTGTCTGTTGTTTCCTTCTTTTTGTTCTTAAGTTCTTATGGTTAATCTCTCATCTGTAAGTGACAACATACGTATTTGGGTTTCTGTTCCTGAGTTAGTTTGCCTCCAGCTCCATCCAGGTTCCCACAAGAAACATGATCTCGTTTTTGTTTGTTTGTTTGTTTTTGTTTTTTTTTTTTTTATGACTGCATAGTATTCTATGGTGTATATGTACCACATTTTCTTTATCCAATCTGTCATTGATGGGCATTTAGGTTAATTCCATGCCTTTGCTATTGAGATAGTGCTGCAGTGAACATTTGTGTGCCTGTGTCTTTATGGTAGAATGATTTATATTCCTCCGGGTATATATCCACCAATGGTATTGTTGGGTCAAATGGTTACTTCTGCTTTTAGCTCTTTGAGGAATCACCATACAGCTTTCCACAATGGTTGAACTAATTTACACTCTCATCAACATTGTATAAGTGTTCCTTTTCTCTGCAACCTCGCCAACGTCTGTTATTTTTTGACTTTTTAAGTAATATCTAAATTTGTGCTAAAATCATAAATATCTTGAAAACTCTTTTGGCAGTGCTTTTCCTTCTGAGTGTTTTCACAATAATGTATTATAGATATGAGATGATGCCCCTGAATAAGGGGAAGTTCTCACCATCTCAGCCACTCTAATATGATTCTGTTTGTGGGCCATTGGACCTATTGCTTCCAGCTTCCTAAATTGTTATTATTATTGACATTTTAGTACTGTACTTTGTTGAATGAAAATTTAGGTAATGAGTGGACGTTTTGGTTAATGAGAAGTTTTGTATGTACTTAGTTCTCGTTGATGTTATAGTTTGGATGACAAATCAATTCACTTAATATACAAATCTAAAAAAAAAAACACACACACTATCTTATATACACTATTGTTTTCCCTTATGTTTTTGCTGTCTCACTTGTATTTTTAAAAATATATTTTCTTGTCATGCTTGCATTTAAGTAATCTCCCAGCCACAGTTGCAACCATACAAGAGTCCTTAAAAGGAAACAAACACACTCCTCTTGCTGACCTTCCTGACCTTAGCTTAGTATTAGACAACTTATTCTGTCTCTTATACCCATGGCAGAGCTACTGCCATCATGAAAAGTTGCCACATCCATATGTATTAGATAAGGCATAAATCACTGGCTGCTATGTAATTCTTTTCTAACAGATAGAGCTTGCTTACTGCTTATATCTTAACTCAGGAGACAAACAAAAGGCTTAAGAAGTCTTCTGTTTGTTCTGAAGTCTTAGTTTACTCTGCCAAGTAGAACTACAAAGGATTTATATTTCTATGTATTTTTTGATGATGATTCTTCATAGAAAATAATTTATATTGATTCCCTCATGATATGCTCCCTCTTACTCAAAAGAAATACACTTAGAAATAATAGGTATAGTTAAATTAAACAGACACTCAAATATGCTCCAGACTCTAGTCTTTCCTCTGTAGGCTAACTCTCTATCAGGATTCTGTGATTATACAACATAAATAAACAATATTTTCTAAATTGATAGTGAAATAAATGAGAAGGCAGTCAGGCTTTTTTCTCTTGTTAAATTATATTATTCCACAATTGAGGAATAGCAGCATACCTACACCAAAACATTCTTGTGGTGTCAACCACAATGATAGTAAAATTATGAACTTTTCTATAATCTTTTCTATTTTACAATGTATGCAATGGAATCTGTGGTATATGTAAATATTTAATTTTACATTTGCTAAAACTAGGACTGAGACAGCTCTTAGATCAAGTAATTTCTCAGTGTTAAGAAAACTATTAATTGACAGACCACTCTTATCTTCCAGATGCCACTTTTCTAGAGGAAATATACGATTGTGCTAATGATTTTCATTCTGAAACCAGACTGTCTTGGTTTTTGTTTCTGTTTATTTTCTTTTTACAAATTCTAACAATTAGTAGCTGTGTAACTTTTGACAGTTTACTTAAACTTTCCATGTCTCAGTTTTCTCATATCTCATGAGATAATTAAAAACTGCTCCGCACAGTTGATGGAATCAGTGAAGTGAATAGTTGTTGTGGAGGGCGGGTAGTGAGACTGTGTGCTGTTTGATTTTCTTTGATTTGGTTTGCCTTGGTTTGTTTTCTGATGTCCTTTCTTTATTTTTGTTGTGGAATTTTACCTCACTCTTTCTAGTCACCAGTTTTATACCACAGAAGCCACTGCCCAGATTTGTACTTTGTTCCATGTTCTTCGAGGCAGCAGGCATTTGAGCGGGTGCAGCATGGCAGCCTGTGGTGGAGCCACTGTGAAAGGAGTGACGGAAGGGCATGTCTTCAGGGACTCCTGAAGGGAGTCCCTGTGGTCCAGGGGGAGTAGGAGTGGAACGTGGCATGTGCTAATTATGTATTATATGTCCAAACTACCTCACACATGTATTTTTTTAATTTAAATTCCAATATCCCCAGAACAAAAGGAAAAGAATGGAAATAAAAGGATTTTTCCTGTAGTGGTATGTAGGTCTTCTGTTTATCTAACTAATTTTGTATTTGTCTATAAAGCATAAATATGTATTGCTCTCTTTATTTGGATGTGTCAAAAGGCATATACACAGATAGAAATGCCATGTTATGGCAAAACTGGTACAATTAAACTCTGACAAAAATAGAAAGAACTAGTCATTACTATTTCTCATACATGATAATTGGGTAGGCAAAAGGATCTACTCTTCATCTAACCTCTAGCATTTTATTTACTTCATATTAAGTCTTCACTAAAAGCATCCTTGAGGCCCCTCAAAGTGTCTTAACCACGTCCTCAAGGCCCTCCTACATTCTGTCTTCTGTCCACTGCCCATTCTCAAAGCAAATGCCATGCAGTTTTTGCTTACTTTTGTTTTTTTTTTTTTTTAATGGCAGTACTCCATACCAGTACCAAATTTCTATCTCAAATATTATTTCTATGTAACAAGAAACCTCTAAACTTGGCATTGTAAAGCAACCACTTATTTTGCTCATTTTGTGAGACAGGGATTTATAATGACTAAGCTAGGCAGTTCTCAGTTGTTACCTCTTTTGTAGTCACTTATCAGCTGGGGCTCTAGTCATCAGAACTTTCTAGTGGGCTGGACCATCAAGATGGCTCACTTGCATGGCCAGCAGGTTATAAGCTGAGAGCTCAGCTGAGGCTGTTGATGAGAGCTTCAGGGCATTGCCTCCCCAGCATAGTTGTGTCAGACTTCTTATACAGCCTGTTTAGGATCCAAGTAGCAAACGAAACAGAAGTTGCCTTGCCCTTCATGACTTAGCCTCGTAAGTTACACAGCATCAACTCTGTCACATATTGTAGGTTACAAGTGTGACACAAGCCCACCCAGTATCAAGGGAAAGGAATATAAATCTCATATTTTGATGGGAGGGTGGCAAGCTTAAAATGTAAAAAAGAGTATATGGGATTGGGAGTGTCACTGTGACCATATTTTATAAAATATAATCTGTGAAAATATGGAGTATACTTTTAGTCTTTAAAAAGTTAGTACTTTTAAATTCTGTTCTTCTCCCTAAAAAATATATTTTGAACTTTCCTAGACCCGTAACATGTTTAAATATGCAAGACATAAATGATTCTCCATGTATGTGTAAATATTTGTATTTTATTATAGCAAATAATTATGTTGGCAAGCAATAAGTTTGAAAATGAAGGAAGCTTATGAAAAATTTCTGCCAATAATGAGTGTAATGGCTCTTAAAATTTGATAATAAAATATAATATAGAAGTCATTTCAACATAACTTCCTTGACATACTTGTTTTAAGCCTTATATTTTTTTCTTATAATTGAACACCGGAGTAACAACAAGGGAGTCTTTCTAGAAATCTCTTCATCCACATTGCACTAATTACCTCAAGATCAAGATTAATCATGAGCTGGGTAAATGGTATTAGAAGATACTAATATTATGAAACCACATGGTCATTGCAAGAGATACATATGATATTTTAAATTAATATGACTTATTCTCAACAAATTAGTGGAGATGAAAAGATTTAAGTGGTAAACACTTACATACTTGGAAATTTTACAAGATAGTAAAAAGAGCTGTGGTGTGCAAAATTAGATTTATCAGCCAAAATGTTACTACATGTTATAGAGCTTTTGAAATTAATAATTATACAACTACATTTTCCTAGATGTTGCAGATACATTTTCAACATGATGAAAGTTTATCTAGCTAACAATGCATTTTAAATGGGAATCATAGTAAACTAATATGCTCTAACAGTTTAAAAGCATGTGTTATTTCAATGGTTTAATAATTTCACATTTCCAACAAAAATATAAACAAACTCTAGGTGAACAGATTGGCACTTTGTATCAATTATGACTATCTTAGATAATATGGAAAAACATAACAACAATAAAAGGTAGGCTTATCTTTCATGATGGATGAAACCCACAGTGAGAAACAGTTAATTTAGGAGACCAAAGCTTCGAGCTTGGTAAACTGAAGAGCTGAAAACAGAAACCAAAGATTTTTAAAAATAAATAATAAATAAAGTTGAAGAGAGTTTAGTTTGATACAATTTGATAACTCTTTGAGAGTGTTTAAATCACAGAATCAGCAGCAGATGTGTATTAATAAGTTTTTTAATACCTTTTCTTCAGCCATAGATGAGTATAAGCAAAACAGATGGCAAGAAAAGGAAAAAATGACCTGAGATCCTAGGTAATAATGAGTATTAAAAATCTAAAACAAGCAATAAAAGAAATGAGATGAAAATGAGAAATATGGTTAATAATACAGTCCACTTTCAGATTAGAGTTGTGTTTCTTTTAATATTCTAACATCTTTCATCAGTTGTTTAACCAAGAGTTAAATAAAAGACATTATCTAAATGTTCAATAATATTATTTTTATACATTTGAAGGTAGAGTTAAGTAAGCTGAACATAATCAAATGAGGTTAGATATCTCTGGTTTCCACTTCTATCTTTGTTGGATATATCTCTTCTACTTAACCCAATTACTTGTATATAATATGACTGTTTACTTCACAACAAACTTTCAAACCAAAGGGAGAAACTAAAATGACCTATTTATAATTTCGACCAAAATCATATATTAGGTACTTAGGAAATCCTATCCTGTTTGTATGTTATAGGTAGTTCTGTTTTATTTATTTATTTATTTATTTATTTATTTATTTATTTATTAATAGAGAGAGGTCTCGCTCTGTCATCCAGGCTGGAGTGCAATGGCATGATCACAACTCACTGTAACCTCAAACTCCTGGGCTCAAGGAATCTTCCTCCCTTAGCTGACCTAGTAGCAGGGACTATAGACATCCAGGTCACCATGTGCCTCTAATTTTTTAATGTTTTTGCAGAGATGGATCTTGCTCTTTTGCCCAATCTGGTCTCAAACTCCTGGCTTCAAGCAATCCTCCTGCTCAGAACTTTTTTAATGATACACGTATTTTTACATATTTATGGGGAGCATGCAATATTTTGTTACATGCATTGAGTGTGTAATTATCACATCATGGTATTTTGGGTATTCATCATCTCCAGTATTTTTCATTGCCATATGTTGGAAACATTTCAAGTCCTCTATTCTACCTGTTTGGAAATATGCAATACCTTGTCATTAACTGTATCACTGATATGGTCTGGCTGTGTCCCCACCCAAATCTTGTCTTGAATTGGAACTCCCACAATTCCCACATGTTGTGGTAGGAACCTGGTGGGAGGTAATTAAATTATGGGGTGAGTCTTTCCTGTGCTGTTCTCGTGATTGTGAGTACGTCTTATGAGATCTGATGGTTTTAAAAACAGGAGTTTCCCTGCACAACCTCTCTCTTTTTGCCTGGTGCCATCTATGTAAGATGTGACTTGCTCCTCATCTTTTGCCATGATTGTGAGTCTTCCCCAGTCATGTGGAACTGTAAGTCCGTTAAACCTCTTTCTTTTGTGGATTGCCTAGTCTTAGGTATGCCTTTATCAGCAGCATAAAAATGGATGAATAAAGTAAACTAGTACCAAGAGGGGGTGCTGCTGTAGATACCCAAAAATGTGGAAGTGATTTTGGAAATGGGTAATAGGCCAAGGTTTAAACGGTTTGGAAGACTCAGAAGAAGACAGGATAATGTAGGAAAGTTTGAAACTCACTAGAGACTTGTTGAATGGCTTGGTCAAAATGCTGATAATGATATGGGCAATGAAATCCAGTCTGAGGTGGTCTCAGATGGAAAAGAGGAACATGTTAGGAACTGGAGCAAAGGTAACTCTTGTTATGTTTCTACAATGAGACTGGCAGCATTTTGCCCCTGCCCCAGAGATTTACGAAACTTTGAACTTGAGAGAGATGATTTAGGGCATCTGGCAGAAGAAATTTCTAAGCAGGAAAGTATTCAAGATGTGACTTGGGTACTGCTAAAGGCATTCAGTTTTATAAGAGAAGCAGAGCATAAAAGTTTGGAAAATGTGGAGCCTGACAATGCTATAGAAAATAAAATCCCATTTTCTGGGAGAAATTCAAGCCAGCTGCAGAAATTTGCATAAGTAATGAGGACCTGTATGTTAATAACCAAGACAATGGAGAAAATGTCTCCAGGGCATGTCAGAGGTCTTCACAGCAGCCCTGCCCATTATGGGCCTGGAGGCATAGAAATAAAAAGTGTTTTTGTGGGCCAGGCCCAAGGTCTCCTGCTGTGTGCAGCCTAGGGATGTGGTGTCCTGCATCCCAGTTGCTCCAGCCATGACTGAAAGGGACCAACATAGAGCTCGGGGTGTGGCTTCAAAGGGTACAAGCCTCAAGCTTTGGCAGCTTCCATGTGATGTTAAGCCTGCCAGTGCACAGAAGTCAAGAATTGGGATTTGGAAACTTGTGCCTAGATTTCGGAAAATATATGGAAACGCCTGGATGTCTAGGCAGAAATATGCTGCAGTGGCAGGGCACTCATGGAGAACCTCTGCTAGGGCAATGCAGAAGGAAAATGTGGAGTTGAAGCCCCCACACTGAGTCCCTACTGGGACACCACCTAGTGGAGCTATGAGAAGACGGCCACCATCCCTCAGACCCCAGAATGGTAGATTCATTGACAGCTTGTGTTGTGCCCTGAGTTCCGAGACCCCCCTCAAAGACGACCACCAGAAACAGAAGTCAAAGCCAAGCGGCCGGGATCACTTTATTGCAGGTTCGAACCCGGACCTCTCTCCGTACAGGCATAGTCAGGAGGGCAAGAGAGAGGTCCCGAGCACAGCTCAAGCCTGCTTTTTATAGTAAGGCACACACAGGTTACAGAAGATTAGGGCATTTTTGCAGTTACAAGATTGGGATTGGTTGGCATTTTGAAGTTTGAACATTCGGCAGTTTCTGGTTGGCTCCCGCCCTTTTTTAAACTACAAACATCTAGGGTTTTTTTTTTTTTTTTTTAGACAAACTGCTTGCTTAACCATGGGTGGGAGGGGGGTGGTTTCGATTGAGCAAGCAGGGGGTACGTGACTGGGGGCTACAAGCACCGGTAATCAGAACAGAACAGAACAGGACAGGAACTTTCACAACGCTTGTCCATACAATGTCTGGAATCTATAGATAACATAACCGGTTAGGTCAGGGGTCGATCTTTAACCAGGCCCAGGGGTGCCGCCCGGGCTGTCTGCCTGTGGATTTCATTTCTGCCTTTTAGTCTTTTCACTTGCACTGTGTGCCCAGAAAAGGTGCAGACACTCAATACCAGCCTGTGAAAGCATCTAGGAGGGAGGTTGCACCATGCAAAAAAACAGGAATGGAGCTGCCCAGACCATGGGAACCCACCTCTTGAATCAGCATGATCTGAATGTGAAACGTGGAGTCAAAGGAGATCATATTGAAGCTTTAAGATTTGACTCTCCCACTGGATTTCAGACTTGCATGAAGCCTGAAGCCCCTTTGTTTGGTCAATATCTCCAATTTGGAATGACTGCATTTACTGAATGCCTGTAACTACATTGTATCTAGGAAGTAACTAACTTGCTTTTGATATTACAAACTCATAGGCAGAAGGGACTTGCCTTGTCTGGATGAGACTCTGGACTGTGGACTTTTGATTTAATGCTGAAGAGTTAACTCTTTATGGGACTGTTGAGAAGGCATGATTGTTTTTGAAATGTGAGGACATGAGATTTGGGAGGAACCAAGGGTGGAATGATATGGTTTATCTGTGTCCCAAACCAAATCTCATCTTGAATTGTAACTCCCAAAGTTCCCACATGTCATGGGTGGAACCTGGCATAAGGTAATTGAATTATGGGGGCAGGTCTTCCCTGTGCTGTGTTCATGACAGTGAATAAGTTTCACAAGTTCTGATGATTTTAAAAATGGGAGTTTCTCTGCCCAAGGTCTCGCTTTTCACCTGCTGCCATCCCTTTAAGATATGACTTGATGTTTCTTGCCTTCCACCATGATTGTGAGGCCTCCTTAGCCTTGTGAAACTGTAAGTGCATCAAACCTCTTTATTTTGTAAATTTCCCAGTCTCAAGTATGTCTATCAAGAGCATGAAAATGGACTAATATAGTCACCCTACCTGCTATCAAACATTATAATATGCCTCTATCTAACTGTATATTTGTACTCATTAACCAACATCTCTTCATTCCCACCACCTCCAAACACACACCCTTCCCAGCCTCTAGTAACTATCATCCTACTTTCTACCTCCACAAGATCAATGTTTAAGTTCCAAAATGTGAGTAAGACCATGTGATATTTGTCTTTCTGTGCCTAGTTTATTTCACTTAACGTTGTAACTTCCAATTTCATCAATGTTGCTGCAAATGACAGAATTTCATTATTTTTTTCATGGCTGAGTAGTATTTCATTCTGTATATATGCCATGTTTTCCTTATACATTAATCCAATGATAAACACTTAGGTTGATTCCATATCTTTATTTTTGTAAAGAGCACTGCAATAAACATGGTGGGTACAGATATCCATTTCCTACATTGTTATGGGTACAGAGTTGGTGGATATATTTTTGAGGTACATTAGATATTTTAACACAGGCCTACAATGTGTAATATTCACATCAGGGAAATGGGTTATTTATCACCTCAAACATCATTTCTTTGTGTTACAAACATTCCAATTATACTCTTAGTTATTTTAACATGTAAAATAGATTATTGTTGACTGTAGTCACCATGTTGTGCTATGAAAAACTGGATCATTTTATATAACTATATTTTTATACCGATTAACCATCCCCAATTCCCCTATCTATTACCCTTCCCAGGCTCTAGTAATCATCATTTTACACTTTATCTCCATGAGTTTAATTATTTTAACTCCTAGCTCTTACAAAAAAAGAAAGGATTTGAATTTGTCATTTTGTGCTTGGCTTATTTTACTTATAATGCCCTCCAGTTGCATCTATGTTGTGGCAAAGAACGGGATCTCATTCTTCTGTATGGCTAAGTAGTACTGTATTTTCTTTATCCATTCATCTGTTTATAGACATGGATTGCTTCCAAATCTTAGCTATTGTGTACTGTGGTGCAATAAACATGGGAGTGCAGATGCGTTTTTGATATTCTATTTACCTTTCTTTGGGGTATATACCTAGCAATGAGATTGCTGGATCACATGGTAGCTCAATTTTTAGTTTTTTGAGGAAATTCCAAACTGTTCTGCATGGTGAATGTACTAACTTACATTCTCACCAACAGTGTATGAGGGTTCCATTTTCTCCACATATTTGCCAGCAATTGTTATCGCCTGACTTTTGAATGAAAACCATTTTAACTTGAATGAGATGATATCTCTTTGTAGTTTTGATTTGCATTTCTCTGATGATCAGTGATATTAAGCACATTTTTATATACCTGTTTACCACTTGTATGTCTTATTTAGATAAATGGCTATTCAGATTTTTGCCCATTTTTAAATAAGATTGTTAGATTTTTTTCCCATAGAGTTGAGGTTCTTGTTTATTCTGGCTATTAATCCTTTGTCAGATAGATGGTTTGCAAATATTGTCTGCCATTCACTGGGTTATGTTTTCACCTAGTTGATTGTTCTTTGTGCTATAGAGATGCTTTTTACTTTGATATGACCCCATTTATTCATTTTTGCTTTGGTTGTCTGTGCTTTTGGTGTGTTACTCATGAAATCTTTGCTTAGTCTCATGTCCTAGAGAGTTCCTCCAATGTTTTCTTGTAATAGTTTCATTGTTTGAAGTCCCAAATTTAATTAATTAATCAGTTTTAATTTTATTTTTATATATGACAAAATATAGGGGTCTTGTTTCATTATCCTGCATATGGATACTAGTTTTCCTGGCATCATTTATTGAAGCCACTGTTGCTTTCCCAGTGTAGGTCCTTGGCACCTTTGTTAAGAATTAGCTCACTGCAGATATGTAGATTTAGTTTTGGGTTTTCTATTCTGTTCCATATGTCTATGTGTCTGTTTTTATGCCAATACCATGCTGTTTTAGTTAATAAAGCTCTGTAGTATATATTCAAGTATTATAATGTAATTGTTCCATTTACATTATCTTTGCTTGGGATGCCTTTGGTTATTCTGGATTTAGTAGATGCCCATGCATTTTAGAATTATTGCTTTTTCTATTTCTGTGAAGAATGTATTGGCATGCTAATAGGGATTGCATTGAGTCTGTAGAATGCTTTGGATAGTATGGGCTTTTAAAAAGTATAGATCTTTCAAAGCATGCACATGGAATACCTTTTCATTTTTTTGTGTCCTTATAAGTTTCTTGCATCAATATTTTATACTTATTATTGTAGGTATCTCTCATTTCTTCAGTTAATTCCTAGGCATTTTATTTTATTTGTAGCCATTATAAATGAGATTATTTTCTTGATACTTTTTCAGATTGACAGCTGTTGGCATATAAAAATGCTACTCATTTTTGTATGTTTCTTTTGTAACCTCCAGCTTTACTGAATTTATCAACAGTAACAGTCTTTTGGTGGAGTCTTTAAGTTTTTCTAAATAAAAGATTACATCATCTGAAAATGCAAGTAAATTGACTTTTTATTTTTGAATTTGAGTGTTCTTTATTTTTTTCCCCTTTTCTGATTGTTCTAGCAAGGACTTCTAGTTCTATATTGAATAACAGTGGAAGTCAGCATCCTTATTATGTTCCAGATCTTAGAGAAAATGCTTTCGGTTTTTCCTGGTGTAGCATGATATTACCTGAGGGTCTGTGATATAAGGCTTTTATTGTGTTGAGGTATGTCCCTTCTAGATGCAGTTTTTTTTAAGTGTTTTTAACATGCAGGAATATTGAATTTTATCAAATGCTTTTTCAGCATCAATTGAAAAGATTATATGTTATTTGTCCTTCATTCTGTTGAAATGATGGGTCACAATGATTGATTCACATGTGTTGAACCATCCTTCCATCCCTGGGATGAATTTGACTTGGTCATGATGAATCATCTTTCGAATGTGTGGTTGAATTCAGTTTGGCTAGTATTTTGTTGAGGATTTCTGCATCAATGGTCATCAAGGATATTGGCCTGTAGCTTTTTTGTTTGTTGGTTGGTTGGTTGGTTGGTTTTTGATTATGTGTCTTTTTCTGGTTTTGGTATCTAGCTTATACTGGTACTGTTGAATGACTTTAGAAGTATTCCTTCGTCCTCTGTTTTATGGAATATGCTGAGTAAGATTGGCATTAGTCCTTTCCTGGATATTTGATAAAATTCAGCAGTGAAGACTTCTGTCCCTGGGCTTTTCTTTAATGGGAGACTTTTTAAATAGGCTTTGATCTCATTTCTTGTTATTGGTCTATTTAGCTTTTGGTTTTCTTTATAATTCAATGATGGTATGTTGTATGTGTTTAGAAATTTATCCATTTCCTCTTTGTTTTCCAATTTACTGATCTATAGTTGCTCATTTTAGTCTCTAATGATCCCTTGAATTTCTGGAGTATCAGATGTAATACATTTTTTAATCTCTGATTCTTTTTTCTCTCTTCCATTCTTGGTCTTTCTAAAGGTTAGTAAGTTTTGTTTATTTTAAAATAAACCTACTTTTCATTTCATTGATATTTTGTATTTTTGTTTTAATTTTATTTATTTATGCTGTGATCTTTATTCTTTTAACTAATATTTTGGTTGTTTTACTCTTGCTTTTCTAGTTCTTTAGGGTACCTCACTAGTTTCTTTATTTGAAGTTTTTCTACTTTTTAATGCAGACACATTGCTATAATGTTTCTTCTTAGTACTGCTTTTGCTCTAACCCATAGGTTTTGGTATGTCGTGTTTCAGTTTTCATTTGTTTCAAGTAATTGTTTCAATTTCTTTCTTAATCTCTTTATTGACCCACTGGTCATTCAGGAGCATATTCTTTAATTTTTATGTGTTTGCACAGTTTCCAGCATTCTTGTTATTGATTTCCAGCTTTGTTCCACTGTGGTCAGAGAAGATACTTGATATGATATCAATTTTTTTTTAATTTTTAAGACTTATGTTATGGCATAACATATGATCTATTCTTGAAAATGTTCCATGTGCTGAGGAGAAGAATGTGTATTCTGCAGCTGTTGGATAAAATGTTTTGTAAATATCTATGAGGCCCATTTTTTCTACACTTTAGATTAAGTCCAATATTTCTTTGTAGATTTTCTATCTGGATGATCAGTTCAATGCTAAAAGTGAACTGTTGAAATCTCCAATTATTATTATATTGGCATCTATCTCTCTATTTAACTCTTATAATATTTACTTTAATAAGCCAGGTGTTCTGGTGTTGAGCACATATATATTTATAATTATTTTATGTTCTTTATGAATTAACCACTTTATCATTATATAATGATGGTTTTTGTCTCTTTTAATGGTTTTCCTTTAAAATCTATTTTATCTAATATAAGCATAGCTACTCCTCTTTTTGCGTTTCCATTTGCATGGAACATCATTTTCCATCATTTGATTAATATTTTCAGTCTATGTGTGTCATATTAAGTGTGTTTCTTGAAGGCAGCAGAAAGTTGGAGCTCATTTTTGTATTCATTCAGTCACTATGACTTGATTGGAGAATTTAGTTCATTTACATTCTACATTATGATTGATAGGTAATGATTTACTACAGACATTTTGTTGTTTTCTGATTATTTTGTGGTCTTCCCTTTTTTCCTTCTTCTGAAAGCAATTTTCTCTGGTGGTATATTTTAATTTCTTGCCTTTTAGTTTTATTTTGTATCTTTTGTAGGTTTTTTCATTTGTGGTTACCGTGAGGATTACAAATAACATCTTACAACCCATTATTTTAAACTAACGACGACTTAATACTAGTTACATAAACAAACAAACTAACTAGCAAAGAGGAAACTAATAAAAATTCTTGTCTGGGCATGGTGGCTCATGCCTGCAATCCCAGAACTTTGGGAGGCCAAGGCGGGAGGATTGCTTGAGTCTAGGAGTTTGAGACCAGCCTGGGTGACATAGTGAGACCCCATCTCTAAAACAGCAGCAGCAGCAACAAAAACATCCTCTATATTTTAACTTCATCTCCCTCACTTTTTAACTTTTGGTTGTTTCTATTTGTATATAATTATGATATGTCTTTAAAACTTGTACTTATTATTTTTGATAAGTTTATCTTTACTCTTCTAAGTCAAACTATGAGTATTTTACACATCACAGTTACAGTGTTATTCTGCATTTTGGTTTGTATTGAAGGGGTGGCCTGCCCCTCCACACCTATGGGCATTTCTCGTTTGGTGGAACGAGAGACTTGAGAAAAGAAATAAGACACAGAGACAAAGTATAGAGAAAGAAAAATTTGGCCCAGGGGACCAGCGCTCAGCATACTGAGGACCCGCGCCGGCCCGGGACTCTGAGTTCCCTTAGTATTTATTGATAATTATCTTTACCATCTTAAAGAAAAGGAAGTGGCAGGATAATAGGATCATTGTAGGGAGAAAGTCAGCAGTAAGACATATGAATAAAGATCTCTGTGACATGAATAAGTTTAAGGAAAAGTGCTGTGCCTTGATATGCATATGCAAACATCTCCATAAACCTTTTTAGTGCATTAAGAGCAGCATTGCGCTAGCAAGTCCCGCCTTTTGCCCTAAGGCGGTTTTCTCCTTTCTCAGTAAACAGAATATACAATCGGGTTTTATACCGAGATGTTCCATTGCCCAGGGACGGGCAGGAGACAGATGCTTTTCTCTATCTCAACTGCCAACAACCGCCAAGAGGCCTTCTTTCCTCTTGTACTGGTCCTCCTCAGCACAGACCCTTCACGGGTGTCAGGCTGGGGGACGATCAGGTCTTTCCCTTCCCACGAGGCCATATTTCAGACCATCACATGGGGACAAACCTTGGACAATACCTAGCTTTCCTAGGCAGAGGTCCCTGCGACCTTTGGCAGTGTGTGTATCCCTGGGTACTTGAGATTAAGAGAATGGTGATGACTTTTAACCAGCAAGCTGCCTTCAGGCACTTTTTTAACAAAGCACACCCTGCACAGCCCAAAATCCTTTAAACCTTGAATCACCACAGCACATGTCTCTTGCAAGGACAAGGTTGGGTGTAGGGTCACAGATTAACAGCATCTCAAATACAGAACAAAATGGAGTCTGTTATGTCTATGTCTTTCTGTATAGACACAGTAACAGGCTGATCTCTCTTTCTTTTCCCCACATGTACTTACTATTACTAGTGACTTTTGTACCTTCAGATTATTTCTTATTGCTCATAAATGTCTTCTTCTTTTCTGATTGAAGTACTCTTATTAACATTTCATGTAGAACAGGTCTAGTCTTGATGAAATCCCTCAGCTTTTGTTTTTCTGGGAAAGTCTTTATTTCTCCTTCCGGTTTGAAGGATATTTTCACAGAATATACTATCTAGGATAAAAGGATTTTTTGTTTGTTTTGTTTTGTTTGCTTCAGCATTATATATATATATATATATACATACATATATTATAAATATATCTTTATTAATATGTAATATATTATATATATATATGTATATTTATATATCCCATCTCCTAAATATGTCCATATTTGGATATGTCACTATCTCCCACTATCTCCTGATCTGTAAGGTTTCCACTGAGAAATCTGGTACCAGGTGTATTGCAGCTTTTTTGCATGTTATTTGTTTCTTTTCTATTGTTGCCTTTGGGATACTTTCTTTATCTTTGAGCTTTTGGAATTTGAATATTAAATGTCTTGAGACACTTCTATGTGGGTTAATCTGATTGATGTTCTATAACTTTCTTGTTCTTGAATATTGATATCTTTCTCTAGGTTTGGAAAGCTCTTTGTTCTTATCACTTTGAATGAACTTTCCATCCCTATCTCACTCTCTACCTGCTCTATAAGGCCAACTCTTATATTTGCTCCTTTTAGCATATTTTCTAGTTCTTGTAGGCATGTTTTATTGTTTTCTATTATTTTTTCTTTTGTCTCCTCTGACTGTGTATCTTCAAACAGCCTGTCTTAAAGCTCACTATTTTTTCTTCTGCTTGATCAATTCTGCTTTTGATATACTCTGATGTATTCTTTAGTTTGTCATTGGATTTTTCAACTCCAGAATTTCCTATTTATTTTTTTAAATTATTTTAATGTCTTTATAAATGTATCTAATAAGATTCTGAATTCCTTCTTATTGTTATCTTGAATTTTGGTGAACTTCTTCATAAGAGCTATTTTGAATTATTTTTTCTGCTCTGAAATGTCACATATCTCTGTTACTCTGGGATTGGTTGCTGGTGACTTATTAAGCTCATTTGGTGAGGTTGTGTTTTCCTGGATAGTCGTGATGCTTTTGTATGTTTGTCAATATCTGGACATTGAAGATTTAGGTATGTCTCATTATCTTCTCAGTCTGGGCTAGGTCATACCCCTCATTTTTGAGAAGGCTTTCCTAGTATTCGACTGTAACTGAGTGTTGTGATCTAACACTTTGGACTTTGCAGCCATATCTGCTTTGCAGCATCATCAAAGTGCACCCAAATCCAGTAATATTCTGACTCTTTCAGATTCATAGCGATATCTCATTAGTTGTCTTGGGTAAGATCTGGGAGAATTCTGTGGATTTCCAGTCAGTCTCTTGTTCTCTCCCCTTATCTTCCCCCAAAGAAATGACATCCCTCTTCATGCTGAGTTGCCTGGAGTTAGTGGAGGTGTGAAACAGGCACCACTGTGGTCACCACCACTGGAGCTATGCTGAGTCAGACCTGAAGCCAGCATAGTAACAGCCTTTGCCCAAGACTTGCAGTGACTACTGCCTGGCTAACACTGATATTTATTCTTGATTTTTATTCAAAGGTCAAATGTACTTTAGTCAGCAGATAGTGAGTCCAGCTGTGTCTTTTCCTTTAGGGAGGGAGCTCCATTTTGGCCCTATTATGGGTCTATAAATGCTATCCAACAAGTCAGAGGGAGAAACTCTTTCTGCCTAAGGAAAAGAGAGGGAAAAATAAGCAGGGCTTTATTTTACAACTTGGGCACCAGCTACTCACAATAAAATAAAGCACCAGGTAGATTCCTAAAGTTCCTGACTCCAGCTTCTATCTCCTGGAGAGCATTTCTATACCCATGATGGGCCAGAATGGAACTCCCTCCCTACAGGAAAAGACACACCATCACACCACTGCAGCCTTTCGAATGTACATGAAAGATATCAGTGGGACTTCAGGGATGTGGGGATGCAAGGGCTATTGGGACCCAGGAAATAATGCAGTGTGGTGGTGGCCAGGGCCTCAAGATGATGCCATGTTGCAGTTGCAAAGTTTTCAGGGTTGTGTGGTCTCCAGAATTGGCTCTTTCTCTAGAGCAGTGTCCTCATGCTGTCTCTAGGAAGCTCCCTCTGTTAGTCTCAAGATCTGCAAGGATGAAGGGGCTCTCCTATGGGTAGAATTGCAGGAGTCCAGTGGGCATATGGACCACTGTAGATCTCTCATTTACTTTTTTCCCACCTTGAGGAATTTCTCTAGACTTTCCCCATTTCTAGCAGAGCAGATTACCTCACTTCCATTTCTTTCCATGCCTTCAGTGTTTCCTATCACTTCTCTGTTGTATTTCAGTGTTCTTTAGGTGTTCTATTAAAGTATGATTATCTACTTGCTGTTTGGGCTCTTATTTATGTAGGTGGTGAGTGCCAGATGCCTCTCATAAGCCATCTTGAAGCTCCCTCTAATTCTGTTATTTACATAGACTATTTACATACAATGTATCACACAATAATCAATAACTTTGTCACTTTTATAACACAGATTATTTTTAAATATAACAAATTCTGGAGCTTGGGGAAAAATGCTAAAGCAATAGTTTTATTAACTAATTTCAAGAAAGTCAAATCTTATATAATAATTGTCATGGTGTTCAATCAATGCTGAATACAATTGCAGATTTATCCAGGTATGTATAAAATGCCTCCTGCATCTGATCAATTTGTGTTTCCTGTAAGAGTTGTCTTAGTATGTCTCTCAATCCAATAGACCTCCCAGTTATTTGAAGACCTTGGTCCTTTCCCTTCCCTGAACTGAGGCTCTTTAGAAATAAGGATGAGGGAGAACAATGGAGCAAAATAATTGCATTTGCCTCAAGCAGTTCAGTCAAACTTCTTATCCTTTGTGATGCCCTCTTGTTTTAATTTCACTGCATATTCCCTGCCTTAGTAAGGAAATGGTTCTGGCCCTCCCATGACCTTTCAGTTCCATAACTTAAGCATAATATATGGTTAAGTATATATCAACAATTTAAAAAGCAAGCAAACCAAAAATACCTTACCCTTGTAATATACAGTAATTATTGATGGTTGAATATGTGGAGTAACTCAATACATTAGCAATTTCCTTTTTTCCTCCACATTTTACTACCATATTCTCTCTCTCTTTTATTTAAGAACAGATCAACGAATAGATTTCAATTTTTTCTGTGGCTATTATCTGAGGAATGCAGCATATTCCTATTATTGTCACTGAATTATCACTTAATAATTCTAATGGCAAGTGTGTGTATGTGTGTGTGTGTTTGTGGGGAGGGGAGAATTAGAGTATAATTAGATGGATATGAGGAAAATAAACTCAAAAGCATTGTATCTTTATTTATAGGGAATGTGTATTGGTTGAAAAATTCACCCCACCCGACTCTCCACCACTGTGAGTTTGATTAAGCTTCATTGGCTTAGTCACTGATAAACAGCAATGTAGAAGCATGAGCAAAAAGTTTTGGACTCCATGAGGAAGGGTCGGTGCTCAACATTACACTGCATCCCTAACCGTTCTTCCCTTCCTGTACTCTCAATTGCATTTGGCCAGCTCCTTTCATGACACACAAATAATATTTTATCACATTTTCTGTTGTCCTTCACCAAAGTTTGACTGCTATTGTCCCTCTCCAGTTTTTCTACTTGTATGTAAAGACAACTTTCAAATGAGAACATTTGAGTAGAGGCCCATTTAGGTGTTTCGAGTACACTGACAAGGTGGTCTCGTGTGCTCAGAGCAGATGGTTGTTACCTGATTCACAATTGGCACATAAAAGTATGCATGTCAGCCGAAAAGAAAAGTAAGTTAACTCTGGATTTAAATCTAAACAAAAATTGTAGATAAAATTGATTCTTAATTGTTGCACATAGACTAGTATGTTTAAAGGTATCTGTTGTTCACACTAGATAACTATCTTTTTAGGGGCAGGGGAAAATGTTCTCTCTCCATTTTTATTAACTAAAATATTTTTTTCCATATTTTTGTCAAATATTTAAGGAAGATTTTATTGGACATGTTGCTAAAAATTAGACTCTTCCATCTGAATGTTACACTATAGTTGCTTACAAAAAACAATTAAGCCAATCAGTTTAACACCTTTTCATAACTACCATGATAGAGATATATACAGTGTTCCATGGGGGCCCAAGGAGATACAACAAAATCCATGTGTGGATAAATCTACATGTGGATACACAGGCCAAAGTTGTCTGGAAGAGACGATACATGAAATGAGTTTTGAAAGTTAATAAGAGGCAGGTGAATAAAGTATGCAAAAGAGTGAGGAAGGGAGATGAAGTGCAATTCAGGAAAGTGTAAAAACATCAGAAGGAACTGGTATATTTGAGGAAGTAAAGGTAGAGAGGCCAGGTTGAGCTTGAGAGGAAGAAAAGCAGGAAAGGCCTTGTTCTTTATTCTGAAGCATATGGGACCACAGAAGGATTTCTTTTACATCATCATATTTGAATTTTATAAATATACCTTTTTTAGTGTGGAAAATTCATAGGAGTGGAGCAAGACTGGAGGTCCAGGTACAAGTTATACTCTGTTAAATATATCATACTGATAGGGTTAGGTTACTGTAGCCCATAGAGTTTTAAATTGGCCCAGAGTGTTTACTTTCTTACCAAAGTATTATTATTAAAATAAGTCAAAATTGGTTTGAAAATTGATACTTCAAGCTCTAACCTGGTCTTGTCTGGTAATATGGGAGATCCATGTTGCAGTGAAGAAAGGTCACATAGACACATGCTGAAATCTGACCGATCTCTATTTCCCTTACTCTTTTAAGAATTGATGTAACAAGAGCCTCTCTTTTAAGAACAGAGAGCAGAGCATTTGCTAATAAAATCACGAAGAAAAATGACCAAAATGTGAGCAAGAACTCATTCTCTGTTGGTGGCTGTAAGAGAAGCATCAGTTTCCAAATGGCACAGCAACATGTTGTACCAAAGTGACCAGTGATTTGACCTACAGGTGGTATAAGGCCTGCAGCTCAACAGGCCAGGATTTGATGAAACCACTCGGGGATATGAATAGGCATTTTAGGACTACATGAAATACGTGTACAAATGCTCAAGTTTCCTATTTGCACTACAAAATATCTTAAGTTGTAGGAAGAGTCTTTTCATGGAAATCCTATTTTTAATTGGGTAAATATATGTCTACAGCAAAATAGAAAAGATTTGATAAAGCCTATGATTTTGCAATGCATGAATTTGGGAGACTATTCAAAAGAAGCATGTAGGGAACTTACTTGTTTCATTTCATTAAAATATTATTATAAAGAGCACTTTGTTGACTAAAAAAATGGTGCCTGTGCAAATCTTTACACATTTAAAGGGAAAATCTTAAATTGAGATTACCCTCTATTTAGCAGCATTTGTTTTGAGCTTAGCTGAATTTCCATTAAAAAAACAAAAGGAGGTGTGTTAATGCCATAGATTGGGTTCCCTATAAATAGACAGTGTTCTTGTGAAAGGGATTGACTGAGGGCATGCTCTCAGAAGAAGAGTGTAGGAAGCAGGTGAAATCACAGGAAGGAAGAAGGTGAAACAAAAATGTTTTCTTGCCATGGAGTTTAATCACAGGTAAGCTCTGGAGTACAAATTATACCAAATAACTGAAACCAACTCACTCTACGGGGCTAGATTTTTGTACTTCTTTGGTGGCAAGAGTAATATTCTTCAGCATTCTTGTTTTACCTTCCTCCTTCCTGTGATTTTCTCTGCTTCCTACACTTTTCTCCTGAGAGCATGCTCTCAGTCAATCCCTTTCACAATACCACAGAGAGGTATTCTCTGCCTGTTGAGAACTAGTCTCCAGGAAGCTGAGGGAACTCTGAGAGTTGCATATTCATTACATTTGAATCTTCCATAAGATGTCACTTGCACTATACACATGTTGGTGCATTTAAAAATGTATCAAATCTTTAAATGGTAGCTTTAAAATCATGAAAATACCTTCATATACTTATTAATCACTTTAAATTAACCAATTATTTTTTCTATTATAATTGCAGAAATATACAGTTACCCTTTAAACATTGAGTGTCAATTTTCAAATTTTCATAGTACAGGTTAAAACTTTGAAAAATAAGGTTACATTGGAAGTAATAAAACAACCTTAATTATAACACTGGGAAAAGTAGTGCTTAACAGCTAAACAGTAGATTTTATTTCAAATGAAGAAACAATAAAATTGTAAAGTATGAAATGCAATTGGAGGGATGAGACATATGTCTCATGCATTCCGTCTAAACTATAGTGACAACAGAAACAGTTGGATTCTTTTTTTATAAAGACTTGAGAACGTTAATGCACATAATATACTATATAGCTCAAAAATGAAATATACAGTTCTTGGACTCTATTCAGACAGTGAAAATTCCAGTGAAAAGATAGATTAATTCACCATGTAAAGCCCCTCTATTTTGCCTTTGTACCTACATGTTGAATTCCTTTCCGTGCTGGCATGGAGGATCCTGGTGTACTCTTCTTTCAGTCTTTCTCTGGAATTCATTGCCTGTGCTGATTTCTGTCCCTTATCTGACTCATACCAGATGTACAACCAAGATACACCAAACGTGCCAGGAACCCCTTCTGGTCAAGTACCAGCCCATGTTTTTATAACAATTGGTCTCCAGTCCTAGTAGTCCTTTCACTTCACAAAAAAAGTATTAACACATTTTGAAACAATATTTTATAAGATAACAGCGTTAAATAGTTTCGTTTTACATTCTCAACAGTCTAGACATATTTTATTATTTACATTAGTGGAAAACTTACATTTAATTGTACACTGACATATAATTGATACTTACAGATTTAGTAAATAGATTTAATGTGTATAACTATCAACAGGAAGGGGAGGAAAAGGAGAATGTTTAGAGAATGAACAATAGGTAGAAAGCTAATTTAGATAGGAGAAATAAGTTCTGGTGGTCTATTGCATAGTAGAATTAGCAGTAATGTATTCTGTATTGCAAAATAGCTAGAAAATCGGTTTGTTTGTTTGTTTTGGTTTGGTTTTGTGACAGGGTCTCACTCTGTGAGACCAGCCCAGGCTGGTCAGTAGCGGTGTGATCTCAGCTCACTGCAGAATCAACCTCTCAGGCTAACGCAATCTTCTTACCTCAGCCTCCCAGGTAGCTGGGACTACAGGTGGGTACCACCATGTCCAACTAACTTTTTAAAAAATTTGTGTAGAGATGAGGTCATAGACTGGTCTCCAACTCCTGGACTCAAGCAATTCCCCAACTTTGGTCTCCCACAATGCTGGGATTACAGGTGTGAGCCACTCACTGTGCCTGACCCAAGCAGAGGTTTTTGAATATTGGTATCACAAAGAAATAATAAATGTTTAAAGTGATGGATATTCTAATTACTCTGATTTGATCACTATATATCATATGTATCAAAACCATAAATATGTACAACTATTATGTGTCAGTCATAAATAAAATTAAATACAATTTCCAAAAATAATTGAGATCCCTTTGCATGGCACTCTCTGTGCCTAGTTCTAACATTCTTCAAAAGTCACCTCATCCAGTAGCTTAGTATTTTTTTTTAATTTCACACATTTTTTTCCTATTTATGATGAGGTAAAATTTGATAACCAATAACTGAACCAATAATTTCAATAATTTGTGTGTCAAATTGATGCTTGAAAACCTCTACCTAATCAAAATCATGGTAACTCGAATGTTTATAATTCCTGCCATGAATTTATGCACATAAAATTTTCTAAAAAGTTTTTAAGTCAATGCTTTATTTCGTGATATCAAGTTATAAAGATTTAATTAACATTTATTTTATTTATATTTTAGGTCTCTTACCATATTAGAGTATTATAATATATCAAAAGTAGTCTTTTAAATTGTATCACAGTTGTATTCTAAATTAAATAACTTTATCAGGTATAAAGAGCTATCATGCTCAGTGAGCATTAAAGATAGATTATAAGTGGTTAAAAGAAATCCTTTTTTTAAATTTATTTCCCTTGGCACATGAGTTTCCCAGTAGTATATCCAGGTCCATTTCTAAGAGCTCAAGTCACTGTGATTTGGTTCTTTTTAATTTTTTTTTTTTTTTTTTTTTTTTGAGAAGTGATACAAATTGAAAACACCAAAGAATTTAATCATTCAGAATCCGCAGCAAAAGAAATAACTAAAACATTTTCACATTTACAATTATTTATTTTTCTTTGAGGACTAACTTAAAAGATTTTGCAAAACCAAATAATTGTTTATTAAATAAGGATCGAAGGCCTTCTGAGAAACGGGCAAGCAAGACTATTTGTCTTGCTTGGTTATAAGCCATGAAGAACTAAAACAACTACACAAAACTAAATTCATCTGTTATATTCAGTATCAAATTTTCCCTAAAAATTAGATTAAAATGCAAGCAAAAGTGCAAGATATATCTCTTGGTCATGACATAAATTATTTCATTCTTAAAATCAATGCTTTAAAAATATCTATCACATACAGGATAGCTATCACACTCTAACATCTTTTTGTTACATCCTACAATCTAGAGGAACATGTCTGAAAACGAACGATGTACCTGAGGTTTGCTATTTTTCTCCCCGCCTTTTGTTGTCTGAGGTTTTTCATTTAAATTACATGGCCTTCTGTTTTCAATACATAAATATTAATATATTATGTATACGTTATGCAAGTACATAAGTATTGTATATACATGACTATATACATCATATATGCATTGCATATATATTAAATGTATGTAGTATATATGAGTGTAAACATATATATGCATATGTATATATATGCGTATATACATATATGTTTTACAAACACACCACACATCTTACAGAAATCTTATTTTAAATCACATAAATATAAATTAAGTCCATTTATTGCAAACAACGGAATCCAAATTCATTTTTGCAGTTTTAATTTCCCCAATATTTACTACATTTATTTTTATATAATAAGAGTAGTTAGTCATCAATACACTAATAAACGTCACATAATGGCCTTTAAATTACTGAAATTCTAGCTGATTAAAAATGTTTTTTTCATTTTTATGACTGAATAGTATCTCATAGTGCATATATATTGTATTTTCTTTATTCGTTCATCCGTTTATGAACACCCAGAGTTTTTCCATTTCTTGGCTATTGTGAATAGCATTGCAGTAAGCATGGGGATGCAGAGGTCTCCTCAATATATTAATTTCATATCCTTTGGATAAATACCCAATAGTAGGATTTCTGGATAATATTGTAGTTCTATTTTTAGTTTTTTGAGAAACTTCCAGATTATTTTCCATGATGGCTGTACTAATTTAAATTCTCAAGCACAGTGTACAAAAGTTCCTTTCCTCTGTATCTTCACTAGCATTTTTTTTTTTTTTTTATTTTTGGTAGTAGCCTTTCTAACTAGGACAAGATGATATTTCATTGTGGTTTTAATTTTCATTTCCCTGAAGGTTAGTGATATTGAACATTTTTTTCTCCCTATTTTTTTTTACTTCAACTTTTATTTTATGTTCAGGGGAACATGTGCAGGATGTGCAGGTTTGCTGTATAGGTAAATGTGTGCCATGGTGGTTTGCTGCACAGATTATTCCATCACCTAAGTATTAAGTCCAGTATTTATTAGCTATCCTTCCTGATGCTCTTCCTCTTCACCACCTACCTCTGACAGGTCCCAGTGTGTGTTGTTCCCCACCACGTGTCCAAGTGATCTCATCATTCAGCTCCCACTTATAAGTGAGAACATGTAGTATTTGGTTTTCTGTCCCTGTGTTAGTTTGCTGATAATAATGGCCTCCAACTCCATTCATGTCCCTGCAAAGGATATGATCTCATTCCTTTTTATGGTTGCATAGTATTTCATGGTGTATATGTACCGCATTTTCTTTATCCAGTCTATAATTGATGGGCATTTGGGTTGATTCCACGACTTAGCTATTGTGAGTAGTGCAGCAATGAATGTACACATTCATGTATCTTCATAATAGCATGAGGTATATTCTTTTGGTTATATATCCAGTAACAGATTTATGCCTCTAAGTCTTTGAGGAATTGCCACACTGTTTACCACAATGGATGAACTAATCTGTACTCCCACCAATAATGTAAAGCATTTTTTTCTTCACAAACACTCCAACATCTGTTTTTTTTTTTTTTTTTTTGATTATTTAATAATTGCCATTATGACTGGCGTAAGATGGTATCTCATTGTGGTTTTGATTTGCATTTCTCTAATGACCGATGATGTTGAGCATTTTTTCATGTTTATTGGGCACATATATGTCTTCTGGGAAGTGTCTGTTCATGTCTTCTGCCCATTTTTTAAGACTTTCTTTTTTTTTTTTCTTGTAAATTTCTTTAGTTCCTATAGACTCTGGATATTAAACCTTTGTCAGATTGATAGATTGCAAAAATTTTCTCCCACTCTATAGATTGTCTGTTCACTCTGATGAAAAAATAAAGGGTGATAGTTTCTTTTGTCGTGCAGAAGGTCTTTAGCTTAATTAGATTCCATTTGTGAATTTTTGCTTTTGTTGCAATTGCATTTTCATCATGAAATCTTTATGTATGCCTATGTCCTGAATGGTATTGCCTAGATTTTCTTCTAGGGCGTTTATAGTTTTGGGTTTTACATTTGAGTCTTTAATCCATCTTGTGTTAATTTTTGCATATGGTATAAGGAAAGGGTACAGATTCAATTTTCTACATATTGCCAGTCAGTTCTCACAGTACTAATATCTAGAATCTACAGAAAATTTAAACCAACAAGAGAAAAACAAATAAGTCTATTACAAAATAGGCAAAGTATATGAACAGACACTTCTCAAAAGAAGACATACAGGTGGCCAACACCATATGTACAAATATTTCATGTAGCTAATCATCAGACAATGCAAATCAAAACCACAGTGGGATACCATTTCACACGAGCCAGAATAGCTATTATTACAAAGTCAAAAAACAACACTGTAAATAAAAGGAAATGCTTATACACTGTTGATGGAAATGTAAAATAGTTGAGCCGCTGGTGAAACAGTCTGGAGATTTCCCAAAGAACTTAATAAAGGGCTACTATTCAAACCAACAATCCTATTACTGAGTATATGTACTCAAAAGAAAATATAACATTCTGCCAAAAAACAAATGCACTCATATGTTCATCAATGCACTATTCACACTAGCAAAGACATAGAATCAAACGAGGTGCCCATCAATAATAGAATGGATAAACATACACACCATAGAATACTATGCAACCATGAAAAAAGAATGTTATTATGTCCTTTGCAGCAACATGGATGGAGCTGGTGACCATAATACTGAGAAAATTAATGCAGGAATAGAAAACCAAATACCACATGTTCTCACATATAAGTGGGAGATAAGCATTGAGCTCACATGGACATAAATATGGGAACAATAGACACTGTGGACTATTAGAATGTGGAGGGAGGAGGGTGGTTTTAAAAACTACCTATTGGGTATTATGCTTACTACTAGGTTGAAGGATCCATTTTCCAAACCTCAGCATCATTCAATATTCTAATATAACTAATCTCTGTAGATGCCTCTTGTAAGTAACAATAAAAGTTAATTTTTTTAGAAAATAATAAATAAAAAATTAGTATTAATCATAAAAAAACTAATTAAAATACTTCTATAAGTTGAAATCACAACCAGAAATTTATCTTTAAATCAATTCAGGAATATCCATTGCCAACAATAAATGGTATTTCAATGACTATATTCCAGAAATTTCCTCCTCCCATAAGTAGCTTTACTTTAGGTATATCAATTGCACGAAAAAGCATTTTGAAATATCGTTTTTATGTTCACATTTTCTAAAGAACCAGGCAGTTAAAAGAAGAAAGTATAATGCCAATTGTGTTAAATAAACTCTTTAATGTGTTTTATTATTATATTATGGACAAAAAAAATTTTTAAAAATGAAACATAAATATTTTCCATATATTTTTTGTTCTGTCAAGATAAAATGTAGAGTGTCATTTTACCATTGTATGTAAAGAATTGGACTAGGTAGATAAAACACTCTTCTCAGAATAATAGGCAAGTGCTAAAGTGATACTTAATACATTTGCTCTAAGAATGTTCTATTAATATTTAAACATAACTCAAGATTTTAGAAGCCAGTGGTTTCCAAATTAGGCAGTAGCCCCAAGCAGAGCTGTGAATAGGTTTCATAAGGTATCAGGGTTTGAAGATTACTTTAAAGGCTTCTAGTAAAAGTGCTTATACAATGTTTGGATTTCTTCTACTAGATCCCCACCAAGTGGTTGCATTCTATGCCCCAAATCCTGTAGTGGCAGAGAACTTACCATCTCTTGAGGCAGCACCTTCCCATCAAGACCATTACAGACTTCATCTTTTTGAACCCAAATTTATCTTCATGTAATCATGTAATTTTTTTTTTTTTTTTTTTTGAGATGGGGTCTTGCTCTGTCCCCAGACTGGAGTCCATTGGCGCGATCTTGGCTCACTGCAAGCTCCCCCTCCCAGGTTCACACCATTCTCCTGCCTCAGCCTCCTGAGTAGCTGGGACTACAGTCACCCGCCACCACGTCCGGCTAATTTTTTTGTATTTTTAGTAGAGATGGGGTTTCACCGTGTTAGACAGGATGCTCTTGATCTCCTGACCTCGTGATCCTCCCACCTCGGCCTCCCAAAGTGCTGGGATTACAGGCGTGAGGCACCGTGCCCGGCCATCTTCATGTAATTTTTAGTAACTATATCTCGTTGGACCACATAAAACAATTTCACTTGTGTTTCTATTATGCAATTGTAAACAACATATTGACTTATGTTTCTTTGCTTTTCTGTCTACTCATTGTTTTGTGAAGTACTGGAAAACTTGATCCTCAGTTTAATAATCTTTGTATCCCTAGCACTTAATATGGAGCCAGACACACAGTGGATATACAGAATAAAAGATGCGTAAATAAATGAATTACATCTGAAATGCAAGCTTATTCAAAAAGCATTTTACCAGAAAAGTGGTATTGAGAATTGTGAGAAATCCTAAAAAGTTAGTGAGGAGTGAACTGAGGGACTGCCATTGAGAGGCATCGTCAACAATGCCAAACCTCTTCCTGACATTGAATCCAAAGCACGGTCTGGAAGCCAGAAGATGTTTTATATGATCACTTGGGACAGTGATTATATCCAAACAGGAAAGAATGTTCTTGGGTTGGTGGGTGTTCAAAGAGAATTAGTAATTAGGAATACAATGCTCTGATACTATTTTGTTTTTAAGATTCACTGAGAAATTATAATATCAAAATAAAATGAGATTTTTGTATCTTTCTTCTTGTGAATGCAGAATTAATTCCAAAATGTGTCAAAAAACTTTTTTTTTTTTTTTTTGTATTTTGACTGTATGAATGCTTATACCTTGCCTGTGATATACTATAGTTTTACAATATGTCACCATTGGAATAAACTGAGTGAAGAGTGCATGGGATCTCTCGGTACTATTCCTTCAAATTTTCATGTGAATCTGCCGGGCGCAGTGGCTCACGCCTGTAATCCCAGCACTTTGGGAGGTCGAGGTGGGCGGATCACGAGGTCAGGAGGTCAAGACCATCCTGGTTAACATGGTGAAAATACAAAAAAAAAAAAAAAAAAATACAAAAAAAGTAACGGGGCGTGGCGGCGGGCGCCTGTAGTCCTAGCTATTCGGAGGCTGAGGCAGGAGAATGGCGTGAACCCAGGAGGCGGAGCTTGCAGTGAGCCTAGATCGCGCCACTGCACTCCAGGCTGGGGGACAAAGCAAGGAAAAAAAAAAAAAAAAAAAATCACATGAATCTAAAATTATCTCACAATTAAATGTTTATTTTTAAACATATATAAAAAACACAATAAGAAACATCAAAACTATAACAAACATGAAATAGATTCACTGCATGACATACCTAGAATTTTAAAAAATTTGTGTAGACATGGTCCCCAAGAAGTGGACCAAGCATCATAACACAGCTTTTTACTTGTTACTGCCACTATTGTTTACAAACTGCCTGTTATACCCACTGGCAGAAGAGGACTAGCTTCTATGATATCCAGTTCTCCAAACTAGTAGTTATCAACCACTGTATCATCACACCCTGACAAGCAGTGAAGAACTGAGAGAAAGGGGGTGAATTAGAGCACAGCATTACATGTGTCCCATGCCTCGACCATGTCTGTCTGTTATCTCGGCCATTTATTACTATGTCTCACTCACAAGAATGCGTTGCACATTGAACACTGTCCTACGTGTGAGTCACAACCTCAACACTGTCATGACTGATTCAGATACACATATGCTTTTCTCTTCACCATCAACAAAATGGTTTGTAA
Organism: Piliocolobus tephrosceles; assembly: GCF_002776525.5. NCBI lineage: Eukaryota > Metazoa > Chordata > Mammalia > Primates > Cercopithecidae > Piliocolobus > Piliocolobus tephrosceles. The sequence continues at coordinate 70,020,571 of NC_045438.1, forward strand.
TTTAAGAATTGAGCAAAGGTGATACTGGCTTTATTACTTACACATACATGTTGTCAAATAACTCTGCCATGAAATAACATTCTGTTATTTCTTTAGGCATTGCTTATTTCATAAGGAATTGAAGAAATTTTAATGAACTTGGATGTCTAGTTCAAAAGAAGAGTATGAATAATTTTGTTTACTTTCTTCCATTAAAGTAAGTAAATAAACAAATAAGTAAATATCTTCTTGTATCAACAGAAAGTATTATCAACAAGGAAAAATCCTGAAACACAACTGATATTGGAAATAGATGCAAATAGTAGATTTCTGGAAATAGATAACATATAATATCATCATACTAATGGTTAAAACGGTATTTGGAATTACAAGGGAGGAAAGAAAGAAAGCAGTTATTTCTGTAAAGAAACTAGAGAAAGTGCTGTATTTAGAGTATAAAGTCATTCTAAAATTGGCATTTAGAGCGAGTAGGTCCACAGCCTACTTGCCTATTCCTCTACCCATGCATTTTTAAATGAAGATTGTAAGGCTATTTTTCTTCCAGTTTTACAGTGTGCCTCCAATTTGGATAAAGACAAATTGGAGACTCCTGATTTCGAAATGAAAAGACAAGAGTTGTCTATACCAATGGCGAATTACTTTATTCACAAATTTGGAGGGGTAGGGTGAATTAAAAAAGAATCACATATAGGCATACTTTGGTTAAATTTTAGACAATCAAAATATAGCTCAGGTCCTAATAGATTACAGAGAGGAAAATGCAGAACCAGGTTCTACATCAACAACACTATGTGCAAATAATAATAATAATAGAAAATATTGCTCAAAGTTCTGAGGAACAAAAGTATTTTCTTCAACTTATAATTGTATACCATGACAAATTGAGAATGCATTTTTAGACACAAAATGTCTCAGAATTTTTCAGAAATATGTTAAGGAATTACTCCAGGATTTCAGAGGTAAAGTATATTGTGGATTTGCTGAGCCATTTTTAAAGAAACTACTCCAGCAACATAATATAAGAATACACAAAAGGGGAGTCTTAGGAAAATGCTTAAAACTATGGTACTAACTATATAGATGTATATATACATATATGACTGTGTGTATATATATCTGGGTATATTTTTACATATAATTATATATACACATAAACAAATTTGTGGTGACAAATGTATAACAGAGTCACAAGGAAATTATCTTAAATTAGAAGAGGAATTTGGAAGAATACATGAAAAATAGCTTCAAGAAGAACATGTATTGAACATCGAACACAGTGTTTCTAGTTAAAACAGGAAGCTAGTTATATAGGGTGGTTTGGTTTGTCTGTGTCCCTACCCAAACCTCATGCTGAATTGTAGCTCCCATAATTCCCACATGTTGTGGGGGGAACCTGGTGGGAGATAATTGGATCATGGGGGATGTTTTCTCCACACTGTTCTCATGGTAGTAAGTCTCAAGAAATCTGATGGTTTCATCAGGGGAAGCCCCTTTCGCTTGATTCAAATTCTCTCTCTTGCCTGCCACCATGTAATATGTACATTTTGTCTTCTGCCATGATTGTGAGGCCTCCCCAGCCACGTGGAACTGTGAGTCCACTAAACCTCTTTTCCTTTATAAATTATCCAATCTCAGGTATGTCTTTATCAGCAGTGTGAGAGTGGAGTAATACATAGAGTTTGTGCAATAATAATAAATAGAAGAAATAGAATTGGAAACTCCAAAAAATAGAAAGGTCATGATATAATCAATATTAAAATTAAATAAAATTTTCTATAGTTTAAAAATAGTTACAGAACTTAAGAAAAAAATAATATATTGTTTAAATCTTAGAATGTTCTCCATGATTTGATTCAAAGTTGATAGATTGTAACACAGATGATTAACTTTCATATTACTTTTTTGACCTATTACTTTCATGTGTGTTTATTTGCTATTATCACAATAATACTATATGCATGTTACAAAAATTAAAGATTATGGAATAGTTGATTGTGTTATGATGAATATTCTGATTACTATTGCTACAGAAGTAATTACTGCAAAACTTAGAGGCTTAAAAGAAGCACTTCATATGATTCTGAGTGTATTAATTAGAATTTGTTTAAAGTTTCATTCTATTTTTAAATTATCTTTTTTTCCCTCTATATTAATTTGTTGTTTATCTTTCTTTGTCATGCTAGTGACATTCCCCATATATCAAGTGAATCTAATAATATAATCACTGTTATAAATGAAAGAAAAGAAAAATAGTGGGAGCGGGTTCCCTCTGCTATTAGATGAATAGTACTACCTTGACAGGCCTCTCTATTGAGAACAAACTCTGAGTGACATGCAAGTTTTGTGAAATGGCAGCATTGAGGTTACAGTGCATGATCCTAAATGTGTCATAAGGCCAGGAAAGGCTGCCCTTGTTCTGAGGGATTCACAGCAATACTAGCATTATTTCTATAGAAAATTACTAATTTTTTAAAATTTCACATAAAGGACATAGAGATTTTGTCAGATAATAAACCTCTTATTAGCTCTACTCTGGGGAGGAGAGTTTAGGATGTCCAAGAAACATAGTTACACTACATAGAACTTCAAGTAACCTTTCTCAGTCCCACTCTCAGTTGTCCCTGCTGATGTCAGGACAAATAGTATTAAATAACTAAATTGTTTCCTTCTGTTATTGCAGGCACATTTTGAGACTTTCTATGCTATCACATGTATTCTGTTTCCCCTAACAAAAATAAGTAAAAATATTTTGCTGTCAGTGACTACTCCTCCCATTATTTAATTATTATGGGGCCATCCATGTCTTCCTAATCTATTTACGTCCAATGATGAGCAGAGTTAATTATATTGTGTCATAATAAAAGTGACTGCAGGGGAAACTAAATATGCCATTGGTGTGTTTGTTGAGGGTGTGGGATGGGTGTGTGTGCACATGCAAACTCAAAGAATTGAAAAGGAAGGAAAAGAGTTGGGTATGTGTAGAAATGTACTAAATTCCTCATAGATTTATTTATGAGAGGAAAAAAACAATATCAAATGGATAAATCAAAAATTAGAGCTAAAAAAGCTTTAGAGATAAAAATAATTACAAAAAAATTAGAAGTGAAGAGATAAAAATAATTACAAAAAAATTAGAAGTGAAAAAACTATTTTTTTAAATTATCATTATTATACTTTAAGTTCTGGGATACATGTGCAGAACATGCACGTTTGTTACATAGGTATACATGTGCCATGGTGGTTTACTGCAACCATTAACCTGTCATCTACATTAGATTCTCCTTACGCTATCCCTCCCCTATCCTCCCATCCCCCGACAGGTCCCAGTGTGTGATATTCCCCTCCCTGCGTCCATGTGTTCTCATTGTTCAACTCCCACTTATGTGTGAGAACATACAGTGTTTGGTATTCTGTTCCTGTGTTGGTATGCTGAAGATGATGGCTTCCAGTTTCACCCATGCCCCTGGAAAGGACATAATCTCATTATTTTTATGGCTGCATGGTGTTCCATGGTGTGTATGTGCCACATTTTCTTTATCCAGTCTATCATCGATGGGCATTTAGGTTGCTTCCCAGTCTTTGGTATTGTGAGCACTGCTGCAATAAACATACGTGTGCATGTGTCTTCATAGTAGAATGATGTATAAACTTTTGGGTATATACCCAGTAATGGGATTGCTGGGTCAAATGGTATTTCTAGTTCTAGATCCTTGAGGAATCACCACACTGTCTTCCACAATGGTTGAACTAATTTATACTCCCACTAACAGTGCAAAAGCATTCCTATTTCTCCATATCCTCTCCAGCATTTGTTGTTTCCTGACTTTTTAAAGATCACCATTCTGACTAGCCTGAGTTAGTATCTCATTGTGGTTTTGATTTGCATTTCTCTAATGACCAGTGATGATGAGCTTTTTTTCATATGTTTGTTGACAGCATAAATATCTTCTTTTGAGAAGATTGTTCATATCTTTCACCCATTTTTTAATGGGGTTGTTTGTTCTTTTAAATTTGTTTAAGGTCCTTGCAGATTCTGGATATTAGCCCTTTGTCCGAAGGTTAGATTGCAAAAAATTTCTACATTTTGTAGGTTGCCTCTTCATTCTGATGAAGTTTATTTTTCTGTGCAGAAGCTCTTTAGTTTAATTAGATCTCATTTGTCAATTTTGGCTTCTGTTGCCATTGCTTTTGGTGTTTTAGTAATAAAATATTTGCCCATGCTGATGTCCTGAATGGTATTGCCTAGATTTTCTTCTAGAGTTTTTATGGTTTTTAAGTCTTTAATCCATCTTAAGTTAATTTTTGCATAAGGTGTAAGGAAGGGGTCCAGTTTCTGTTTTCTGCATATGGCTAGCCAGTTTTCACAATAGCATTTATTAAATAGGGAATCCTTTTCCCATTGCTTGTTTTTGTCAGGTTTGTTGTAGATCAGATGGTTGTAGATGGGTGGCGTTATTTCTGAGGCCTCTGTTCTGTTCCATTGGTCTATATATCTGTTTTGGTAGCAGTACCATGCTGTTTTAATTACTGTTGCCTTGTAGTATAGTTTGAGGTTAGGTAATGTGATTCCTCCAGCTTTGTTCTTTTTGCTTAAAATTGTTTTGCCTATAGGGGTTTTTTTTTTGGTTCCATATTAATTTAAAAGTAGATTTTTCTAATTATGTGAAGACAGTCATTGGTAGCTTGATGGGGATAGCATTGAATCTATAAGTTACTTTGGCCAGTATGGCCATTTTCACAACTTTAATTCTCTCTATCCGTGAGCATGGAACATTTTTTCATGTGTTTGTGTCCTTTCTTATTCCCTTGAGCAGTTGTTTGTGGTTCTCCTTGAAGGGGTTCTTCACATCCTTTGTAAGTTATATTCTTAGGTATTTGAGTCTCTTTGTAGCAATTGCGTATGGGTGCTCACTCTTAATTTGGTTCTCTGTTTCTCTATTATTGGTGTATAGGAATGCTTGTGATTTTTCACATTGATTTTGTATCCTGAGACTTTGCTGAATTTGCTTACCAGCTTAAGGAGATTTTATACTGGGATGACAGGGTTTTCTAAATATACAATCATATCATCTGCAAACAGACAATTTGACTTCCTCTCTTCCTATTCGAATATCCTTTATTTCTTTCACTTGCCCTATTGCCCTGGCCAAAACTTCCAATACTGTGTTGAATAGGAGTGGTGAGAAAGGGTATCCTTGTCTTGTGCAGGTTTTCAATAGGCATGCTTTCAGCTTTTGCTCACTGAGTATAATATTGGCTCTGGGTTTGTCATAAATAGCTCTTATTATTTTGAGATACATTCCATCAATACCTAGTTTATTGAGAGTTTTTAGCATAAAAGGATGTAGAATTTTATCGAAGGCCTTTTCTGCATCTATTGATATAATCATGTGGTTTTTGTCATTGGTTATGCGATGGGTTACATTCATTGATTCGTGTATGTTGAATCAGCTTTGCATCCCAGGGATAAAGCCAACTGGATTGTGGTGGATAAGATTTTTGATGTGCTGCTGGATTCAGTTTGCCAGTACTTTATTGAAGACTTTCGCATTGATGTTCATCAGCAATACTGGCCAGAAATTTTCCTCTTTTCGTTGTGTTTCTGCCAAGTTTTGGTATCAGGATGATGTTGGCCTCGTAAAATGAGTTAGGGAGGATTCCCTCTTTTCCTATTGTTTGGAATGGTTTCAGAAGGAATGGTACCAGCTCCTCTTTATACCTCTGGTAGAATCACCTGTGAATTTTTCTGGTCCTGGGCTTTTTTTGGTTGGTGGAGTATTAATTACTGCCTCAATTTCAGAACTTGTTATTGGTCTATTCAGAGATTCTACCTCTTCCTGTTTTAGTCTTGGGAAGGTGTATGAGTCCAGTAATTTATCCATTTCTTCTAGATTTTCTGGTTTACTTGAGTAGAGATATTTATAGTATTCTCTGATGGTAGTTTGTATTTCTGTGGGATCAGTGGTGATATCCCCTGTATCATTTTTTATTGTGCCTATTTGATTATTTTCTCTTTTTTACTTTATTGGTCTAGCTAGCTGTCTATTTCGTTAATCTTTTCAGAAAACCAGCTCCTGGATTCACTGATTTTTTTTTTTTTTTTTTAATGGTTTTTCGTGTCTCTGTTTCATTCAATTCTGTTCAAAATGACTATCAAGTGAGAGTGGTTTCAGGCTGAGGACAGAGGCAAGATGGAGAGATCTGGAGACGTTTATTACATTTTAAATTATTTTAAAATTTAATTTTTTACATTTAAAGTTTCTTTGCTATATTCTTCAAGTATGTATGTTTCCATTTATAACCGAAGAAGATAAAATAAGACAGTGCCTATCTAGTACTATCTGGGGCATAAGGAACCTCGCTATCAGACATTTAATATTTCATCTCATTATAATGCCTTTCCTAGCGAGGTGATAGATATAGTTAGTTGTGGCTGATGGATTTAAGTTTTTCAATCTCAGCTGCAAATATAATTGTTATTTGAAATGTATTAATAATTTGTCTTCGTAATATCAAACACTTTATATATTTAACTTTTTCTGTTGTGACTCCAAACATAGTAAGAAATCTTCTGACTTATTATCCTTACTATGTACAAAGTGGATCTGCCTGCCCATGGAAAGAAATGTGATCAACATGTGGGTTTTAAGAATTGAAAATTTGATAAAAATAAATTGAAAAATGAATAAATGTATCTAATGTATCAGTAAAAATACTGATGTTTTTGTCCTTCTTTACCATCTAAGAAACATACATTGAGATGTAAAATGTATAGATAGAAAATAGAACCTAATTAGTATTTATCATCTCATTATTAGATTTCAGATTCAAATATTATCATTCCAGTGTAGACTGTATTTCATTTAAAATTAAGACAAACTAATTTTGTTTGATTATGTGTTCATGTGTCAGTTTAATGCCATATTACAAAGTGTGTTATATCATATCTCATAAACTTACTTTATTTTATATAATATAGTCTCATCATAAAAATATTAAAAATACTCTCTCACTGCATACCTTACAACCCTTGGTTCATATTTTAGATTAATTTATAAATAACTGCTCTTATAACTATGCAAGTTATAAAAAGAAACTTTATAATCTTAATGAGGAATATTTTACCAATGATACTGCTGGAACTAAATATTACAATTTTTAATTTTTTTATTTTAGCACAAAAATGTACTGTAATACGATATTTTAGTATAAAACATGTTAAGCTAATATAATTAACTTACTTTCATGAAAAATATTTCAAAATATACCTTCAAATTACATAGGTAATTGAGTAGTGAAGTAGTGATTTTATCTATATCACCATAGATGTATTTTGGTTTGCTAAACATGTTCAGCAAATTCTGGTTATTTTATAATCTTTCTACTTCCAGATCAAATATAGTTCTTAAGGCATAAAAATGACAATATAATTTAAAAATTCTTTTAAAATAAGAACAATGTTATCCAAGTAAAAACAAAGTCTAAGCAAATCAAATTTAATATTGACATCTAACATAATTTTAAGATTGCTTTGACTTCTCATTTTCTGATGGTTGAAAACTGTGGTGATGCTATATTTCTTAAAACTATTTATTAATTAATAAATTTATTTATTTATTTATAATTTATGTTTTTTCTTTTGTTTTACAGACTACAGTTCATCCTTTTTTGTTGTTGCTGTTTTCTTTTGGAAACCTCAGTATTTCATTTTTAAAAAAGAAAATATTCATGCTGCTCGGTTGCATGGGTTGTGCTTGTACTGGTCTCTTCTAGAACCCAATGGACAAAAAGAGTTAACAGGTACGTTCTGGGCTTTCCCCTAGCCCCAGGGATGTCTGAAAATTTTAATCCCCATTAAATCTTCCCTGAAAAAATAACTCGATAATTTAATGAGCATTCATATTCCAGGACCACATAAATGAAAATATTTCGGGCATTATAATATATAGGAACAAGTAAATATTTCTTATTATCAAGATAATTTATCAAGTACAGAGGAATAAAAGTGTTGGTGAACTATATGGAAGCTGGACATGTCCTCCTGAAGAGGTTACATATTTACACAAAGAAGTAAAAGTTAAGGAGCTGATGGCTTCTCTCATTTGACGTAGTCTGCACAAGCTCAGTATGTCCAAAGTCACAGTGATCGGGGTACATTAGCATCGATGCTTGGGAACCACAAGACCTCTGCTCTACTGTGGCTGAAATCTATGTATATGTGGTGCTCATTGAAGGCTATTGTGTTTCACACACTTAATTTTTAACCTAAACTCAAGAACTGCTGTTGGTCAGGTAGACGGGAGATTTTACCAAGCAGTTTTCCTTCATAGTTTGTTCATTCTAAACCTAGAATAACACAATATTCATTTGGGCCAAACTAAACCAAACAAAACAAAACAAAATAAACCACATCACACATTTTGAAAATTATATTAAAATATCAAATTGTTTTGTATGTTACTTGTAGGCGTTTAATTGCTAGACTCCAATAAATTTTTTTTAAATGGGAAAAATTTAAGTTAAATCTACGTTTAGGTAAGACTCAAGTCCATTGTAAGAGATCTAAAATATGTAAAGAGTTTTGCTTATTAAAGTTAGCATTCTTGGAAAACTTTGGTCAAAGATTATTTTATATAATGTTAGTTTGCAGACTGCACATCCTCCTATGCCTTTACAAAGTAATCAAAGTTCACATGTTCAGTAAGCTAGCTCTTGTGGCACCAAAAATGTGAGAATTTATGAAAAGAAAAAGTCATCAGATATAATTGGCAGAACTGTTAAACATACAGCTCATATGCCTTAATGAAATTGCATATTTTAAATGCCTATCTTTTGTTTTAATCTACATATTTTGATGCATTATATGGTTCTTAAATTCTTAGTCACTGATTTATATATCAAATAATCTTTATGAAAACTCACATAAGTATAAGAGATTCAACTATATATTTAATATTTATATGATTTACTTTGCATTGAAAAGACATTTAAAAGTAGAACAAATTTACTGCTAAGTTCACATAGCATAAATACAAGAAATTTAGCTAAAGGGATTTTTAGATCAATGCATTTGGTAAAGTGACTTAATTAAACACACACACACACACACACAAGAACATGTAGTTGAAGTTCAAGTTTTTGAAAGATAAAATTCAAAATACTTATTCAGCAAATATTTCAAGTAGAATTTTCAAAATTAGATTGTTAGCTCCACAGAATTTAATTTTCCTACCTTCCTCCAATTACTTCAAATGTTTAAAGCCATATATTTAGGAACAAATGCTGTATTGAGTTATATGCTCTTGTGCCTGTACCAAACAAGAATTATAAAGATATATAATAGAATTTTCATTTTCTAGGTAATTATGCTGCCAGGGGCCACGAGACAAGCATTTTACTTTGTTAAGTTCATTCACACGGAGGAAAAACAGTTTTGAAAAATGAAAATGGAAGTACTTACTTTGTAAGGATAATTACTTTATTCTAGAAATAATATTCCCAAAAGCATAGCTTTTATAAAGCCACAATAGTTGTTTTTCGGATTTACAGAAACCCCATAAAACGCACATTAGATAGTCAATAAAGAACACTCCTGGGTTTAATCAATATCTGAAATTATCTTTAATTACACTTTATGCTCTAGGTTTGCCTTTTTCTTCTATGCTTCCTTTAAATAAGGGCCATTTGAGGGAATTTAGTTTTTCTGTATCTATCTTGGTAGCCTTGTTAATGGAAGTCATTCTTTAGGTTCAGAGTGAAGTGAGCAAGCAGGCTCCTATCAGGCATTGAGAGCCAGCGGTTGATGTTCAGGAATTTTGTGAGCACACTGGTAGTTTAAAATTGCAAATAGTATATTTGTACCATGTATATTAGCAAGTATAATGAATTGATTTTTCATTTGCTTCTTTGCTTTCCTTTTTCTTTTCTGAAGAAACAGTTATTAATTGTTCACCAACACAATACTGGTGTGTTGTTCCCAATACTCACATGTGTGAGAAATTTTTATGCTGGCTGTGATTATAAATGGAGTGATTAGTGAATTTCTTTGTGAATTAATCATTTTTTGCTCATCAAATTCTACCCCTTCTTCTGTACTTTCTTCACTTTGCGAAAGGCCAACTTCTACATTCCAAATACTACTTTTTATAAAGCTATCAGACACATCTCCCTAGAATGACACTTTCAGCATAATTTCTCTGCTGTCTTACCTGATGCTTTTGTTCAGTTGAGCTCTGGGTGCTAAAATCTTCTCTTCAATTTTCTGTTTCTTTGCATACCATTCTTTGCTCCAGCCAACTGGTTCAGTTTGCTAATGTCATTGGTTTTGTTTTGTTTTGTTTTGTTTTTTCTATAACATTACCCTTTTCCTTACTTAGATATCTCTTTATGTTTTCTGAAATATTTGACTCCTACCCATTTATCAACAGTCAAACTAGTTTTTGTTTCATTGGCAGAAAAAGATAAGAGAATATCATGAAATTACCACATTACAAATTTATTTTTCGGCCTAGTAGTTGACCAAATGTTATGAGTAAAGCCTATATGATTTGAGAGGTACTTGTTAGGATAAAGAATACACAATATTAAATGTGAAATGATGTTCTGGTTACCATGAAAAAGCACTTCTCAGATATCCTGCTACAGGAAATACAGGTGACCTGATAAGGGAGGAAAAAGATTGTGCACTATAGGAGCTGCAAGAATTGGCTACATTTAGTAACGGAAGCCAGGAGAGTATCCTGGGGTTGGATTTTTAGGGTGTGATATTGATAGGAAATGAAGTTAGAACTTAAGAGTAGTTAGACCAGACATCCATTTAGGGATGCTTTCTCATGACATGGGATTGTACATTCTGGAAATAACTCCAGGCACAGTGGCTCTATCTTAGAAATCCAAAAATAAATAAATAAATAAATAAAGATGATGAATACTGAGCAAAATAAAAATGCTTGAATTTCCCTGGAAGATGGTACAGGACAGAGTAAGGGGAAGGGATTACACTGTAATAGAATTTTTGTGTGGTGGCAGAAGACACACCAGGGATTATGTTCCATGGGATGACCAAGAGGACGTGCCACTCCCAAAGCCATTAGAAATGTGTTGGCAAGAGTACTAACAAAACACTAAACATTCAATAATGTCTCCTCTCGGCAGGACAGTGATGAATTAGGAGAGGTATTCACAGATTTGGACTCCTTAATATAGAGGGATGACGGGGTCCTGAAGTAACAGAGGCCCTATGGCAGCACTTAATCACCAGAAGCCAGGAGACCACAGTTGCCATGATAAATAATGGCAGTTCAGAGGGACAACCAAGGAAGCTAAATCTTATGATTACAACAGTTTGGTAACCCTAAGAGAGAAATGAATGGCAGAGAACAAGGGGACTCTTAACATTTATAACCAGAAGACAAGAATAAAGGTGCAGGAGGCGAGGGCAATCATTCTAACAAAATGTTATGAATCACTTGCTCAGTTCTCAGATTTGAATCAATTTTTAGATTCAAAATCCATTGACTGAAGAGGTGGCTCAGATCCCAGAAAAAAAGATCCCTGCCACACCCACATAACTATATAAAGTACTGAGGCCATTTCTTTTCCAAGGGAACCTGTGACTACTGACCTTATGAACTAAATAAAGAGACTGTCAAGATATTTTAAGGCCTGTTGGAAACAATTGATACCTAGAAATCCAATCTACTATCATGTCCCACTCGTCAGAGTGAAGATTTACAGGGACCAAATAATACATGAATTCTGGCTGAAGTCTAACTCACTTGTTCTGTGGACTGAGTTTATGGTCATTTTCCCACTGCTGGGGATATGATTAGAGTTGATGTATCTGGAAGTTAAGTAACCTCCACATTTTTTTTTTTTTTTTTTTTTTTGGCCCTTTGAGACTAAGCTATTACACACTGGGGAAACTCAAGTGGAAACAGAGCTGAGACTAAATGATAATCAATGTTGCCTTCTAGAAGGATGGCTGGCAAAAATTAGTGCCAACATTAAAGACTATGCATGAGCAGTGGTACCTGTTGTGTCATGGTTTGAATTACCATTACAATCCTGCAGAAACAGAATGGATCCTGGAGAATCACTGTAATGAGGTCTCATTGCTAGAGAAGATTACAAGGCATACTGCATACATAGGTACATGCCATAGAGCCATGGGATTGGTGAACACATTATTTTCTATCTCACATTCCAAAGAGAATCAGAAACAGTTTTAATTCATATAGAGTAGAAAATTATAGCTATTTACCATTTTACCTGAGACGTATGTTAACCATTTTATCTTACATCACAATAGAATCTGAAGAGATTTGTACCACCTGGATATCTCATATAACATCATGCTTTATATTACAGCCATTACCTTAGCAACATCAAGTTGATCCAACAGATGACACCTGGAGACCTTGGTAAGACACATAACATCCAAAAGGCACATGATAAACCTACAAAGTTGCAGGAGCATTCAGTGAAGTTTTAGGGTCCTGCATGTAGGAGCATGCCAAGATATCTTCCTTAATGTAAAAAGCAGATCAACACATGCTGCATCCTCTACCACAAAGAAGAAGGTACTCCAGAAATGGCACAATGAGCACATGAAAACAGCGGCCACAGACGCAGGTCATATATAGGCCTAAGAACATAGACTTCAAATTACCAATGCCAGCGTAGTTACTATGGCCAATAAATATCCAAATTGTTAGCAACAGAGATCAGTATTAAATCTTCAAACAAAACAATCCTTTAAAGAGATCATTATAACTTTGTAGTAAGTTGTCTTTATTGAGCCCCTTCTATCCTAGAGGGTTGAAAATTTGTCTCCATAGGAATAGATATCTCTTCTGAGTATAGATATTTGCTCCTGTATTCGGAGCCTTAACCAGCATGGAACTTATGGAATGTCAGATCCACAGGAGTAAGCATAGCATCTAAATAGGCCTCTTACTTTACAGTAGAGGAGAGAGGCCCATGACCATAGAACCTATCAGTGTACCACCCAGAAATAGCTGTCCACATGGAAACCTGGAATGACCTGCTCAAGACATAGCTAAATTCCTAGTTTGGCAGCAATCTTCTGAAAGAAAGAAGTGTTATCTTTCCATATGCTGAGTATTCATTAAATCAGAGATCTTTAAATGATGCCATGTTCCCAGTAAAAAATAATATATTGGTCCAGGAATGAAAGACTAAAATAGAAGTAACCTGTTTTTCTCTAATAACTCATGGTGGAAATTTGTGGGAAAATGTCAATCCCCACAACTTCTAACTCTTCAGGTTTAGATATCCTCCAGGCTCCCAAAGGAGACAGACTCTCTCCAGGGCACACAAAGGCCACATTAAACTATAAACTATGGCCACCAACATGATAGGGATTCCTCATATCCAAATACCAGCAGCTTTTACTCAATAGATAAAGAGAAAAAAATATATGTGGAGCCCAGGAGATTAATTATTGTGTCACCTAGCACTCAATTGCCCTGTTATATCTGTAAACTAATGGGCATAGCACCAGCCTGAGAAGGGTAAGATTTGTCTCAGACTGCTCTGAAATGTTGGTTTGAATCACATCACCAGGTGATAGATGAAGGTGAAGTTAATTTGAGATGCATGGTGGAAGAGCAAGAAGATGAGTACCAGTGGCACCCCTAGGCCACCCCAAGGCCAACTATAGTATCAGGATCCATAGTTCTTCACACTAACCTCCCTCTTTTAAGTCTACACTTGGAAGAGGAGAACATGGTAGCAATGGAGGGGCTATTTTTCAAACCCACATGAAAAAGGAGATTTTGAAACATAAAGGGTGAAATATAGTGACTATAGAAATGTACCACTCAGATTTACTACTTTGGGGCACATACTTGACTAATAGCACCAGCTATCATCCTGCTAATTTACCTCTGTATTCATGCCAAGGACACACTTCTCCTAGGCCGCTCCCAACCAGTAAGAGAGCTTGGCAGAGGAAATAGTTCTGATCCCTTCCTATAGGAAGTGAAACTCCTCTCATGGGCAATTGCGGTGCATATAATTCTTAGAAATTTTATTACATTTTATAAAATTTCTATCAAGTATTTTCAGACATGAACTGTTACAGATAAGCCTTCTGTCATACAACTGCTACAGTTGTGTTCATTGCAAACTTAGGAATCCTCATAAATTATGTATTTAGAAAGAAAGAAAAAATATGGACATAGCATGTGTATGATTTTTATGCTACATTACTGAATGACAGAAAAAGGTATCAGTTTTCATTGGGCATCAATAAGAACTAATTCCTCACACTGGCAATGTTATTTATGTGATAATTAGAAGAATAGTCCAAAAATTAGCTTCTGGCTCAGTATGTCTCAAATCCTATTTCTCTTCTACAAATACATACTGCTGTTGCCAAACAACAAAAACTATGTTAATACAAGACTAGGTCTGGTCCTGTGATTTTGTGTCACATTGTAGGTATGTTGGCACACAGTGGACAAAAGAAATATTTCTGAAAGTTATTTGTACAAGAGGATAGCTGGCTATTTTTTCAAAAATCTGAATATAGAAATGTCTGTAGCCATATAATCCTTTAAAAATTAACTGTATCTCCAACTCAAATCCTCCTTAGTCAAATCCCACTAATACTCTAGCCTCTACAATGTATGCCGGCATAATAAGAAGTACGACAGACTTTTTAATGATCACCATTCTAACTAGTGTGAGATGGTATCTCATTGTGATTTTGATTTGCATGTCTCTAATGACCAGTGATGATGAGCCTTTTCTCATATGTTTATTGGCCATATAAATAATGTCTTTTGAGAAGTGTCTGTTCATATCCTTTGCCCACTTTTTAATAGAGTTGTTTATTTTTTTCTTGTACATTTGTTTAAGTTCCTTGTAGATTCTGGATATTACCTTTATTATCTGGATAGATTGCAAACATTTTCTCCCATTCTGTAGGTTACCTGTTCATTCTGATGATAGTTTCTTTTGCTGTGCAGAAGCTCTTCCATTTGTCAATTTTGACTTTTGTTGCAATTGCTTTTGGTGTTTTAGTCATGAAGTCTTTGCCCATGCCTATGTCCTTAACGGTATTGCCTAGGTTTCCTTCTAGTGTTTTTATGGTTTTAGGTTTTACATTTAAGTTTTTAATCCATCTAGAGTTAATTTTTTTATAAGGTGGAAGGAAGGACTGCAGTTTCAGTTTTCTGCATATGGCTAGCCAGTTTTCCCAACACCATTTACTAAATAGGGAATCCTTTCCCCATTTCTTGTTTTTGTCAGGTTTGTCAAAGATCAGATAGTTGTAGATGTGTGGTGTTATTTCTGGAGAGGATGTGGAGAAATAGGAATGCTTTTACACTGTTTGTGGGAGTGTAAATTAGTTCAACCATTGTGAAAGACAATGTGACAATTCCTCAAGGATCTAGAACCAGTAATACCATTTGATCCAGCAATCTCATTACTGGGTATATAACCAAAGGATTATAAATCATTCTACTATGAAGATATATGCACACGTATGTTTATTGCAGCACTACTCACAGTAGCAAAGACTTGGAACCAGCCCAAATGTCCATGAATGACACACTGGATAAAGAAAATATGGCACATATACACCATGGAATGCTATGCGGCCATAAAAAAGAATGAGTTCATGTCCTTTGCAGGGACATGAATGAAGCTAGAAACCACCATTCTCAGCAAACTAACACAGGAACAGAAAACCAAACACCACATGTTCTTATTCGTAAGTGGGAGTAGGCCAATGAGAACACGTGGACACAGGGAGGGGAACATCACACACTGGGGCCTGTCTTGGGGACAAGGGGAGGTAGAGAATTAGGACAAATACCTAATGCATGTGGGGCTTAAATCCTAGATGACAGGTTGATGGGTGTAACAAACCACCATGGCACATGTATACCTATGTAACAAACCTGAACATTCTGCACATGTATCTGAGAACTTAATGTATAGTAAATTAAAAAAAAAAAAAAGAAGTGTGACAGAAGGGTAGTTTGGGTGGAAAAAACACAGCAACCATAATGAATTCAAATTAAAATACTTAAGCAAATTTTAAAAAATATATGAAATAGAAGCAATACATAATCTTGTGAATACATGTCTACTAAGACCACCTCCTAGGATCTTGGAAAAGGTCTGGAAAAACATGTGGCCCTGAAGTTTGCATATAAATGTAATTTTAAAATTTTTCCTTTGCCCCCAACCAATCAACTCATTCACTTCTACTTTTGTATTGCCTACCTCCATTAATAAGATCATCTTAGGCTCAAGATAGAACCCTCAAACTCATACTTTATTTCTACCTATCATTTTTATTTTATTTTATTCAGGCTGTCAGAGATTTATTTATGTCTCTCTCAGACATTTTATAGACACTATTTTTTTGTCATTCTTTTTTATATACCTTTTTCCTAGTCCTTTCTCTTGCTTAGAATGGTAGAAAACTGCCATACTCTCACTGATCTCTCATACTGATGCTAGAGTCACCTAGCTTCAAGGGAGAGTTGCCCATATTCCCACACAAAACACTGAAGGAGAATAAAGTTTAAACTACTCAGTAAGGAGTGTAAAGACTATACCAAATTGTCTTTGTTTATTTTCCAGCTACTTCACCAAATGTGGCATGGTAGAGTCTTTCAGATATCTATACCTTGTGTTTATTCATTTTTTACACAGAATATTTTTTGATCCTTTTATGATTTGACAAACTCTCAGACATCTATCAAGAGCTAGGTCTTATGTCATCATCCACTTCATGAAGATGGATCAGTTTTCTTCTCTCAAATCACAAACTTACTTTGTATTTTCAATGTAATGGTATTTGTATGATATTGCTTTATACTATGATTTAATATTTTTGTTACATGAACTCTAAATTTAGAGACTGTGTCTTGTTGCCCTTTATGTCTGAAGTACCTAGTAAAAATTTCATTAAATCCTTCTTTAATAAATGCCATCATTTACTTACATTTAATAACACATTGAATGCCATTTCATTTCTCTAGTGTTTAAGTCATCTTGCCAATCTGATTCTAAATTTTTGTGTGGGGGAAAAAAGTTTAAGACTAAATAAGCCTTTGTATTCCTGTAATTTTGAACATATGGCTATTTTGCCATTATTTTTCATACTAAAAAGAAACAAACACATAAATAACTATAATAAGACAAATGTTAACAGGAGCTGGATATTTGACAAGATGAATAATGTGCACTTAATGGACTTTGCTATTAATTACCCTGTAGATCTAGGTACCTTAGAGTATAATAAATTATCATTATTCAACTTTCTGTATAACAAATTTTAAAAATTACTCTAATTGTCATACTTGATATGAAAATAAAAACCCAAGCCTATTAGTCAAAAGGGAGTGAGGGAAAGGGACTGCCATTTATTTAACATTGTATTTTCACTATCCAATATATAAAGGTTTTAAGTTGTTAGATGATATTTTAATGATATCAATGCAAAAAGAAATATCTTTAGATATAATAGATGTTATTTTAGGTAATAATAAATGAATATAGGCAGTAGACATTGAGAGATGACAAGTAGTGAATAAGAACAATAAGAAAGATAATGACACACATTTGAGAGATTAACAAAGGTAGAATAATCTGTACTGCAGGATGGATTAGATGTAGTACTAACCTAGACCAAAATGTAAAAAGGCAGATGTCACATTCAAGGTATGCCTTTTTGAGGTTGAACATTACTATTTAGAATGGAGTATAATTTGGCAAAAAAATTAATGGGATCTCAAAAAAGATGATCAAAATAAAATGAATAATAGTTCCTTCTCAGTGGCATAATAGTGCTGTGACCCATTTTGCTTCTGTTTCTTTTACAGTTCTGTTCTCTTTGTTCTAAGGACTGCCTTGTCTTTTTGAATCTCCTCCACTTTAGGGCTCTAGACACACCAGCATTATTTGATTGAGATATATCTATTCCTCTCATCTTTACTTGTGTACATCATTACAATTTTTTGTTAACCTGAATTGAAATACGGTTTCGTTTCACACACAGGCTAGCACAACCAAGTTGAAATATGGTATAAATTGGGTTAAAACAGGTGAATTATTACAGCCACAATACAGAATCATACAGAAAGACCAAGTCTGGCATTGTAAGTGGCCAAGTAGACTGGAGGCCAGGGAGATCTTTAGAAGCTTTAATATATTTGTTTTTCCTTCAGTAGAAACCAGAAACAGAATTCGGGATTAGGAATACATCACAGGTGAAGACTCCAGAAAACTATTCAAAGGGAGAAAAGACGGTAGTAACACAACACTGGGCTCCTGAATACCCAGTGGAAAGTTCGGTATCTAGAAATAACTGACTACACAGCAAAATCCTCATGTGTCATCAACTTCAATACAATACAGAAGCAAAATTAATCTCTACCACCAAATATTTACTTAGTACAAAAATTAACCAACCTGCAAGAGTGACTGACCCCAAAGTGTGTGAATTCTTTTAGGCATTGTAACAAAATAGAAATACATATTGCAGCATGTTTTCTAACCTCAAGAAAGTTTAAATCCAAGAAGATGGCCCAAAATGTAATAACAAAACAAGCAAATAGTAACATGTAACATGAGAGAAGACCAAACAGAGAGTAAAAAGAAAGGCAGAGTCCTATTATGTGCCTTTAAGCAACAAAGCCAAAGAAACAAGTATAATCAAATTCTACCATTTTGTACTTGTGTGTAACAAAGAAAATGTTACATAATTCACATTTATTGCATTTTCTGTATACTGAAGTTGAGATAAGTGGTAGTGAATGTAGAGACTTACTATTTATTTAAAAAGAAATGTAGCCATAATGGTTAATTTTTTGTAGCAACTTGACTAGGCCCCAAGGTGCCTGAACATTTTTGTTCAAATGTTATTCTGGTGTATCTTTGAGAGTATTTCTTGATAAGATTAATACTTGAATCTGTAGACTGAGTAAAGCAGATTAACCTCTCTAATGTGGATGGGACTCATCCAATACTTTGAAGGTCTAAATAGAACAAAAAGGCTGAGTAAAGGTCCTGTGTGACTGCCTGGAGCTGGGACATCTGTCTCTCCTGCCATCAGGCTCAAACTAAGACATCAGCTCTTCTTGGGTGTTAATCCTGCCAGCTTTCAGACTGAACTACGCCATCAGGTCTCTTGGATCCCAAACTTGCAAACTGCACATCTTTGGAATTCTTAGGTTCTCTGATCACATGAGCAAATTTCTTATAATAACTAATTCAATAGCCTATTGGTTCTCCTTCTCTGGAGAACCTGACTAATGCAGCCTGGTTCCAAATACTGTGTTCTCTGATTTTTCCCTAAATGTTTTTGTTGTTGTTGTTTTGTTTTCTTTTTTCTTTTTGAATATAGCTGGGTACATGCATACATGTATACTAACTATATATATTCTAACTATATGAATCACTTTAGTACACCCAACAGCAAATTGGAGAAAATGTGCATCATTTTTTTTCTTTTTCTAATATTCAATGCCTTTCTTTCTATCTTTGAAGACTCATTTTTTATTTTATTTTATTATTACTTTTTTTGAGACAGAGTCTCACTCCGTCTCCCAGGCTGGAGTGCTGTGGCGCAATCTCAGCTCACTGCAACCTCCACCTCCCGGGTTCAAGCAATTCTCTGCCTCAGCTCCCGAGTAACTGGGATTACAGGTGCCCGCCACCACACCCAGCTAACTTTTTTGTGTTTTTAGTAGAGATGGAGTTTCACCCTGTGGGTCAGGTTGGTCTATGGACTCCTGATCTCGTGATTCACCTGCCTCGGCCTCCCAAAATGTTGGGATTACAGGCATGAGCCATGGCGCCAGGCCAAGACTCACTTTACATAGAAAACCCTGCTTTATCCTTTTATTGTATGTACTAATTTGTATTGAATCCACACTTGCTTTATAATCCTTTATCTGCAATCTCTTACAATGAATGCCTATAAATCTTATTGTTTGTGTTTTTATATGGCATAGCATTTGAATCCACATGCCATCATGTTTCTCCTTAAGTAGATGGTAAATTGATATTTTAAGCCACCAATCAACCTCAATATATTACAAATAAAATGGACAAGAATAACGTAACATTTTCTTTATTAGATATCACATTACAATGGTAAAACCTGGTAGTATTTGGTGTTCTCTTATTTAACTGTTTTATTCATTTTGCTTTTAATCAGAAAGTAAATAGGGTGCTCTTTGGTTCCTTACCTGACACTACATACTGTGTACATAACTATGTGTGTGTATGTGTGTGTGTGCGCACACATGTGTCTTTATAACCACACATGTTGTTGCATGTCAATTTATAATAATTACGCTGTTATAAATATGAATTTCTAACCATAGAAAGCAATCCTGACTGGCTAATGCAAATGCAAACGAGCTCTTTAATACTTGCCTGTCTTCCACTACAAAGGCTATAAAAAGCTACGTAATTGCTTTGGTAGCCTCTCTTATAGCACCATACTAGTGGTGCCAGTGTGACACTTGTATCTACAATATGTAAAGGAATCTTATAATCCAGTATTAATAAAGGAAACAATGCATAAAAGCAGGACAAATATTTTAACAAATATTTCATAAAAGGCATGTAAGTGGCCAGTCAACACATTTTAAAATGATAAACATTAAACGTCTGAGAAATGCATTTTAAAACCACATTGGAATACTACTGCACATCCACTAGGACTCGCACTATCACATGTTGGTGAGATTGTGAGGCAATTAGAATTTCATTTATTATTGGTTGGATGATAAAATTGTGCAACCACTTTGGTAGATTATTATAATCATAATGTATTAGGCCTTTCTGATGTTGTTCTAAATAAATATGTGAGACTGCATAGTTTATAAAGAAAAGAGGTTTAACTTGCTCATGGTTCCACAGGCTGCACAGGAAGGATGCTGGCATCTGCTTGACTTCTGGGGACGTGCCAGGAAACTTCCAATCATGGCAGAACAGGAAGGGGGAGCTGGCACATCACATGGCTGGAGCAGCAAGAGAGAGAAGGAAAGAGGAGGTGCTACACACTTTTAAGCACCAGATTCACCTGAGAACTCACCCATCATCACAAGAACAGAACCAAGATAGTGCTAAACAGTTCATGAGAAACTACTTCCATGATCTAATCACCTCCCACAAAACCTCACCTCCAACGTTGGGGATTACAATTCAACATGAGATTTGGGCAGGGACACAGATCCAAACCATATCAGTTAAACATACACTTACTATTATATACCAGCAATTTCACTGATAGTCATTTTCCCAAAAGAAATCAAAATATGTGCTCAAAAACACTGGTAACACCCTTATTTTTTAATCGCTCCAAAGGGATTAATTCTAACACCCTTATTTTTTAATCACTACAAAGGGAAAACAATTAGAATGTTCATCAACAAATAAATAAATAAACGAATACAGGTAGAGTCATTTAATTAAAATTAAAGTTAAAAGGAATGACTTACTGATAAATACAGCACTATGAACAAATTAAAAAACATTATGTTGCACAAAAGAAGTCAGTCACAGAAAGGGTATCTACTGTATGATTTCATTTATATGAAATTTTAAAATCCTCAAAATTAACCTATAGTGATAGAAAACAAAGCAGTGGTTACCAAGGGTCAAAGTCAAAGTGAAATTAACTGTGAAGAGGCAAAGGAAATTTCTTGGAGTGAAGGAAATATTCAATATTTTGATTACAGTGGTGGTTATCAAGTGCACTTATTAGTCAAAATGAATCACACTATACATTTAAAATAGGGTACATTTTTTATAGGCAAATTATAGCTCAACAAAGTTGATTTAAAAGATAAAAATAATATAGAACATTATTAGTCAGATTATCTTATATTTATAATTATTATGTCATAAATAAAGCATTAGGTTTTAAGACGCTATTCTTTAATATGCATTCATAGATTTTGATCTCTCTAGTTAAACAGCTGTGTTAAATAGGATCATAAAATGTGTATTGTATGTGTATATGTTTTCATTTTTACCATTTCTGCTATCAGAATTTAGCTGATGACTTGAGGAGGAATAGAAATTAGTTTAACTATAGGTTTCTCATATTTTAAATTGTGTCGAATAAGACTATTAAGAGCCAATATGAACTTCAAGAATATTCATCCCCTTGGAAGCTTTTTAGTCTACTTCAGGAGGTGAATACAAATGCAATAGTAATGTAATAATAATTGTGATAGAGGAAGTATGCACACTTCTACAGCTGATAGAAGAGTAAAATGCTTTACACTGATGCAACTACAGTAATTGGTTTGTTCTGCTCTGAATTCAATTTAAAATGGCAATTATTTTTGAATGTGTGATTTAAATCTTTCAAGATACATTACAGTGAAAAGGAAAAGTCTTTAGAATTGAAATGTAGACTCACACAACTAGTTATGGAGGAGAAAATTAGTGTCCATGAGATAACATTTAAACTTTATGTAGTGACTTCAATCAAGAATGAATTTGGATTTTTAGAATGTATTATAAGAGCATATGAACATATAAGGCTAACCATTTAAAAATGAATTTTAACTTACAGTTAAACCATAATTAAAGAGAGTAAATGAGGTCTCATTCAATATGGTCAGCTGCACCACACTCTGAATACAAAAATATCTATCTAAGTCTGTTCCAAGTGTTTTTACATTCATATGTTTGCAATTGTACCATTTTATATTGCAAGTAAGACTACCTGGGTTAAATGATGTCAGCTTTATTCCTTTTTATCACAAATATTCATCTGCAAATAAATGTATAGAGTTGAATATTTACAAATGCAAATGTATGATTTTATGAAATGATAGAACCTGCTTTTATTTTTATTTTTTTATTTTTATTTTTATTTTTTGAGACAGAATCTCGTTCTGTCGCCCGAGCTGGAGTGCAGTGGTCGCATCTGAGCTCACTGAAAGCTCCGCCTCCCGGGTTTATGCCATTCTTCTGCCTCAGCCTCCCGAGTAGCTGGGACTACAGGCGCCTGCCACCTCACCCGGCTAGTTTTTCGTATTTTTTTAGTAGAGACGGGGTTTCACCGTGTGAGCCAGGATGGTCTCGATCTCCTGACCTTGTGATCCGCCCGTCTCGGCCTCCCAAAGTGCTGGGATTACAGGCTTGAGCCACCGCGCCCAGCCAGAACCTGCTTTTAATAATTCACAATGCAGTTTAATGCTGCAACATTATCATTATATTCAAAATTAAGTAAGATAAAACTTTGGGGAATTAATAAATTACAGTAAGATTCTTGGTAGGAAAATTACTCTAGGGTTACAACATTTTCAGGCCAACAAGGAAAGTGCTATTTTTAATACTTTAAAAACATATTGGAGAATGTTCACTTTTATATATAAAAATAGCTAATGAGTTCTAAGAAGTCTTTTTACTTTTATTTTACTAAAGACATTTATATTATTATTATTTTATTTCAATGAAATTTTTTCTTGTAATGCACTAGAATTGTAATGTTTCTTTCTTTTATTTTACTGTGATTTGTTCCATTATACCATACAGATCAGTGCAAATGGACAACTTAACTAGTGTGTAGCTGCCCTATTCCTACCAATATTATGTCATATTTCATATGGAAGAGAACTGACAATTGTATATGTGCTACTGTTTTTTATTTCCATTCCCCTATACCTAAACCCATTCCTTCAAAATGATTTTAATGGTAATAATTAATAACGCTGTGTTGGCAAAGTATAAAGGAATAGGAGCAAAGCATGTCCACAGAGGCAGTCATGAACATTAATAAACTGGCTTAACATAGTCACAGGTGTCCTAATAATGTAACATCCTAAAAATAAATGGATCCTTTTACTAAAGTTTATTTAGGAGCAAAATCAGGGCAGGGTAGGTGGCGTACTTGTAATAAAAATAGATTATATGTAATTACTTAGTTTTTCTACGCACTGTGGTATACATTGTATATTCATTCTCTTTCTTTTGACAGAAAAGTTTAGCTGGTTACTATTACCTTCAAATAACAAACTTTAAAAACAAGTAGGAAATATTTAAACCTTGTATTAACTTAAGGATGAAAATGTAAAGTGTATTACACAGTACACACACATTTTCTAGAAAATTCACATTTTCAGGCACATTTCATTTTTATTTTTTTTAATCTGAGGCTCCACCTCTACATTCCATCCTATTTAAGAAGAAATCGAGAATAGCTATCTAGTTACAATGCTGCAGCCCCTTTAACGCGATGAAGCCTTAATTTAAAAAGGTAGCCACAAATTCTGGATGAACCCTTTTTGTATTAGCTTGGTATAGCTATCATAACAAAATATTATAGACTAGGGGTCTCAAGTAACTGAAATACTTATTTTCTCACAGTTCTGGACGCTATCACCTGGAGAGTCACATTTGCAGGTTTCACTTCATCTGTTGCCTCTCTCCTTGACTTGAAAATAACCACCTCACATGGTCTTTCTTCTTCATATGCAGAAATCTGGGCTAAATTTCCTCTTCCTTTAAAGACACAAGTCATGTTGAATTAGGACCTACATGAATGACCCCATTTAACTTTAATTACTTTTTTGAAAGCCCTATTGTGAAATACAGTCACATTCTGAGGTACTGGAGTTTAGGACTTCAATATATAAATTTGAGAAAAACCTGCATTGAACCCATAACTTCATCTCGCCAAATTCTCCCAAGTTCTTCTAACAGAATCATCTTGACATACATTTCATAATTATTTTACAACATTATAAAAGCAATAAAATTAGTATCAAAACACAAAAGAAGTTTCCACTAAGGTATCTCTTTTTAAAGTATGTTTATATCGTGTTATAATACAAATATTCAGAAGAAGGAAAAAGCACTTTGTTCTTATTATACATTTTCACCACATTATGACATTACTGTTTTTCAGTAGAACAACTATATAAGATTGGAGTTTGCTTGGGATAGACTTCAGTTACTCTTAAAACCTTTTCAAATTACACTTATTAGTAGAGCAAGATGCCTTAACTCTTAACTACTAAGTGTGGTCCAACACCAGCAGAATCAGCATCATCTAGGAGTTTACTAGAAATGCCCAATCTTGGGTTTTAGCCTTACAAACAAGAATATGCATTTTTTACAATTTCCTGACGTGATTCTTATGTACAATAAAGTTGGGGGAAAAAAACAACATAAATGAGAAACCAGTGGAAATATAAGTGGGAGCAAGGTCAGAAGAAAGAAGTAAAGGTGCAGAAGATTGATTGCCCTTTTTTGTCATTTTTTACCTACTTATATATAACTTGTATCCACAGACAAAATATCAGATATTACTTTAATGTGCTCAGTTCCCATTTTACCTAATTTCTGGAATAAATGCATTCTAATGATAGTGATTTTACATGCATTATTTTAGTAGTAGTTTGCAAAATAATTTCTTGAAATAATAGTACTAAAAATGTTTTGAGGGGAATATAAAGGAGTATGTGGTCAATAAGTGATACAGTTTGAATGTATGAACCCACCAAATCTCATGTTGAATTGTGAGATTCCCAATGTTGGAAATGGGGCCTGGTAGGAGGTGTTTGCATCATCCCTCATGAATGGCTTGGGCCCACCCCTTGGTGATAAGTGAGTCCTTGCACTGAGTTCACACGCCATCCTGGTTATTTAAATATGTGTGGTATCTCTCACCCCACTCTCTCTCTTTTGCTCCTGCTCTGGTCATGTGATACGCCCACTCGCCTTTAACCTTCTGCCATGATTGTAAGCTTCCCAAGGCCTCCCCAGAAGCAGATGCCAGTGCCATGTTTCCTGTAAAGCCCGAAGAACCGTGAGCCAATTAAACTTCTTTTCTTTATAAATTACTAAGTCTCAGGTATTCCTTTCTAGCAATTCAAGAATGACCTAATACAATAAATCTGAGCAAGTCTGCATATTATATGTTTCTTACATATACACAATATGCATTAGTGTATTAAAGACTGAAAATTTCAGCAATGAAGGAACATGTGCAATGTTATTAAACTCTGTCCCAAATCAATTTTACCATGGACACCTTTTCACTTAAATTTCCAGCAACTAACATATGCTGCCAAATTCAAACTTCAGCTCTATTTCTTTGTAGATAAAATTCAGGGCAAATATTTAAATCTTGATTATTTCAAAAGTAAAATGTAAGATCATATTTATCTATGTCACAGAATAACAAAGGGTGCCCCAGTTTCCGAATGCATGTAAGCTATTATTTCATGGAATACATCTTGAGGAAAGCTGCTTTGTGGCAAATGAAAATATATAGTTGACCTTTGAACAACAAAGGTCTGAACCATGTGGGTCACCTTATAAGGATTTTTTTTTTCAATCAAACACAAATGGAAAATAAACAATTCGTGGAATGCAAAACCTATGTGTTCAGGGAGCTGACTTTTCATATAAATGGATTCCACAGGGACAACTAAGGACTTGAATAAGAGTTGATTTTAAGGCTGGCCATTGTAGCTCATGTCTGTAATCCCAGTGTTTGGGAGGCCAAGGCTGGAGGTTCATTTGAGACCAGGAGCTGGAGAGTAGCCTGGACAACAGGAGACTCACTCTCTGCAAAAAATAAAAAATTATCTTGGGCATGATGGTGCCACCTGTGATCCTAGCTACATGGGAGGCTGAGGTGGGAGGATCACTTGAGACTGGGAGGTTGAGTCTACAGTAAGCTGTAATTGTGCCACTGCATGCCAGCCTGAGCAACAGGGTGAGAACCTGTCTCTAAATAAATGAATAAATAAATAAGCTGATTTTGGTATACACAAGGATCTTGGATCTTGGAAAAATCCACCATGTATTCCAAGGCATGACTATATATATATCGTTCTATTATTAATATGTATACTACTGTTCATATATATTATTCATGCATTGTTCAAAAATTATTCTATAGGTGTAAATAATTGTAGCGTGTGGTAGTTGTTATATACATTTATAGAAAATTATAAATGTAATAATTATAAATTATATATGATTTCAAAGCTCCTATAACATTTATTCTTTTCATGCCTCACTAAAGTCACAACTTAATATACAAATATATATCGACTCTATCAATTTACTCTCATTTTAAGAACACAGCATTTTATTGTTTCATCATTATTATTTTGTAACTTTCTTTGTACTCATTCTATAACTCTCCAGTCAGAATCATCTTAAGTGATTGGGTTTCTGTAACTCCTGTTTGGTCTTACAAAGAGAAAAGGAAAAGGCCTGGATGATCAAGAAACATTCTGAAAACCGAATTTCTAATATTGCATACATATAAAAGGTTATGGTTCTTTATGTAGTCAGAAAAATTCCAGATCATTATATTAAGGGAAATAAGTCAGGCATAGAAAGATAAGCATTGAATGTTTTCACTCATGCTTAAGTTTTAAGGGGATATGGTTCAATGATTTCTTTAGCATGGTTGTTAAGGAGCCTGGAAAGTTAGTATTCATATACTCAAAAATACACTATATGATAAACTAAACAAGAATTATGTTTACATAAAATCAAATTTAGGTATCCTCAAAGTTTCCTCTTTCAAGTTATCATTAACAATAGTCAGAAAACAAATGCACTTTCTTTTAAGAAATGCCAAGGATTATGTAAAAATATTTTTTCAAAGAATAAGGGTCAGAATGGAGACATTTTGTCTTAATTTAATATGTTCCAAGGCAAATAATCAATTTGTCAGAATATAGTACAACTTCACCTATATTTTATGTGCTATAGCTGCAGGTGTTTTAGGAGATAGGGTTAATTTGCCACAACATCTTGAAATACTGTATTTCTACTGTACCTTTTCTATGTTTAGATACACAAATACCATTATGTTGCAATTGCCTGTGGTATTCAGTTAGTAGCATGCAGTACAGGTTTTTGGTCTAGGAGCAAGAGGCTATACTATCTAGGAGCAAGAGGCTATAATATATAGCGTAGGTATGCATTAGGCTAGATCCTCTTGGTTTATGTAACTACACTCTATGGTGTTCCCATAGTGATGACATTATAGGAGACAGTGTTTCTTACCTTTTTGCTATTTCCTAACTAGTGACTCTGTCTTCCAGCTTTCAATATCATTTTCTTCACTTTCTGTCAAGCCCTTACTAACAGCCTCTTTGAGGGCCACTAGGCTTCCACTAATACTGTCTTCATGGTCCTTCCAGCTTCTACCCACTACCTGATTTTGAAGTTACTACTACATTTTTTTGTTGTTGTTGTTAAAGCAGCACCCCACTACCAAATATCAAACACTTTCCCAATTTCTCTGGCAGTATGAAAAGACAAATTTTCCCAAAACTTAATAGAATAAAAAATAAATTATTATGTTCATGCTTACTAGGGGCCAGAAATTTGAACAGGGCAGAGTTGGGACAATATGTCTCTGCTTCATAATGGTGTTGGTGATCTCTGTTGGAACACTTAAAAGCTGGGGGCAGAAATCACCTTAAGATTTGTTCACTTACTTCTCTGGTGCCTGGGCTGTAACACACACATAGTAACTGGAACAGAGAGATATAGACTCACATTATCTTTAAGAACTTGTATTTTCTGGTATGTTACATTAAAATGTTTCATTTATTTAAAATGTTTCCTTGAGCATGATATAAAAACAATAATCTAATTTTATCTTTCCATTTTTATGCCTTCTTGTTATCCAAACATCGCTTGTTAAAAGTAGCATATTTTCACTATTCATTTGAAAAAAAATATTATTTATTGTATGTCTATATAAAACTGGTCACTTTCTGGATTTTATATTTCATTTTATCTATTTTATTTTATTTTATTTTTATTTTTGTATTTTAAGTAGAGAAGGGGTTTCACCATGTTGTTCAGGCTGGTCTTGAACTCCTAACCTCAAAGGATCTGCCTGCCTTAGACTCCCAAAGTGCTGGGATTATAGGTGTGAGCCACCATGCCTGGCCACTTTCTGGATTTCATATTGTATTGTTTTTATTATCTAATCATGTGCAAATGTCATGTTTTAATTACAGAGATTTTATGTTTTAGTATCAATCTTTTCCCACTTCATTGATTCTCTTTTATCATAATTTCCCTTTTTATCCTTGCAGATTTCTTCCATATGAACCTTGTAATCCATTGCTCTCGCTCGGAAGAAAATTCTGGTTATAACTTAAAGATAAGTGACATTTTTACGACATTATATCTACCTATCCAGGAACATAGTATGTGTTAGCATTTATTCAAGTCTTCTGCCTTTCAAGAGCACTTTATTATAGGTTTCATATATGTTATCCACATTTTTTATTAAGTTTGCATTTACAGTTTTTATCCTGTTTTGTTTTCAAATTCTCTTTTCTGTTATCTGTAGACAAATTTTCGTCTTTCCTATAAAAATTTTTATTGTTATGTTGATTTTATAATTTCTTATATTATTAATTCTCTTTGTTTTGGTAGTGTTTTTCTCTTGAATAATTTGTATTTTCCACATGCAATTATACCATCTAACCTTTCCAATTATTATGACTCTAATTTGTTTTGTTGTGTCAAATGGCATTCTGTAATACCTCCACATAACACTAAATAGTTAGGAAGACAATGAGCATCCTTGTCTTACTCCTAATTACATCATTTCCCAACTAAGATACTGCTTTTCATACCAAATACACATATGAATTTATATGTAATATATAAATATTTTTAGTGCATATTACACATAGGAAAATATTTGTCTATTCTTATTTTATTGAGGCTTTTTTAATAGAAAAAGAGTATTAGATGTTGACAAATGCCTTATCTATATCAATGAAGATAATACAACTTTTTCCTACTGAACTCTATTAATATTGTAATTATATTCATTGATTTCAAAATATTGAACTAACTTTGCATTTTTTTCTTTTTTATTATTATAATTCAAGTTCTGGGATACATGTGCAGAACGTGCAGGTTTGTCACATAGGTATACATGTGCCATGGTGGTCTGCTGCACACATCAACCCATTATCTACATTAGGTATTTCTCCTAATGCTATCCCTCCCCTAGCCACCCACCCCTGAAGGTCCCTGATGTGTGATGCTTCCCTCCCTGTGTCCATGTGTTCTCATTGTTCAACTATCACTTATGAGTGAGAACACATGGTGTTTGGTTGTCTATGCTTGTGTTAGTTTGCTGAGAATGATGGTTTCCAGCTTCATCCCTGTCCCTGGAAAGGACATGAACTCATCTTTTTTTATGGCTGCATAGTATTCCATGGTTTATATGTGCCATATTTTCTTTATCGAGTCTATCATTGATGGGCATTTGGGTTGGTTCCAAGTCTTTGCTATTGTGAACAGTGCTATAATAAACATACATGTGCATGTGTCTTTATAGTAGAATGATTTAAAATCCTTTGGTTTATACTTAGTAATGGGATCGCTGGGTCAAATGGTATTTCTGGTTTCAGATCCTTGAGGAATCACCACACTGTCTTCCACAATGGTTAAACTAATTTACATTCCCACCGACAGTGCAAAAGCATTCCTATTTCTCCACGTCCTCTTCACCCTCTGTTGTTTCTTGACTTTTTGTTGATTGCCATTCTAACTGGTGTGAGATAGTATCTCATTGTGGTTTT
>NC_045438.1:70051188-70208030 GCF_002776525.5 Piliocolobus tephrosceles
TTGCTGTACCGAAACTCTTTAGTTTAATTAGATGCCATTTGTCAATTTTGGCATTTAATGCCATTCCTTTTGGTGTTTTAGTCATGATGTCTTTGCCCACACCTATATCCTGAATGGTATTATCTACAGCTTTTTTCTAGGGTTTTTTATTGTTTTAGGTCTTATATTTAAGTCTTCAACCCATATTGAGTTAATTTTTGTATGAGGTGTAAGGAAGGGGTTTCAGTTTCTGTTTTCTGCATATGGCTAGGCAGTTTTCCCAACACCATTTATTAAATAGAGACTCCTTTCCCCATTGCTTGTTTTTGTCAGATTTGTGAAGGATTTGATGGTTGTAGTGTGTGGTATTATTTGTGAGGCCTCTGTTCTGTTCCATTGGTCTATGTATCTGTGTATCTGTTTTGGTAGCAGTACCATGCCCTTTTGCTTATGTAGCCTTGTTGTATAGTTTTAAGTCAGGTAGCATGATGCCTCCAGCTTTGTTCTTTTTGCTTAGGATTGTCTTGGCTATGCAGGCTTTTTTTTTTTTTTGGTTTCCTATGGAATGTATTGTAGTTTTTTCCAACTCTGTGAAGTAAGTCAATGGTAACTTGATGGGTACAGCATTGAATGTATAAATTACTGAGGGCAGTATGGGCATTTTCACGATGTTGATTCTTCCTGTCCATGAGTATGGAATGTTTTTCCATGTGTTTGTGTCCTATCTTATTTCCTTAAGCAGTGGTTTGTAGTTCTCCTTGAAGAGGTCCTTCACATCCCTTGTAAGTTGGATTCCTAGTTATTGTATTCTCTTTGTAGCAATTGTGAATGGGAGTTCACTCATGATTTGTCCCCCTATTTGTCTGTTATTGGTGTATAGGAATGCTTGTGATTTTTTTACATTGATTTTGAGACTTGCTATTTGCTCATCAGCTTAAGGAGATTTTGGGCTGAGACGATGGGGTTTTCTAAATATACAATCATATCATCTGCAAACAGAGATAATTTGACTTCCTCTTTTCCTATTTGAATATCCTATACTTCTTTCTCTTGCCTGATTGTCCTTGCCAGAGCTTCCAATACTGTATTAAATAGGAGTGGTGAGACAGGCCATCCTTGTCTTGTGTACCTTTGCATTTTTAGAATAACCCCACCTGGTCATGATGTATGAAGATTATATAAATGTAATATTTAAATAGAATTAGTTTATAAAATATGCACCAGACAAATGTAAAATTAATATCAAATTTCAATATGAAGTTGGATTAATTTTGCTAATAATTAAATAGAAAATTCTACAGAGATATTTCCATTTTTGAGAGGCTAAAATTCATTATCCTATCTTTTAGAATAGGCTAAGACCAGCAAGTTAATTAAAAATAAAAGTTATATCTTTAAATCAATAGGTATTTGGGAAATTTTTAAAAAATTATAATGTAAAAATCCAGCAAACCAAGTCAATATGATGTTGGCCAAATATTAAGAAACCAGAGTTTCAGATGACTATCGACGGGAGACCCACAGCATGTTCTTTCAAACATATTATGCTCGTCCTGTTAAAAACAATTGTGTGCTTGGTGACAGATTAGGCTGATGACTTTTCATTCAGGAAGGATGTATAATTTAGAAACCAGGTGGAGATTGACTTTTTTGTAACTGCACCTGGAAGAATCTTCTGGCCTCTAATTTGGAGAGCATTGACTAGAAGCAGCATACTTAAGAGTTCTCATCTTTTATTGAATCTCATATTTCTTGAACAAACGTATCACCAATTTGTTAGAATAGCAAAGTAACTTGATTATTTACTCTCACTTGCTTTAAGATTTGTCTCTGAATTAATCAAGACATTTATTAACAATTTCTCATTGCCACTGATCACATCATGTGGAGTTTAATCAGAGGGATTTCTTAATTGCTTATAACTATGAGGTTCTCTTCACAACTCCTTGGTGATATTCAACTGTTTTTATTCATTTGTTTAACCCTTGATCAATGTAGGCAGAGCAAAGTTTTACTTGCTTTTCCCCTTTCTTGATAGCAAAAGAAAACAAAAACACACCAAAACAAACAAACAAAACAAGAAAAACTCAGTGCAATAGTACTTGGAAGAACAATGTATAAACTTAATTTTTTAATAAGACAAGCATGTTAGTTGAATTTAAATACATGTCTTTAAATAATAAAGGAATGCTCAGCATTTAAAAATAGTAATAACTATTAATATATGTTATGAATGTTCATTATAGAAGTAACTCTTTCAATAAAGAGAGACTTAGCTTCAGATTAATTTCACTGGAAATTAAGTTAGCTATTTTTCCCAAGGTCCTAAATTAATAAGTTGCTGGGCACAAACTCAAATTTATGCTCACTCTAGAGAAAGCCTGTTGTGTGGATAAACTGTATCAAGAAAAATAAAGCAGAGGCTGGCATAAACAAAATTATACATATACTGATTGATAAATATCTCTATTAAACACAAAAACAAAATTAAGTAAAACAAACAAAAAAGAGAGAGCCCTGGATACATAGTCAAATAGAAAAAAAGGTAGAAACAAAGCAAAAATTAAAACGGATCGTGAACTGCCAGTGGTCTTTAAAGGTGACAGTGTAGAGCCTCCATTCTTAGGCTTACCTTGGCTACTCGGTAATTCTGTAATTTAAAAAGAAAGAATGAAAAATACAGATACACCAAAAAAAGTAAAGACTAGAGTAAACTGAAGAGCATAATATAAAGAGCTTAATGACCTATGGTGAGCAAGATAATTCTCTATTTTAGCTGTAGCATTTCAAGAAGAGGCAGAGACCACCAGAGTTCCACAAGCATTAGTATTTATTTGAAAATAACTGGAAAAACAGATGACAGGATATGGAATAAATGAAAAAATAAAATTATTATTCACTTATTCAACATATAATTTTTTTTTTTGAGATGGAGTCTCTCTCTGTCACCCAGACTGTAGTGTAGTGGGGCAATTTTGGCTCACTGCAACCTCTGCCTCTCAGGTTCAATAGATTCTCGTGTCTTAGCCTCCTAAGTAGCTGGATTACAGGCTCCTAATTTTTTTTTTTTTTTTTTTGTATTTTTAGTAGAAATGGGTTTTCACCATGTTGGCCAGGCTGGTCTCAAACTCCTGACCTCAAGTGATCTGCCCACCTCAGCCTCCCAAAGTGTTGGGATTACAGGTATGAGCCATTGCACCTGGCCTTCAATGTATAACAGTTAAGCACTAAATATTTCAGGCACTGTTTTAGGTTCTGGGGAGGATGATGGATAAGACAGAATCCTTGTTACTTAACCCTATTCTTGAAGTGTGACTTCTATGCTGATCACAGAACATGAAGAAATAGTTGACTTCCAACCATTATATATATATTCCACTAAACTTCAAATCCTTTCTGTTCTCACTATTAGCATCACACATGGCCTTGGTAGTTGCAGAGAAAGGGAAGATTGTGCTGTAAACACTTTAGATATCTTGCACAAGCATTCTGGCATCATCTCAGAAATATTCAGAAATTATCCTATTTATTAAGTGTGGAAACAGAATGGAGAAGGACAAGATAAAATAATTCCACGGAATAACCTTGACCTATAGGAAAACATATTGGGACATTTACTTCTATACTCTCCAAAGGAGAGACTAGGAACAGTCACCAAAATAAAGCTGATAATTACTAATCCTAACTCACTAGGGGCTAAGAAATGGTAGTCAGAGTCACATGTTAGGTGGGTGTTTTAGTTCATTTTCACAATGCTATAAAGAAATACCCGGACTGCGTGACTTATAAAGAAAAGAGGTTTAATTGACTCAATGTTCTGCAAGGCTGGAGAGGTCTCAGGAAACTTACAAACAGGGCAGAAAGCAAACGGGAAACAAGGCACATCTTACATAGCAGTAGGCAAGAGAGAGCATGTCAAGGAGGAACTTTAAACACTTGTAAAAGCATCAGATCTCATGAGAACTCACTACCATGAGAACAACATGAGGAAAACAGCCCCAATGGTCCAATCACCTCCCATCAGGTTCCTCCCTCAAAACATGGGGATTACAATTCGAGATGAGATTGGTTAAGGACACAGAAACAAATCATATCAGCAGTTGATACAAAAATCAGGAGACATATAGAAATGTTAAAATTTAAAAAATGTGAAGAGGGAGTAGAAGGAGGAGGGCTTGCAGAAGAATGAAGAAAGTAGAATGTAGAAGGAACTTCTTCATGTGATGATGGAGTGGGGACAATTAATTGTCCTCATATTTAAAAAGAAAAAACTTTCACCCTGGGTCTTGATTTACTAACTCAAAGTAACCCTTGAGAAAATATTCATATAGTCTTGTTCTATTTTTAGTGTTGCAGTTTTGGTTATGGTAAACTCAATGTAATATAGATGTCCAAGTTCTAATTTTTTAGGAGAGGAAGTTTGGGTATAGTAATTATTTCTGTGGGTTTACCAGTTATCAACTTACTGGCTCTTTATTAAAATTCACCCTTTTTTTTCTCCTTTGCAATACTCGAGATAGGCTATGGCACACCATTGACTTCCAGGGAATTTTTACAATATTTTATTGAGTAGATTCCAAACAACTCTAGCCAGCACCCCAGTGGGAAGCTTTCTACTGTCCACCACAGCAAGTTTCTCTTCAGTTAACTTTGTCATGAAGTGTGCTAACACAATAAGCTCTGCTTTAGGGTATCGGAGGTAAGGGGTTAAATTTATTTAACATATTTTAACTTTAGCTTCAGGATACTAAAGATAGGAGGTTGGTGACTCTCCCAAGTCTTTTTCTTCCTTAGGTAACGTACTTCAGCCCCAATAGTTCTGGTTGTACCTGCATATCTGCTTTTCTGTTTCTTATAAATGTATGTTTATTTTTATTAGTAGCTAATTCCCCTTTACTATTTAACACATTGACATTGAATTTTCCCTGTTCAAATTACTGGTATAATTTTGCCTCCTGATGGGACCTTGATTGATATGATAAGGATGCAAATATTTATTATTAATAGATTGTTGTGTGTTAGTTCTTTGAGATTAAAATTTGCTCCTGTTTTTTCTAATTATTTTCCCTACCCCACCATCATAATATCAGATAAATCACTTGGTATTCTTTACCTCAGAGGGAGGATGTACCAAGGCAAAAAGTATAATTAAAACTAAATTTGCTGTGCCAAACTGCTTAATCTATAGGAGGCTGTAGAAGATTTCTAATACAGATTAAAAGGCTATAGAATTAACGCAATGTTAAAATATTCCCTTATACCCTACATATGCCAACTCCCAGACTGAAGAAAAATGTTACCCTTTGTTTAAGATAAAAGGTACAGAAAGAAAAGGATGAGAGAAGAAATAGAGCTGTGCCCCAAGGCCTTGACTGTTTAAAAATTTCTATATTGCATTTATGACTGAAAGGAAATTTGACTGGAAAATTATTGAGTTCAAAGCTACTTCATTCAGACCTTACTTAACTTTTTTGAATGTGTGTATACAGGCTATGCAGCCATCTGACACATTCTCTTTTATGGACTTGATGTTTTTTCCTTCTTGCTTAAAAAAAGAAAAAACTTAGACAAAATCTAAGTAGTGTTGACTAGATTGAATTTTTCATTAGTGTGATATATTGTCCTAAATGTGTAGATTCTGTTATTTCTTCATTTAACACAATTTTTTATCTTTAACACTTTTAAGATTGTTGGTATATAGCTAATCTTCTGTCTAGTTATAAAATACCCTCAGTGTCTGTGATCTGTCTCGATTACCTATCTTTGAAAACTACTATCTCCTCCAATTGTTTTCTTCTTTGCTGTGCATTTATCATTACCAGGAAACTTTTCTAATTATCTGATTGAGTTTTCTGCCTGGTGATTTTTGTTCCTCTATTGATTATATAATAATGATCTTTTTGGAGTCAAACAGATTTTTTTTAAATTATATAATTTTGCTTTTTCATCCTAATCAGTTTTCTTTTAATTGATTTTGCAATTCTTATTACATCACCTTTTCCACTGTGTTGAGTTAGAAGTATTTATTAGAGGAGGGAAATATTTTCTTTCTTGAATATATCACTTCTACAAAAGGTTCTTTCCTTTCCTTCTTTACCATGAAATGTTATTTGTCACTTCATTTCCTTTTTAAATTATGTTAATATGTAAATGTTTTGCTGACTCTCCTATTACATATATTTTCTTTCAATTCATCTTTGACATGGGTAATTCAGTCTTGTTTTATTTTGGGCCCAAATTCATTGTTGATGGCTAATCCTTGATTCAATTTCTCCCTTATATTAATGTCCTGTGTGACTTCTTCACATAATCTGTTTATAGTCAGAATTAATTATGAATTATATGAATAGTTTCTTCAAATTTGATATCATAAATTTCAAACACTCTAAGACTATCTATAGAGAGTGCTTGGAAGGCACACGTGAACATGAGAAAAACACATTTATCCTCAGAAAATTAATGATCTAAATAAGGTAGTATGAAACTACCAAAGGGACTTTACACGTCTTGAGGAGAGCCAGTAATGTTTTGTTTTACACAGAGAATACGAAGCTCAGTTTGATGCAGAAGATTTTTTTCCTGTCTGGGTTCAGGTTTTCCTGAAGGTAGTTGAAGCCATGGTCTTAACTTAGCTGCAGAGATTCTAAAGTTATCCATTAGAATATTAGTGTGGGTTTAGAAAATCATAATGAAGCAGGGTATGTATTTATTAGGATTGTTAGTGAGATCTTTATGAAGTGCCTTTCTAAATTACACTATGAAGTAGACCAGTGTGTTTAGAAAAGTGTGCATAGCATATTTTTTGTAAATGTAACATCTAACCTCTTAGACAAAGACCTCACTATTGACTAATTAGATATTATACAGCATTTGTTTAGCAAAAGTATATGATATCTTATATTTCTATTACCTTATTTCTAATCAACAGTATTTTTAGATGTAAGGTTAGTGAATAAAATAAAGTATAAAACTTGATTATAATATAAAACAAAAAATGCAGAAAAGAAAAATAAATCACCAACAAGAGAAAAACTCTATTAGTTTTGATATATTTATTGCTAGACTCCCTCTTTTTCTAAATCTAATATGATATTTGCTTTTAATTATCATATATTATAACATAAGAATGTTTCAAGGTTATTACAAATTCTCAAGTATGTTGCTCCATCCTAAGATCTTACCTTTATCCATTTTATTACTGTTGGTTATTATAAAATTATTATTGTAAATAAAAATATAATGCATGTTGTAGAGCATAATCTTTTGTTAAAATGTACTTTTCAAAATGTTACAATATGAGTGTCATGCAAATATAATCAATCACTCACCAAATATTTTGTTCAACTTGTTGATCAATGAGGAAACCATTAAGATGTTAAGTACTGCAAAGGAAAATTTGAGAACCAGAGATAAATAAAAACAATTAGAAATGCTCAACTTAATATGTTAATAATGTAATTTTGTTTAGTGTCCTCTGATAATATAAAATGTAATGGTTAGGGTTATGTCTTTGAAGTGATAAGCCCATTTTATCTGTAGTGGATGACATCCATTTGCATTGCTAAGGATAAGAGTAATTTGTATTGTTATTATTATTCAACAACACAGCTTGTATGCTTACAAAGCTATCAACTAGACTGGACGTTGGAATGAAAATCAAAAATGCAGATGCTTATATCCTAATAAATACTAAGGTTCACATTCTAATTAATTTCCTTATATTATCAGATTATCTTAGAAGAGGCTATTATAAAGTATCTACAAAAGGATACTCAGTAGTCTCTTTTGCCCATGTCTAAGTCTTAGAGTATTTTCCTGACACTGATTGGCAGTTCTAGCTAGTTTCAACAATAGATTTATCAGGAGTAAAATTATCACACTAAATATAATTAATGAATTAATAGACTAAAAAATTTAGAAGATGTTTTAACAAATATACTCCTACTAATATTACTTGAAACTATTTTTTTTTTTTTTTTTTTTTTTTTTTGAGACAGAGTCTCACTTTGTTGCCCAGGCTGGGTGCAGTGGCATGATGTTAGCTCACTGCAGCCTCTGAATCCCAAGTTCAAGCAATTCTCCTGCCTCAGCCTCATAGTAGCAGGGACTACAGGCGTGAGCCACCACGCCTGGCTAAGTTTTCTTAGTAGAGATGGGGTTTCACCATGTTGGCCAGGATGGTCTTGGCTCCTGATCTCATGATCCTCCTGACTCAGCCTCCCAAAGTGCTGGGATTACAGGCATGAGCCACTGTGCCTGGCCGAAACTATCTTTATTGACATTACTAATTGGAATTAAATATTATAATATTTCCAAATTTTGTTAATTTGCTAGGTACAGAAATATTTTTAGTGATTGTTACTTGATTTTATTAATTTCCTGAAGCTGAACATTGAAAAATATGTGAGTCCTTTGTATTTTTTATATAGATGTTCTCTTTCTGATCTGTGTTTTTTTTTTTCTTGTTAAGCTTGTATCAGTGTCTTTATTGATTTATATGAATTTATTTATTATAAATATTGATCATCTTCATACTTATAGCAAAATTTTTTTCCTAAATTAGTGTTGGTCCTTTCGTTCTAATTATAAGTTCATTTTGGTTCTGTGGTTATTATTTTGACAGAAACTTTCACATGTTTATAGAGGCAAATCTGTTAATCTTATTTTGGTTGATTTTGCTTTTAAACACAATAGTAATATATTCTATATATTGTGTATATGAGAATTATATATAGTAATTTTAACTTTATTCCACCTGTTATTTCATGCATGCTTATATTTGTGGGTATGTCTTGGGCTGATGACCTGGATATGTATTTCTTTCTTGAATAATTCAGTCCCTTGTTCAACTATTATTCTTTTGTGGTAATATAAAATTTGTACATAAATTAGTATTTATTTCCGGGAAATTATGTCAAACTATGCTACATTGTATTAGCACTGCTATTCTAAGGAGAAGCTGTTTTCATTACTTCCTGTTCCATAACATAGTTAAGAACAGTTAAAGGATAAAGGGAAAATTTCTTCCCTACTCAAGGGTGTTTATTTAACCTCCTTGTATTAGAATACACAGAGTCTTTTCTCTTTAATTTTTCTCAGCTAAACCCAAATCAGAATAAAACACCCCCTGAAAAATCGTATTTTTTTTATCTCAGTCTCATCAATCCATCAACAGAAATGTAGTCACAAGAACCCCACATATTCCCATTTTGTTTCTGCACCACCTCACATTGAACTAGAGGAAAATAGTTCTCTATTTTTCAAGTAAGAATGTGAAAAAGAAAGTGAATATATATTTTAATATATTACATGTGTATAACTTGTTTATACATTTATGTAAACAGATAATTTGTATATTTAGAAATGTAAACATGCATCTGTTTATATGTTAATATATTTACGTTATATATACACATTATATATAACACACAATATATAATTGCATAAGTTATATAACATTATACGTGATTCCATTTATATATAAATGTTCCATTTTTGCCATCGTCTTTTCCTCCTTTCTCTTAATTAACATCAGTTACAATATTATGTAACTTCACTTAGCTGAGAAATTTATGAAGAAAAAATCCAATTTCAAAGCAAAATTAGGTGATTGCTTAAGAGAAACAACACAGGAAAAATGTAAAGCAAAATATTTCTTTGTTTTCTATTTTCATCAGCTATGATGAATGTTTTAACCTACAAACCCAGAAAGAGAAAGCCGGGATGAATGACAAATTTTCCTTCTCCCTATAATAGCAAATATGTGAAAAATTGATTATTCTAAAGCACTACATAAGAGTGTATATTTTTTTCAGAATTGTGAGATATTAATATATCCATTTATATTTTAAAGTAATATTTGTCACGCTGCCTGGCTGTAGTATCTGGGTTATATGATTACTTCGACTCTGTTGACATTTTCCTGGTTGTAAGGATTTGGCATCTTTCAGATACTATGGCACTATATATAGTATCTTAACCATCGTCTCAACCGTACCATACATAGAAGGGTCATAACCCACTAGCTTCATAACATAATGTCTCTATGTACCCTAGGGTGTATTTCTTTACTCGAATATAGTTTCTTTGATTGTTCTTCCACAGCCAGTGTATTTTCCTAGGGTTCATCTATCACAAAACAATTTACAGTGCCTCCCAAACCCCCACTACCTTGGAAAGAATGAATTTATGTTTTCTTTGTCTCAAAGTGAATGGCTCAAGTAATACCATCTCCCTGAGGCCTTGTTCTTTAGGTTCTTTCCATTTAAAGAAAATACATTTAGGTCAGATACTGAAAAAAGGAGCTGTGTTTAGATAGCTGTGAGAATTGGTGAAAAATTGCTTGGCAAGCAAACTTTGTTAGGAAAGTTTGCTGAACTTAAGAGGCTTACATCTTAAAGAGTCTACAGCTTTACATTCTTTAAGATTGCAGAATTTGAAAAGTTAGTTTTAAGGAAAATAATGAAAACCTTTAATTAATAAAATTATAAAATGTTGTTATGATTTTTAAACTGTGTCAGTGATACTTCCCCTCC
This sequence comes from Piliocolobus tephrosceles, assembly GCF_002776525.5. Lineage (NCBI taxonomy): Eukaryota > Metazoa > Chordata > Mammalia > Primates > Cercopithecidae > Piliocolobus > Piliocolobus tephrosceles. The sequence continues at coordinate 70,061,703 of NC_045438.1, forward strand.
ATGTGTCTAGAAATAAATGAGGCATTGTTTTCTCTCCTGTGACATTTTTATTTTATTTTATTTATTGAGACAAAGTTTCACTCTTGTTGGCCAGGCCAGAGTGCAATGGCACGATCTCATCTCACTGCAACCTCTGCCTCCTGGGTTCAGGCGATTCTTCTGCAGCCTTGCAGATAGATGGGATTACAGACATGTGCCACTACACCCAGCTAATTTTGTAATTTCATTAGAGACGGGGTTTCACCATGTTGGTCGGGCTGGTCTCAAACACATGACCTCAGGTGATCCTCCTGCCTCAGCCTCCCAAAGTGCTGGAATTACAGGCATGAGCCACTGCACCCGGGCTCCTGTGACTTTTTTAAATGGGCTTAATATGTAATTATATACTTGTCGGGCACTACTGATTCTATAGCATGAGAATGTATTAATATAAGAATCTCAAGGCACATAAAAAAGTTATTTTGCCAATGTAATTTTGTAGCCACAGAGTCAGAATGATATATCTGTATAGTACAGAGGAGTTTTCAAAATCATTGTAAATTATTTTGTGGTTAGTTGAAGTTAAATTGCAATTATATTGTCGGATTTTCATTCATCAGGTTCTAGGTTAGACTTGGTCACAAGAGAAATCTGTGTTAGATTTAAAAAGTGGAGGTAAAGGAGCAGCCAGTACAGAGCCAAAGGCATCACTGCAGCTTGCATTTACTAATCTGGCTCTAAGTTAGACAACTCGATTACAGGTCCTTCGACATCTGCAAGATCTCCTCCTTTAGTTTGAGTCCCAGATTAAGCACATGTGCAGTTCTGTGAAAAAGGGCACTGAGTATTTTTTGCAAGTCTTTCATGTTGTCAATGTTAAATATCAGGAAACATAGAAGTGAGTTCCAGCTCATTCTCAGAAATTGCACTTTGTCTTTGTAGATTCCAATTTTTTTTTTTTTTTTTTTGGTCATACTGTCTATTCTACTTTATCCCTATTTTGCTTGAGCTTACTTTCTTGTCTACTTGTATGGCTTACCTACAACAACTTCAGATTAACCACCAGATGCAGATACAGCAGCCTTCTGTAGACTTCTTCACCAGCAGCTCTTCAGTCTTTGTTTAGTGTCTTTTTTCCGTATCCAATAAGTGGATGCTACCACCACAGCTGCTCTCAGACTTGTGTAAGATTGAATCCCAATTGTATGTTCTTTATTGCATTTTATTTTATTTTTTATTTTTTGAGACTGACTCTCACTCTGTTGCCCAGGCTGGAGTGCAGTGGTGCATCTCGGCTCACTGCAACTTCCACCTCCTGGATTCAAGCAATTGTCCTGCCTCAGCCTCCTGAGTAGCTAGGATTATAGGCATACACTACCACGCCTGGCTAATTTTTGTATTTTTAGTAGAGACAGAGTTTCACCATGTTGCTCAGTCTGGTCTTGAACTCCTGACCTAGTGATCTGCCTGCCTCCACCTCCCAAAGTGCTGGGATTGCAGGTGTGAGCCACCGTGCCCAGTCCCAATTATATATCCATAACTGTATTTCACTCATAGTGGTTCTGCTTTTCTACTCCAAGCATACTGACACATTTGGTGACAAGAAAGGGAAACTGAGACTGAGATAACTGTAGCCATTCATTGAAGTTAATGTCTCATGTTTCCTGGGCCCAAAGCTACATTACATTCCTCAGAATTCTCCACAGTTTGGTGAACAGATACTTGTCTGACTCCATAAAAAAATCTGGTAGGATTCTGCAATGCTCTCTTATCACTCTTCTTATTGATGAATGCAGAAAGTCCAGTGGAGGATTCTGAAGACCACGAGGATGCCTGAACCATGAAAAGAAAGGAACTTGGGTTCCTGAATGATGACATAGAGTGTTCCTCTCTTCCAGTTCATACTGTCTTATAACGTGAGTGAGAAATAACCCTTCTTTAAATAAATCTCTATGATTTCAGAGCATTTTGCAACAGTAGTTGATACATTCTATCTCAAATGTTTGGAATAAAAGAGTAAAGTCAGAGCTTACAGATACCCATTTTTGATTTGATTTTTTTTTTTTAAATTAAGGGAATAAACTTTCTTAAAGGAGTGAGAATAAACAAATATAAACAAACCAGAGTTTCTCAATTAATGTGGATTAGGCAGATACGTTGAATCGCTTAAAAACAGATATTGTGCTAGATAACTGTGTATCCTTATCTATATAAATCTATCCACATCCATAAGCAAACCATGTCTACAAAAACCAATTGAAATTTGAAAGTTTCATAAACAGACAAAATTGTTAATAATTTCTAAATAAATAGATTGATAAGAATGAAGATGCTAGTAAAATCTTCCAAAAAATAAAAACAATGTATTTCAACATAACGGAAATAAAATTAACATCAATAGATGCCAGAAGAGTTTAGAAAAATTTCTTCAAAGGCGTACATGGGCAAACTAAAGATACTTTGGAAATTTTAGAGTTATATTTACTATATGTCCTTTCAAAAAAATTTAAAAAGGATATTTGCTGGGCAATACCCATCAAAAATTAATGAAAATAAAGACCTGGAATTTAAGGGAAAGGGAAAGATAATAATTATAATTAAGTATAAGTTTTTCTAATATACACAAAATATATCATTTTCATATGTAGAATTATAAACATTAAATTATATGAGCTTTGATTTTAAAAATGTATATATTACATGCAATTCCAGTCATGATTTCAAAAATATCAAATTAAATAGATGTAAAATTTAAGTAGAAAAATTAAAATTTACAATATAAGGCCCACAGTTTTTTAAACAGAGAAAATATCAGGATTTACCCTAGCAGATTTTAAATATCCTACAAAGTTATAATAATAAAAATATTGTACTGGAACAAATAAATAAAACAATAAAATCACATAACCAGAAATGGACCTAGATATCAAAAGCAACAAAATAACTGATAGATACTGTGTAAAAAATCCGTGGGAGAAAACACTGATGACATTGCATAACTAGATCACTTTATAAAATATAATTACCATAAATAATAAGTTCCCAGTAGATTATACCAAACGAGATTGCAATTATGGATAATAAACCAAACAATAACTTTAAAAAAAAAGTAGAACTAAAAAAAAAAGTAGAACAGAGTGGGAGAAAGATTTATTCTAATACCCACAAAACAGAAGCAACAAAGAAAAGACAAAGGTTTTGTGTTCTGTGAAAAATAACACAACCAAAATTATTTCATGGATCATGGATCTGGAAGAGCTATTTGCAATGTCCAAAATCCTGAAGCTGTAATCTTAAAAATTCACAATAAATGGATAAAAGAAGAGGAGGATATAGAGAAATGTGTATGTATGCATGTGTGTGTTTGTTGGGTGGAGTACAAGGGCTAAAGGAAAATCTTTCAAAGTAAAAAGAAAACTATTAAAAATATGACAAATGCACAAAGTATTTAAATTGATAGCAGGCTGAAAAATATAAAATGAATAAAAAGTATGAAAGGAGCTCTAAATCTTGAACCAAATCCTGGAAATACATCAAAACAGAATCTCTTTAAAGCATAAATCATACAGGACCTACGAAAAAAAAATACAAGTTAAAAAACAAAAACAAGGTACACAGGCAACAAATAGCATGATGAATGGAATGTTACCTCACATCTCAATACTAATATTGAATATAAATGGCCTAAACACTCCACTTAAAAGATACTGAACTGCAGAATGGATAAGAACTCTTCACTCAACTATCTGCTGCCTTCAGGAGACTCACCTAACACATAAGGACTCACATAAACTTAAAGTAAAGGGGTAGAAAAAGATATTTTATGCAAATGGACACCAAAAGCAAGCAAGGTAGCTCTTCTTGTATCAGACAAAACAAACTTTAAAGCAATAGTAGTTAAAAGAGACAAACAAGGACATTATATAATGGTAAAAGACCTTGTCCAACAGGAAAGTATCACAATCCTGAACATATATGCACCTAACACTGGAGTTCCTAAATGTCTAAAAAGATTACTATTAGACCTAAGAAATGAGATAGACAGCAACACAATAATAGTGGGGGACTTTGATACTCCACTGACAGCACTAAGCAGGTCATCAAGACAGAAAGTCAACAAAGAAACAAGGGCATTGCTTTTAGAAAATTCAACCCTATGTGTTAAATAGCCTAGGAACTTCAAGGGAAAAATTGTTTGAAAGTGAGGTCAAGAGAAAATATACACATTAAAAGATAGACTTATCAAAGAACTATCACAAAAGTGAGAGACATGTAAGTAAGCTATAAAATCTAGTGATACAGAATGAGAAATTAAAAGTATAGAGTAATGAAAGGCATTTATAGAAAACTCACGATAGTGATTACTTTTGGAGAACAGAAGGGAATTAGGTTTAGGAAAGATCCCATGGAAGGACTATTTTCTTTCTTTCTTTCTTTTTTTTTTTTTTTTTTCCTGATACAGAGTCTCACTCTGTCACCCAGGCTGGAGTCAGTGGAGCGATCTCAGCTCACTGCAACCCCCGCCCCCTGAGTTGGAGCAATTCTCCTGCCTCAGCCTCCTGAGTAGCTGGGAATACAGGTGTGTGCCACCCACCCAGATAAGTTCTACGTTTTTTCTATTTTTAGCAGAGACAGTTTCGTCATATTGGCCAGGCTAATCTCCAACTCCTGACCTCGTAATCTGCCTGCTTTGGTCTCCCAAAGTGCTGGGGTTACAGGTGTGAGCCACTGTGCCCAGCCTGGGACTATTTGACCTGGGTGATGGTTACAAATATTTTCACCTTGAATTCTACATTACTTTGTGCGACCTTTGAAATCTGTTTTTTGTTTTGTAATAAAAGAGTTTACATACAAATAAGAAGAGGCTATAAGTGCACATGTTGCTCAAATTAATCAGCCAACTCTGATTCAGGCCAAATCAATGTTTGAAACACTATCTCTCACACCTGACACATTTTTAGGCCACAGGAAAACACTTAACATCGTTTGCCGTATGTCTGTAAAACAAATTTAATTGTTTCAAAATGCCAGTAAATTCTCTCTTTATATTTACTCAAAGAATAGCTTACAGATATTCACAAAAGGAAGCATGCAAGCTACCATAAAACTTAAGCATTTTGCCATCTATTTGAAACATTCTATATGTTTATCAATAAAATACATTTGGATTAAAAAGGTTTTAAAACAGAATACAAATATCTGAAAGACATATTTTTGAGCAATCAAATATGACCAAGATGAATTACAGCTATATACTATTCATGTAAAAGAAAAATAATACCAACTATAATGCATAATGCAATGTGTTGACTGGGCATATGCTTATGTTGTCACAGGCATAGAAAATATATTTACAATGGTACATCCCAAACTATCAGTGATCAAATAATATTCCTCTTTTCAAAAAGTGTTAAAATACATTTTGGAAGGAAAATGTATTTCAGGGTTACTTTCAAAATCAAATAAATTTTAAAAGTTAGTATAGTCCCAATCAAAAATTCCAAAAGATTTTTTATGAATCCCATGATGTGATTCATAAAGAAAATGAATTAAAATATTTTAAAATTGGAAAATTTGTTGATAGCACAAGAGTTAACACCTATAATGCTATGTGCTAAACAACATTGTAAAAAGTATACATATATTTATTTAATCATAATGTCAATCTTATATGATATACTTATTATACCCATTTTATAAGATGAGAATCTAAAAACAGAGAGACAGTGGAACTTGCCTAATTAGCAATTGGTAGTGTTAAGATTCAAACACCATATTGCTAATTACGTGATCTTAGGGAAGTTCCATTATCTCTCTAGGATCTGTATCTCAATCAGCATTCTATATTTCATTTCTGAGAGGGATCATATTATTTTATATATATCATAGCTGTGTGACATTTATGCAAAATAGACAAATGAATCAGTATATGTGTATATACATATGCAAATATATGTGAGCTTTGCTTGTGATAAATTTGTCTTTTCACATTTAATGAACTAGGAAAGTTCTCTTTAGTATTATTAAGATAATCATCTACTTATTTATATAAAAACAGATGTATATATCTTACCCCATTCCAAAACTAAATTCCAGATAAATAAAAGAATCTTGGGTTCATATGTGAATTTTAGGTTTAAAAAGATCTCACAAAGTCAGGCAAAGGATGAAGAAACCACAGTAAATAAAATTATTTTTTAATCTATAAATTTCTCAAAAACAAAATACATCTTTAAAAAGATAAAGGAGGCCTGGTACGGTGGCTCATGTCTGCAATCATAGTACTTAGGAAGGCTAAGATAGAAAAATTGTTTGAGCCTAGGCATTTAGAGACTAGCAACACAGTGAGACCCATCTCTACAATTTTTTTTAATTTTAAAATAAAGAAAGAGTGTTGGCCTTATATGAAAATTGTATTTTTTTCAGTAATTATACATTTGAAGTATTTTGAATAGTTAAAAAAATAAATTATACATTTGAAGTATTTTGAAGAGTTAAGAAAATAAATTATACATCTGAAGTATTTTGAAGAATTAAGAAAATAAAGTTCCTTCAGGGTTTTGGGACAGGTGGGCTGGCTGATTTCCTATTTTAAGATGGTCTAAGGAAAAGGATAAAAGCCCTTCAATCAAGCCCTAGCTTATCTAACCCACAGCCAATCAGTAACAAAAGGCTCAGTAAGCTATTAATCGTTAAGTTTCTCTTTCAGGGGCTAACCATTTTCCTGGAGCCCCACATGTGCAGTTAGACTTTAACCTAAAGTTACCTTTTCCTCATTTTAATTATCAGATTCATGCTGAGGGGTAGAGATTTGAAATGTCAATGTTACATGCAATGTATGAAGAAGCATGTTGAGCAACTGCACAAGTGCCAGACAACTCCTCTTATACATGCCCTGAAGTGACCCTTCCCTATGAAAAGACTCTGAGCTACAAACCATCCTCAGGGAGCAGCCTACTCCTTTTTCCTTTCTAGGGACTAGTTCCCTTGTGCACAAGCTAATAAAATCTCCTTTAATGCTATGTTTGGTAATCTTTAAAACTATTTTGCATTGTTAAATCAAGAAAATTAACCACACACTTTCTTCTAAACATCATGTTTACTATGTAAATGAAACTGACATGTCCAAAGTTTTCCTATTCATTTATCTGATCTAGTTTTTATTGAAGTAATAAAATAAATCAATACCATTTAAATTTAAAATCTAATCTTCAAAAGAGTTTTCTGAAAATAGTAAATGATTTTGATTTCTCTAACCATTTACAGTTTAAAGTTTCTTTTCCAAAGAGAGTGCCTGGTTCTTTATAAACTGTAAGTCTGAACTAAAAAAAAAAAAAAAAAAAAAATTATTGAAAATCATAGTTCAGGTTTGTGACAGTTTAGTACCTACTGTTATTCTTAGGAAATGTCTTCATATTTTACAATATTAAGTTAAATGAGATGCTACAAACACTGTCAGTACCTCACAAACAATATTCTATTTAACCATCATTTACATTAAAACTGACTTAAGTGAAGTTCACACAAATGCAAGTTTTCAAATAAAGTAAGTAATGGGTATTCAGCCTGACGTCATGAATTACTGGCTGCCCAACTTGCTCTGAGGATTCAGAATATTGAGCAAAAAGATACACATTTTGGGGTTACCAACCTCAGGAATCTTGTACTTGTGCTAAGCTTTAATTTTAATTAAAAAAAATAAAAAGAACTGGAAAAATAAATTTAGGCAAAATCAGGAATGGGAAACCTTATGAGAAAGGAAATTTAATGTTAAACTTATCTATATTTTCTAAAATGCTCAAAAGCTGCCAAAATGCCCGCTTTATTAATAAATATAAAATTTTAGTTTAAACTATTTTTGCACAAATGGTTCTTGCTTGAGGATTTATGAATTTATTAATCTATTGAAAAATATAAATTAGTATCCTAAAAAACTATTTTGAATATTTTGTATTACTTAAAAGCAATTTAGACGGAATGAGGACTGAAGAATTACGCAATTTGAATGTAAAATTTGAATCCTTAATCTTCTTAATAAAAATAATTTCTCAAAATTTTATCATCATATTTCACGAAGGATATTAATTTGCTTTTTCTCAAACATAACAAGCCAGGGAAGTGTCCCAAATGAAAACCCTAACAAGATTTATTATCCACATTGCTTGAAATTCAACAAATCAAGCTTCAAATAAACATTTTATTAAAATATACTCAAAATTTATATATCATGATAAAACTAAATGACAAAATAACTACATAAATATTCTGAGGACAAAATAATAAAAATTAATTATGAAACTGGTCAAAATGTGAGTCAAAAATGAAATAAGTTTTGTATATATAAAGAGTGTGATGAAACTAGCAAAATCTCACCTCGGCATTAATTTAGAGTTTTATGACATTTTAAGAACTTTTTCAGTTTTCATGCCTATGTTATCTTTTGCAATTTTCCAAGCAATTTCCTTCTCATCATTTTCTTGACATTTCAGTTATCTTCACAAAAAAAAAAAAAAAAAAAAATCTATTTTTTTGCTAAATAAAAGCTGTTTTTTTCTGCCACAGGGAAAAAAAATTCCTTAACTGGAGGCAATTTGAAAATCTGAACAGGCAAAGACTATGTATTTCCTATTCTGTATTGTGTAAATTCAATATGATTATCTTGCATATATTTCACTTCTCTCACTACTGACCTTGGAGGAATCCCATCTTATTTGTGCCTTTCTCAATTAAGTGGCGGAAAGCATTTGTGCATCTCAGTGCTTAGATTTCGATACATAAAACACAATGGCTATAATGTTCATTAATGTTTTACCAATTTGTTCCTAATATTAACTCTGAGATAGTTTTATTTCTTGTAACTTGGCTTATTCCAAACATACTATGTAATGCATTGTTGTATACTGTGTTTCTGAAATTCCTCGAGTGGAATGCAATTTTAAACTCTGAAATACATTATTACATAGAGTTTTAAGGAATCATATTATCCTCAAATAAATCTATGGTATATTGCAGGGAAAGTTATTGAATATGCTAATTATTTAAATTTTTTTTTGCAATTCAAATCCTTCTTATTGCAATGTTAATAGATGTAGTTTTCATTTAAATAGCATTATGTATAACTTTATTAAAATAGATATTCAGACATTAGAATTTTAGGAGATGTATTCAAGCTAATTGAAAAAATAGAGGGCATTAACTGTGTACCGAGCACTGTGCTGTTTGCCAAATATACAGAAAGTCTTATAAAATAGTTATCTCCACCAAAATAGGAGATCGGTCTGAGCTATTCACTTGATACCTGGGTTAAATATACAAAAATGGTTAATCTTATCTTGATAGATAATGGTGATAGATTAAATATCTCCCTATATTACTGAGCACTAGAGCTGTGCATTCCTTAAGCAAACTGTGTTCTAGATGACCCTTAGAGAAGCAACTAGAAAACTCTGGTGTTTAGGTACATCGCTTAAAACTTTTGGGCTTAGGTTTCACCATATAGGTAATGAGAAGATTTTTCCAGGTAAGCAATTGAGGAAAAATATCTTACATTGTATCTCTCTTTCCCCACTAGTAGTATGAATGGTTTCCTTAGTACCAAACAGATTCCTACACTAATTCCTCATGAACAGATTGCATAATTTCACTATTATGTGGTATGAGAAAATTGTGTAATTGTAAGTAAATTTCAATTTTATCAAATTGAAAACAAAATTTTTTAATGAAAACAAAATTTTTATTTGCCTTCACAGGTAAACATGTAAATGGCCCCATAATGAGGATGACACTTTATCTTTTATTTTATATTTTTCCTTTAAATGTTTGTTTTTCTAATAATTTTGGGGTTGAATCATACTCCTGAAAAATACAATGCTGAAAGCAATAATACCAAATGTCCAAATATTTAAAGTCTAAATTCCTAAAGTCAAAAATCGCTAATGCCTGAAATCCCCAAAATCACAATCACAGCATAACATCAAATGAGATAGAACTAGTAACTTGGTATTGTCTTTACTTGGAAATTAAGTTTGACGCATATGGATGTCAAGCTGACAACAGGTGGACTTGTTGAATTAATTTTAGATGTTAATTTGAGATTATGAAATACTTAGAATGTGGTAAAACAATTTGTTATGCTACATATTTAATCTTTGCATTATTTTCAATAACAGAGGTGCAAACCGTGTATAGAATTTTAGAAAATTCTTATTCATTTTATGCACTTATTTATGTAAATGCAATGATGCAATGTTTGCGTGATATATGTTTGTGCCTCTAGTTTCTTTCTTTTTCTTTTCTTTTCTTTTTTTTTTTTTTTTTTTGAGATAGACTCCTGCCCTGTAGCCCAGGCTGGAGTACAATGGCGTGAGCTAGGCTCACTGCAAACTCTACCTGCCGAGTTCAAGCAATTCTCCCTGTCTCAGCCTCCCGAGTAGCTGAAATTATGGTGCCTGCCACCACTGTGGGCTAATTTTTGTATTCTTAGTAGAGACTAGGTTTTTCCATGTTGGTCAGGCTGGTCTCAAACGCCTGACCTCAGGCATCCCAAAGTGCTGGGATTACAGGCGTGAGTCATGTGCCCCCAATTTCTAACACAGAACTCATAAAACTCTCCTAATCTCCTGAGTTATAGGAATGCTAAAATCATCTTTTTAAAAATATTTGGCCTTTGACATCAGTTTCACACACAGAGCTCCTAACACACAGAGCTCCTTGGAACCTCCTGGGTAATAGGAGCATTTTTTGTTCTAATGAAGCAACTCTTGTTGGGCTTCTGGATAGTGGCTGATCACCAAAAGGATCCAGCCATAATTATTGAAGCTTGGAATTTTCAGCCCGCCTAATCCTCTGGGAACTGGAGAAAAGCTGGAGACTGAGTTAATTATCGATTATGCTGTGATGAAACCTCCAAAAGAAAGAAAGAAAGAAATCCTGAAGTACAAGATTTGGAAAGCTTCCATAATTCGTATTCTGAACAAACGTGTTTCAGGTTGGTATCCACATGCCAGGAGGGTTGTGTACCTCAACTCCACTGGGACAGAAACTCCTACACAGGAAACCCTCCTGGATCTCCATTTATGTGCCTTTTCATCTGGCTATTCATCTGTATCCTTTATCCCATCCTTTGTGATAAATTGGTAAATGTCAGTATACGTTCCCCTGAGTTGCATGAGCCATTCTAGCACATTATAAAATTTTAGGAGGAGGTTGTAGGAATCCCTGATTTGCAGGCACTCTGTTAGACTCACAAGTGACAATCTGGACTCGTAACTGGAGTCTGAGGTCAGGGATAGTCTTGTGGGACTGAACCGTTTACATGTGGGATAGGCATTAAATCCATAAAGTTAGTGTCAGAATTGAGTTAGATTGTAGGATACTCAATCAGTGTCCACTAAGAATTGGGGAATCGCTTGGTGTGGCAAAACTCCCCCAAATCTGGTGTCAGAAGTGTTGAGTGTAATAGAAGATTTTTTTTCTTTCAATATCACATTGACAAGCTTTAAAATATATTGCCGTATTTTTAAACAGAACAAAAATGGAAGGCCTTCCCCCTCCCCACACATCTGGTGTCAGAAGTGTTGACTGTAATAGAATATTTTTTCTTTCAATATCACATTGATAAGCCTTAAAAAATGTTGCTGTATTTTTAAACAGAACAAAAATTGAAGGCCTTCCCCCTCCCCAATAATATTGCAATCTTTGGAGAGATTTTATCACAATTTTTGTGTGAGTTTATACTTTCAAAAACCTCTCCCTCTAAATCATTGTGCATTTTTACATCTTCCATAAATACATAAGGAATTATTACCTCTCATGTTATATATATATATCCATATATATATATGGATAAGTAAACCCTCTTGTCTGTTCATTGTTGATCGGTTCTTCAAACGTGTCCTCAGCATTCCATAGAGAACCCATATTTGAAGAGTAAATGCCAGCCATTCCTTATAATGTAAAAAACAGTGCTCAAATTTTACAATGAAAAAGTTAATTGAGCCATTCTAAATGCAGTTAACCCTTGAACAATGCAGGGTTAAGGGGCACTGACCCATCTCCAACTGTTGTCACAGTCGAAAATTCATTTATAACTTTTGGATCCCCAACAGCATCTCTACTAATAGTTTATGTTGACTGGAAGCCTTATGGATAACATAGTCATTTAATATATATTTTGTATGTTACATGTATTATATACATATTTTGTGTGTTATATGTTTTATGTATATTCTTACAATAAGGTACGCTAAAGAAGAGAAACATGATTAAGACAATTATAAGAAAGAGAAAATGTATTCACAGTAATGTACTGTATTGATTGATATCATAAGTTTACCTTATCTCTTTTTAAGGTGAATCTTCTGTCTGAAATGGCAGGCAATCACAGCTGCAGACCTCAATCTCTGGTACATATCAAGCAACTTTCTTGTAATGTCATGACTTGTCTCTGCTACTTGGAAGCACTTCCAGCATCACTAGTGGCACTTTGCATGAGTTCCATGATGTTATTCAACGTTTACAGTATTGTGCTAAACACAATAAAAAATACGTGAGAACCATGAGAGATCACTTTATATGTGATATGCAATTTACTGGAGAAATGAACTGCTCATGCAGAGACGATTAGCATCACATGGTGTTTTAAGCATATACTCACAACACTTAAGCTCACTGCAGTAGCAATGAGAAACAGCTATGGAATTATTACAGCAGTACAGTATGTACTATGGTTAATTTTATGCAGTTATAATTTAATACTGTATCTTTATATTTGTTTACATTTCTCTCCACTGCAAATGGCACCATGTACTCTCTGTGTTTGTGCGTGTTAAGTTTTTATAAATGTTAAATTTTTATAAAAAATTTGTGTATATTTTGTGGTGGGAAATGATGCCACAGACTTATATCTACATATATTTTTGCATACATGACATACACAACATTTTCTTATTCATTTATTTATTTATTTGGTATATCTAGGGTGGCAGTTCATCTGTGAGTTTTCTCAAATTGTCACAGATCTCTAAAAATTGTCCTATATGTTTATTTAAAAAAATCCATGCATAAGTGGACCTGCACAGTTCACACCCTTTTTGTTCAAGGTCCAGTGCACTGTAGCAGATATATAATCTAATGAAATAAAGGATAACAAATTTTATTGTTTTGAATTTACAATCTGCTTTTATGATTTTTTAAGCAAGAGAGAAGAAAATATATTTGATCTTTTTTACTTAGTCTGAATAAAATAATTACCTTGAATAACCAGTGAGTAATTTTCTTTTTTACTTCAAATAATATATAAAGTTACTATTAAAATATAGATGTGATTACATTTTAAAAGCCAATTGAATGCATATTACATTTTATTTATTAAATCATTGTTTTGTTATTTGTGTTATTTTTTAAAAGCTTTTAGCAATACAATTTGTTAGATAAAAGCATATTATAACAAAATAACAATATACTAATACTTTCAACATTTCTTCTTTGAGATATAAAGCATGTGAGAGCCCTCTACTAAGTAGAAGAATTAGATTGTAGTTAGAAAATCACTAGTTGATTGCCAAGGAAAAATGTGTTAACCTCTCAAAAACTCATTTTCTTCTTCTGACTTTGTACACAGAATAAGCTCCAGGCAATCTTACAAAAATTAAATACTAGATTAGAGAGATTTCACCCAATTCATTATCAGAATTCGTCCACTTGGCAATTATCTTAAGATATTTTCAAAGATTAAGAAGCAAAATTGTTGTATTTTGTGGCCATCATTGGGTCTAGTTTAGTATGACCAAAATCTTAACAAAATTTGTAAGCCCACTTTAAGAAAAATAATCAAACTAAGCACACAGTCTTGGAAGCAGCCCATGCAAAGGAGAGACTCTGAAGCTTCAACTTTATTAGCTTTTTGCAAAATGTGTAATAAATAAAAAGAGCTAGATTAGAGATGCTTAGATAGAAATTGGATACAATGAAAAAGAAGGAAATGTGTTCCAGGACCCTGTGGTTGAAGGCAGTATAGTGTGTTCAATAAAATGAAAAAAAGAAAAACATAACGAAGCAAAACAAAAAAAACCCTGTGTGGCTGGAATGGATGCAGCTTAGGAGAATGTGAGCATTAAACCAGATAGATATAAAAAAAAATAAGTTGATAAAAAGTATTGCAAATATTAAGAACAATTATGTGTTTAACATTGTCTTTACATTGAACAAGAGTATATGTGTTTTGAGAAGAGCCCAGTGAGGTACGTGTGACCCTCAAAAAGTAAAACTCTTTTAGGCCATTTTAAAGAGTTATGTCTGCACTTTAAAATACATATAACTCCCAGAAAGTCTTAAATTGGATAGATAGGAATGGGAGTGGGGCCAATGAATGCCAGCAGATTTGTGTTTCATCAAGAGCACTCTGTGGTGTGTTTAAACATGAATTAGGAAAATTAGATAATAAGCTCCAGGCAATCTTACAAAAATTAAATACTAGATTAGAGAGATTTCTCCCAATTCATTATCAGAATTCGTCCACTTGGCAATTATCTTAAGATATTTTCAAAGATTAAGAAGCAAAATTGTTGTATTTTGTGGCCATCATTGGGTCTAGTTTAGTATGACCAAAATCTTAACAAAATTTGTAAGCCCACTTTAAGAAAAATAATCAAACTAAGCACACAGTCTTGGAAGCAGCCCATGCAAAGGAGAGACTCTGAAGCTTCAACTTTATTAGCTTTTTGCAAAATGTGTAATAAATAAAAAGAGCTAGATTAGAGATGCTTAGATAGAAATCGGATAGGAAAATTAGATAATAGTAAGAGGCTGATGAAGCAAAACAGACAAAAATAGTAGTTAGACTGAGTGATTTCTGGTAGGTATCAGGGAAGTGATCTGATTTGAGATGTACTTTGAAGGGAAAGTCCACAGGAAAATTGAAGAGGACATTCATTGTCTGATGACTCCTGGATTTTCAGTTTACATAATAGACAAGTTGTAGAATCTAGAGGAAATGCAAATTTGAATAGGAGGAAGATGAATTCAGTCTGATTCCTTTAGTGAGAGGTGGTATACAGACATCCAAGAGGTAAGGCCAAATAGACTGTTGGGAGGTCTAGATCTGTATGGTCCAATCAGTAACCCATAGACATGTGGTTATTAAAATAAAATTTAAAATTCAGTTTTTCAATCTCATTAGCTTCATGTCAGGTACCCTATAGCCAAGTGCAGCTAATGGCTACTATTTGGGTCAGTCCCAATATAAAAAATTTTCCATCTTAGTGGATAATTCTGTGGGAGTACACTGGTCTAGGTAAAATTCAATTTGTGATTTTCCTGCAGAAAGGGGTAAATAAAGGTGTTAGAGGAAGAGTAACAAATAGAGCGGCTACTTGCAGAATGCTATCTTTAAACAGAAGAGAAATAATGACCAGACAAGTAATGTGGAAGGCCAAGGAGGTTGCATTATTAAACTCAAGGACACAAAACACTTCAAAATATGGAAAATGGTGAACAGGGCTGAATGCTGTTAAGAAGCAAAGGCAGGCCAGGTGCAGTGGCTCACACCTGTAATCCCAGAACTTTGGGTGGCCACGCCGGGGGGTATCACTTTAGGTCAGGAGTTCAAGACCAGCCTGACCAACATAGTGAAACTCTGTCTCTGCTAAAAATAAAAAAAGTTAGCCAGGCATGATGGCAGGCACCTGTAATCCCAGCTACTCGGGAAGTCGAGAGAGGAGAATTGCTTGAACCAGACAGGCGGAGTTTGTAGGGAACTGAGGTCACACCACTGCACTCTGGTCTGGGTGACAGAGCAAGATTCCCTCGGGGGGGTTGGGGGGGGGAAGCAAAGGCAGATGAAATAATCAATTGTGTGCAGTAACAAGTATTTGAAAAAAATAGTGATATTTCCCATTTTCAAAAGAGTGTTATGATGAAAGCAAGAAGGGAGTGTTCTGAAGAATTAATGAGAGATTAGAGAATTAGTACAACATTATGGATAAAATCTTCAATATTTGGTTGTGAAAGAAAAAGACAAAGTGCAATAGCTCCAGGACCATGAATTGTCAAGTGGGAGATCTATATATCTACATATGTATGTACATATCTATTTATCCATTTATCTATCTATACATCCAGCTCCATTGAAAGAATGTGAATGAATTGAATGAATGAATTTAACTTAGAGGATAATTATCTGTTAGAAAGGGAAAAGAGGTAAATATACAAGAGTGAGAATTAATAATTTATGATGGAATATCCTGAGGAAAGAGAAGAGATATAATACAAAGCAAAAAGTGGAAAGATTATCCTGGGATAGATTAATACAATTTACCAGAGTTCCTGTGATATTAATATTTGAGTCATCTTTGAATTCATTGGCTTTGCTTTGTTTTTCTAGTATGAAGCAATCCAAACATCTGGTTTCCATATGCACAAAATGTATTTTACTTACAGGTATGTCTATTTCCAGCTTGTCTGTTGTTTATATTTGCTCTTCCATAACAATTTCAGCTAACTGAGTCAATGAAACTTAATCACGCAAGACGCCTCTGTATTTCTCCCACATACTAGTTACTTACCAAATGTTAACTCCTTTCCCTGTTTGAGGAAATGGAACACTATCAATGATTTAGAGTTAATAATTACATGGTCAGATTTTTTTTTTTTTTTTTTTGGGTAATTTCTTCTTCAGTTAAGTAGACAATATTTCTAAGCCAAGAAAAGACTGAATTTAGGGCAGATAGTCATAGGTAAATGCAATAAACCAGCAGAGAAATGACAAAAGCCAGTGTTGTCAGAGATGTAAATGAGAAAAGTCAAGACAATGAAATAAATAGCAACCCTCCAAGAAAAAAGAAACTGGAATGTAGAATTATCTACAACAATAAGAATTTTGTTGGCTTCCTATTTGTAATTTTTAAATCACTTTGTCTAAGATTTAATGTTAGTAACAGCATTGCAGTGTGTGTTAGTTTTGTCTATTTTTTGTATGCATTGATGAAGTGCATAACATATGCCTATACGTTGAATAGATATACATAGTATATGTCTATATATTGAATGGATACAGATTATATATCATACTCATATTCAAATTAAATTTGTATCAAAATATACCAAATACTTATTGCATGAGTGTGTAGACTTAATTTTTTAATCTCCATACAGTTTCAATTTTTTAGATATATTTGGAAATTTATACATGAATCAAGTAAACAGGTATCAACCAATAAGTTCAAAATATTTCAGAAACTTGGAGTAGTTAGCTCAGCTAGGTCCTTATAGATGAAGTGGTTATTATACATGAAGTGTAATGCTTGGATTCATTATATTTAGAATATATAGAGATAAAATCATAGGTGAAAATTATAGAAAGGACTAAAAAATCAAGAATATTTTACAATAATAAGAATTTAACAACCCAAAATGCATTTATACGTTTCAGCATGTTGCTTTTCTTAAATGAAAAACTATGTCTTTCTTGTATTTTCAAGCTCCTCACGGAATTGGCCAGGACTTAAGTTACTTCTTTGTCATCTTAATGTTCTGCTAATTAGACAGCTTAGTCTTCAGCCTTTGCCTAGCTTTTGGATTCATAATACAACTAAATGTCTCCATCGTACTGCATTTTTATTAATCATCTGAATTACCTCAAAATATCACAAATGGAACCAATCATGTTCATAAAATATATGTTCTTACTATCTATTTCACATCTTGGCTAGTGGCCTAAGTATATACTCAGTTACCAAGTCCTGAAACTTGAGGGTTCTACTGGATTCCACCTTTTTATTTATTCTACTCTTTTAGTCAGAGGTTCTGATTCATTTAAAATTTCTGTTCTGTGAGAATCTTGTTCCACTCTGGTCCACATGGCAATATTTCCTTTGATGATAAAGAAAGAGAGAAACATAAGCTTACTTAAAGGTCTCTGTAAAATGTATTTCCAATATGTTAGCTATCTCTATTTTCAATTACGCAGGTTGTAAGGCCCCTACAGCCTCCAACATATTCTGAGTACCAAAGCCTAGGAATAGAGTCCATCCTGTGTTCTTACTAAGATTCTGTGTGTACTCTCTCATCTCGTTCTTTGTCTTAATAAAATAATTGTAATGCTCTTGGAATTTTGATAGGGAAGTAATGCCTAGATTGATTTTGAACTGAAAACATCTCTCAAATTGCATGAACTATGTTACATCTGCCTCAGCTACAAACTCCAAAACTTTTTAAAATGACCAAAACATTTAGTCTTTCTTCTTCTCTTTCTTCAAAATTTAGCCCAGAAATTTCAAGAACATATTTGGGTATATTCAACATATTTTATAGTCAATGATTTTGAATATTACTTTTCTTCAACACTACCTATTTAGCAAATGCATTGTGTTTGTTTCTTCCATTCATTTATTGCAAACAGAATGCAATATAATCCCTTTCTTTTGTTTCTTATACAGTCATTTCTACTTGGAAGGTGGAAAAAAAAAGATCACCTTATCTTTCCCAAACTATCTAGAATAAAAGATCACCTTACCCTTCCCAAATATGAATGAATATACACTGAATGATGCTAAAGTCATCATAGCATAGCATTTAGAAATGTGTGCTGAAAAGTCGAGCAGGACTAAATTGAAATGCCAACTGCTGCAAACCAACTGGAAATATTTATAAAAAATAATAAATATTTTCAGATGTGATTCTATGCAAGAATGAGTTGTAAACACCTTGAATAAATAAGAAATAAGAGTCAATTTTCCTATCATGAGGTCCCTGAAGTTTGGTCTCTTCTGAACCTCCATGGAAACCAGCAACTGCTGAGCTCTCAGGCAGCCAACCTTGTATAAGGCTGAGATGCAGGACCCAGATCCCAGTCTAGTATGTTATACTGATGCAATCACGTGTGTGAGAACCCAGACTTCTGACACACCATGTTGCTTCTCCACATTGGTATTTCTCTAACCACGGATGCTGATCTGGGAAATTTGGGCTTGCACCAACATCCTGCCCATCAGAGAGCTATAGAATCTTACCTTCTTAGTCAGGCCATGGAGGGGAAGATGATTTTTAATTATGCAGTTTAAATAGCCCTACAGTTTTAAAACAATATTTTTAATTATTTATTTGAAAATTATGCCTTTCTCAGCAAAATAAAAGTTTTGTAAGGGCAGGCAACATTCATCATTTTATCCCCATCTCTTAGCAAGATGCCAAAGAGTTGACATTTTATAAATTTGTGTAAACTAAAATCTGCCATAAAAACACCACTCAGAATCTATTGTGACATAAATAACCAAAATATTTAGATAATAAAGTTCAAAGCTACAATTTGAAAGAAAATGATGCCACCATCTGGCTCATCACAAAGAGAAAGAATTACAAAAATAATCTTTCAGAGTACTGATTACAAAGTCAAAATATACTTGATAACCCTTTGAGAGAAATAAAAATTTTACCAGCTATGCTTTCTTAACATGTCACTTATAATAGAGAAATAAAAATTTTTACCAGTTATGCTTTCTTAAAATGTCACATAATTTCAAAATAATATTGAAATATTTGGATTTGAACAATGATCTGATTAACTTTCATGGCATTCTATGGGGCATATGAGGTTTATTGAATGGCTTCTTATGGTTACAACATCTGATCTATTGGTCCAAAAGAGTAAAAATTACTGCTGTCATTTTTTATTTTTTATTTATATAATTATATCTTCTTCATAAGCTGGTAGCCTAAAACAATTGATTTAAAAAGTTGATTCCTATCCTGTCATTTATCTAACAAAATATCTCCCTGAAATCATAGGTTGCAATTATTTCTTAAAATACTGGCATATCTTGTACTACATGCCACATATTCTATTTTTCATGAATATACATCCCTTCCTATACCCTACTATGTATTTCTAGTTCACTGAAAATGATTTATAAAGATATTTGATATTTAGTTTTCTCATTTTGGTATATAGATATGAGGTCCAAGCACATACAATACATGGAAGTTTTGCTTTTCACATGGTAATGGTTATATAAATAAATATTTTTTTTAAAAAAGTACTTCAAAAACAGTGAAGGTGAGATAGCTGCCAAGTTTGCACATCTGTAAGGGGCACTAAAATCTAGAGATCATGTTCACTGAGCATGTTAACTACTCACAACTTTACCAATAGAGGCACTGCCCTTAGACTGAAATTAAAATAAGAATAAAAACCAACGAGAACAAATATATCTAGAGAAAAGCAATCTCAGCCTAATTAATTTTTCATTAAGCATATAAATTCACAAATGGATTTTTAAGCCAAATGTCACATGGTACATTTTAGTTAAACCAAACCATATCATTCCACTACTGCCCCCTCCCAAATCCCATGTCCTCACATTTCAAAACAAATCATGCCTTTGCAACAGTCCCCCAAAGTCTTAACTCATTTCAGCATTAACTCAAAAGTTCACAGTCTAATATCTCATCTGAGACAAGGCAAGTCCCTTCAGCCTATGAGCCTGTAAAATCAAAAGCAAATTAGTTATCTCCTAGATATAATAGGGTTACAGGCATTGGGTAAATACAGCCATTCCAAATGGGAGAAATTGGCTTAAACAAATGGGCTAAAGACCCCATACCAGTTAAAAATCCAGTGACGCAGTCAAGTCTTAAAGCTCCGAAATGACCTCCTTTGACTCCATGTCTCACATTCAGGTCACGCTGATGAAAGAAGTGGGTTCCCATGGTCTTGAGCAGCACAACCCTTGTGGCTGTGCAGGGTACAGCTTTCTTCTTGGCTGCTTTTATGGGCTGGCATTGAGTATCTTTGCTTTTTCCAGGTGCATGGTGCAAGTTGTCAATGGATCTACCATTCTGGGATCTGGAGGAAAGTGGCCCTCTTCTGACAGCTCCTAGGAGGTACCCCAGTAGGGACTCTGTGTGGTGCCTCTGACCCCACATCTCCCTTCTGCACTGCCCTAACAGAGGTTCTCCATGAGTGCCTGCCACTGGAGCAAACTTCTGCCTGGACATCTAGGCATTTCCATACATCTTCTGAAATTTAGGCAGAGGTTTCCAAACACTAATTCTTGACTTCTGTGCACTCACAGGCTCAACACCACATGGAAGCTTCCAAGGCTTGCAGCTTGCATCCTCTGAAGCCACGACCTAAGCTTTACCTTGGTCCTTTTTAATCATGGCTGGACCAGCTGGGACACAGAACACCAAGTCCTAGACTGCACACAGCACAGGGGCCTTAGGCCTGACCAATGAAACCACTTTTTCCTAATAGGCCTCTGGTTCTGTGACATGAGGGGCTTCCATGAAGACCTCTGACATGCCCTGGAGATATTTTCCTCATTGTATTTAGGATTAACATTTGGCTCCTTGTTACTTATGCAAATTTCTGTGCAGGTTTGGATTTCTCTTCAGAAAGTGGGATTTCCTTTTCCATCCCATTGTCAGGCTGTAAATTTTCTGAACTTTTATGCTCTGTTCCCCTTTTCAAACTGAATGCCTTTAACAGCACCCAAGTCCATTCTTGAATGCTTTGCTGCTTAGAACTTTCTTCTATCAGATAGTCTAAGTCACCTCTCTCAAATTCAAAGTTCCACAAATCTTGAGGGCAGGGCAAAGTGCTGCCAGTCTGTTCACTAAAACATAACAAGAGTCACCTTTACTCCAGTTCCCAAGAAGCTCCTCATCTCCACCTGAGAACACCTCAGTCTGGACCTTATTGTTCATATCATGATCAGCATTCTTGTCAAAGCCATTCAACAAGTCTCTAGGGAGTTCCAAACTTTCATACATTTTCCTGTCGTCTTCTGAGCCCTCCAAACTGTTTCAACCTCTGCCTATTACCCAGCTCAAGTGCTTCCACATTTTCAAGTATCTTTTCAGAAGTGCCCCACTCTACTGGTACCAATGTACTGTATTAGACCCTTTGTACACTGCTGATAAAGACATACCTGAGACTGGGAAGAGAAAGAGGTTTAATGGAATTGCAGTTCCACATTGCCTGGGAGACCTCACAATCATGGTGGAAGGCAGGAAGGATCAAGTCATGTCTTACATGGATGGCAGCAGGCAAAAAGAGATCTTGTGCAGAGAAAACCCCATTTTTAAAACTATCATCTCATGAGACTCATTCACTCTCAAGAGAACAGTGCAGGAAAGACCTGCCCCTATAATTCAATCACCTCCTCCTGAGTTCCTATCACACCATGTGGGAATTGTGGCCATTACAATTCAAGATGAGATTGGGTTGGGGACAAAGTCAAACCATATCAGGTATCCATATGATTTGCTTGGGCCAATGGAAAGTGGACAGAAGGCAGAAAATGGTTAGTACCAAGCTGAACACTTAATAGCTATTGCCTGTACTCATTTGCACCTGTAATGGTTCTGCCATCTACTGTGAGAATGCATGCACTGAGATGGCATTAGTCAAGGAGAAAAAGGAGACATTTGAGGTACATCTGTATCTAAATGTCATCCTTGCTTCTGGCCAACATGTGAGTGAGAATATACTAATTTTGTTTGTTGCCAGTCAATGCGATTTTGATGATGTTTGCTATGAACATTATTGCGGTAACAATTGAGCTCCAATCAATTTCTCCTTTAACTCAATTAACCAGCCATGATAATACATTCTTCTATCTATACTTGAACATGGGTATATTGAAAAACTTACAGTGTGTTAATGTGTGTGTGAGTGTGTCTGTGTATGCGTGTAAGAGAAAGTTGAGTCTTTGTCCATGCATTGCTATGCTTTTTCCCTTCATACACTGAGAAAGTACCCACTCACTTTTGCAATGTCACATTCACACCCTTTGGAATATTTTACATAATGTATGCATACTTCTTTCCCATCCCTGTTTCTTGAAAACACTTTATTTTGTTGTTTGCTATCAAGTTTAACCTGGCATTCAGGGCTTTTCACATGATCCTAACATGCAAGTCTATGCTTATGCTTTTCCTCTTCAATTCATATAAGGCAGCTCAGTCAAGGATGCCCAAATCTGTCCAAAATTTCTCACAGTTGTGCCTTTACTTATGTCATTTTCTTCACTTGGAGATTTTTCCATGTTCTAGCTTTTATATTCACCAGGCTTAATTTCTTGCATCAGAACCAAGGTACCAAAGAGCTTAAATTGAACTGGATATAACATTCTATATTCCTACCTTAAAAATAAAATGCCAACTTAGAAATGATATATGTAAAAAGAAAGTAAAAACAATTTTTCTCTGGTTTTCTTTTGTAAAGGGAAAAAAATTAAAGAAAATAAAAGATGATTGTAAGAAAGATATTTAAAAATCCTGGTTTACTTCTCACTTCCTAAAAAAACAAAGATCTGAAGAAAAATATGTCAAAGTAAACAAAAGATATTCTTGAAACTCTACAGTGAATATAGAGCAAAACAGAAGGTCATTTCTGTATGCAGTCTTGCCAAAACCCAATAAAGAAAACCATAAACTGTTTCTGAGATTTTGTTTTAAAGATCAAAACTATAAAATGCAAGCTATTATATTCTAGGAAAAACATATCTTTTCATTTTACTTTAGTTTCTGGCACATTGTACACTTCTTTACTTTTCTTGGCATTCA
Source organism: Piliocolobus tephrosceles (assembly GCF_002776525.5). NCBI lineage: Eukaryota > Metazoa > Chordata > Mammalia > Primates > Cercopithecidae > Piliocolobus > Piliocolobus tephrosceles. The sequence continues at coordinate 70,085,247 of NC_045438.1, forward strand.
TGTTCATTATTCAGAACAAACCAGTTTTAATATCTGTATTAAAGATTGACGATAAAGTAAAATTAGCTAAGTAAAAACTGTCACTTAAGCTTTATATATTTCATAGAACTTTCAGATTTGCTGGAATTTTGATAATAATAGAATAGTATAAATTTTCACTTATGAAAATAATTTATACATCTGTTACATATGGTCTTTCATAAAAATATGTGAAAATAAAATTGCAAATGACTTTTTTATGATATTGGAAAAGATATATTTGCCTCAGTATAGAATCTAAGTAATACTAATTATATAATTGTTTATATCAGAGCAAAACTTTTTAAGTTTTCCTTTCCTAACTTCTGTATCTATACAAAGCAAGTTTTAAGCTTATAAATTCAATATGTATTAAAAATGTGTTATATCCTTTTCAAATAAAATGCATTTTAAACTCGTATTTGACTACAATTAGGTGAACGATTAGAAAGAGTTGTAGTGTTTTTTATTTCTGGTAAAGAAACATAGTAATCTGTGCAAGAGGGCATGAAGTTTAAATGATGAGATTCTATTAAACTGAGCTTAAGAAAGGTAAAGGTTGACTCTAAGAAAATTTGGTTGGGTTTTACGGAGAAACACTTATCTGTGTGACATTTTACAGGGTAAAAATTTTAGTAAAATAAAAGGTATTGCTATTTTAAAAGATATCCATAGAAAATCTTCTAATATTTCAGAATTACAGAAAAACATTTGATATTTATAATTTTAAAAATTGGCATATTTTAGATAACTATCACACTTCTTAATTTAGTAACCTTAACAAAAGATGTAACAGTAGACAAAAAAAAATCCATCTATATTCTTATGACATCCATAGGTAAATTAAAATGGCCAAAAATTTTGAGCACTGAGTAAAGGTAGCTGAGTAAAGCCTGAAGACAATGAGGGAGACAGCATGTCTTGGCATACAATGTTCCAGGCAGAGGGAATAGTGGGTGAAAAGCCTTTGAAGCAGGAGCATGTCTGATGTGTTCAAAAAAAACAGCAGAGAAGACAATGTGACTAGAGCAGACAATACAAGAGAGAAGCAACAGGAGATGTGTTCAGAGAGGAGCCAACCATGGATATCCCTGTATTTGGTGGTCCAGAATTTGATGTTTTACTCAGAATAATTTTCAATCAGTAGAGAGTTTTGAACAGAGGATTAACATGAACTGGATTACATTTAACAAGAAGCCCATAGCTGAAGAGCTGGGAATAAATTGAGCAGGAACAAAGACAAAAGCAGGGAGACCAAAAAATAGTATTCAGTTTTGGTGATGTCCATGACAAAAACGAAAGGAAAATGTGGACCATGGGTTAGAACCAGAATCAATTAAAGGTGTTGTGACCAGCAAACTACAGTATTTAGCAACGCATACCACATATTTGTTAAAAATTAGAGTCACTTATGCAAAATTTACTAACAGTTTTTACCAAATCTTACTAAAATAAATTTTAAAATATAAGATTTAAAATAAATGAAATTCAAGTACAGCAATTAAAAAACTATTGAACTAGCATAGCAAAGAGAGAATATGTATTTGGATTATGGTGATGAACATCAAGAAATTAGCCAAGGTTTAAAAATACTTAGAACATACCAATCAATAGAATATTGCAATGGGTTACCTATGCTTTGAAGCATTAAGGAAGAAAGGCCAGAGTTCAGAATGTACATAACTTTGGCCAGGAGTGGTGGCTCATGCTTATAATCCCAACACTTTGAGAGGCTGAGGTGGGTGGATCACAAGGTCAGGAGACCAAGACCATCCTGGCTAACATGGTGAAACTCCGTCTTTACTAAAAATACAAAAAGTTAGCTGGAGATGTTGGTGGGTGCCTGTAGTCCCAGCTACTCGGGAGACTGAGGCAGGAAAACGGCGTGAACCTGGGACACGGAGCTTACAGTGAGTTGAAATCGTGCCACTGCACTCCAGCCTGAGTGACAGAGTGAGACCACGTCTCAAAGAAAAAGAAAGAAAGAAAGAAAGAAAGAAAGAAAGAAAGAAAGAAAGAAAGAAAGAAAGAAAGAAAGAAAGAAAAGGATGTACTTAACTTCTAGGCTTCTGATTTGTGAAATAGAACTGATATTCAAAGGAAGAAATCTGGTACCTTGTTCCATCTACTGTTATAGAAACATGAAAATTAAAAAAATATAGTTATTAGATTGGTGCAAAAATAATTGCCAATTTTGCTATTACTTTTTTTTGCCTTTTCAAGTGTTTATTTTATACTTTTTTTTTTGTATTAAAAAGAAAAACATAATTACCACAAATTACAAAGGACTAAAGCAGGACTAGAATAATGAATGAATCACTTCAGCCTGGAAAGCAGATACTCTCAATAATATTAATGTTATAATACAAGCTTATTCAAGTATTTGACATTATTTTGTCCTTTTAAATATGATATCCTAGCACATAGTAAAGATAATGCATTACGAGTGTAAGGTGGAACCTTCTCCGCAAAGGCAGATGACAAGTTTTCCTCTCCAGTGAGAAACGGTCTCCAAGTTCTTATCTTCTCTGCCATCAGCATGGCTGAAGGGGGAGAGGGTGGGTGTTAGAGAAAATCCAGGGACCCTTCCACACAGGAGGTACTCTGGGGTTCCATTCAGGAGGGTGCCAGATAATTCAGATCACTCTACCCAGGCTTTTTTGGCAAAAAACAACCCTCACCCTCCATAACTAGTCATCTTCCTTGTCCCTCCTCCTCACTTCCCTTCCAGGGCCTTCTAAGCAGCTTACTTTCTTTTGTAAAATCAATCACCAGGAAAGGGCCGGGTGGGGGGATGCGGGGGGTGGGGGGAGGTGTGGAAAGAGCTACAATGGAACAAAACAAAAAAAATTAACAACTTTGACACAGGGACTCAGCACCTCTATCTGAACCCCAGGGGTCCAGGCTGGGGCAGGGCCAGATGGCCTTTCTCTACTGGTAGTGCCTTTGCTCCCAGGTGCAGGAAGAGGATGAAAGAGAAACCTTCCCCTTAACTGGGCTGAGGCACACAGACCTGCTGATGTCTGATGCCCAGAAGTTATGTTGGCATGGACCAACCTTGACAGGGATAGGATGAACAGAGGGATCTGGGCAGGCTGTTGCTTTATCTCAGGTCTTGGATCCCCATGGGAGGATGGTGGGTGTGAAGTGGTTAGCCCTGACGGCCCCTGCCGCTTCTGGCATGCTTGTCACAGATACATCATTCCAAATTCAAGTATCTTCAGAAAGTGAAGATGTAAACTACTCTTTGCAACATTAACTCCTAACATATTACCAAAAAAAAAAAAAAAAGAAAAGAAAAGAAAGAAAGAAAAAAAGAAAAAGCTCCCCTACCAACCACCAGTCTATATTGAGATGAAGTCCTCACCTCCCTGCCCCAAAGGGCCTTCCTTTTAGGGATGTCTGTGAAAAAGGTGGCAGCCCCTGAGCCTCATTTTTGCTATTACTTTTAATGTCAAAAACTGCAATCACTTTTGTACCGATCCAATAGAGGAGCTACAACACATTTCTCTCTAGGTATAGTCAGATAGTGATGGTTTTAACACACATAGAAAGAAATACCAAGTTGCCAGGTATAATTATTAATACCAATAATAGAAAATGTATTTAATTAATATAATAATTTATGATTATTTTGACTATAGGTGATAAATTCATGGGTATAGGTGAGAGCATGTAGAGATCAAATATAAAACAAGAGAACCTAATTCAAGCAGGTGTTCTAATATTTTCTGTCATGTTACAGATAGTATTGGCATGGAGATAGAAACATAAGGTCAACTGAATTTTCTATAGAAGCAATGTGGCATCCAGGGAAGCATGGGATATCCTGGCAGGATCACACTAACTTTTCCTAATTTATACATGGCCTCAAAACATGGGTAGGCCACAGATCTAACAGAGAATACAATAAGTGAAATTACTATCACTACATAGATTCAAAAGCATCTGAATAGAGAGGAATCAGGATTATCCAACACCTGACAAAGTGGTTGGGGTTTTCCCTTATGCACCAGAAAGTCAATTGAGTTTAGCTATGAAGCAGATACAAGGATAGCTGGCAAGAAAGCAAGGTCAATCATAAAGTTAAATGCAGCATCCTTGCTCCCAGGGCAACCACCTCATCAACACAGAGAGTAAACTATGCAGAAATGAAATTCCTCTGCTAGAATTGCCCAGAGCTATGGTTCCCTTGCTGTTTGAGTCAGTTTGCTAAATTGCTATACAGGAAATGTAAATTTATATCAACAAGACTTCTAGCATATGATCTGAGGAGAGCCCTAAAAGAGCAGCTAGGTAAAAAGTAAGGAAATTTAACAACATACACCACCACTAATTATAATATACACAAGATGGGGTGTATACAGAAATTCAAATGTAAATGAACAGTCACAAAATACATTAAAGAGGGAAAAAACAAAATAAGGAAAAGGTTGAATGTGTTTTGGGTTGTAAAAATTCTGTAACATAAAAGAAGTTACCATATACTGAAAGATTTTGTGAAGAATAATTACAAAATGCCAGCAATTATTCCTATCTTTGTAACCATCACCCTTCTTATGGAACGTTGAGGGCACTCTCAATCTGACTCTGTGCCCTGTCCTCTGATTTGCATTCCAATGGGACATCAGTGAATGAGATGTAAGTATTTAAAAAATGATTATGTCTTGCAGATTATCCTCTCTTACTGCTCATAGAACCCTGATGCTCTATATAAGAGGTATGGACTAACTAGCTGGATATGAGGAACAAGTGGTCCTCGTCATGTCTGTGGCCACAACCCACAGCCAACCAACTGCAAGACATGTGAGTAAAGCCTTCAACAATTAGCCAGTTGAGAGAGACTAGCCTAGATCACCTGCACCTGAATAATCCCTAGCAAAATCATCAGCTACATATGTTTAAGTCCCTAAGTTTTGAAGTGATTTATGTGAAATTAAAACCAAAGGATACAGATATTTATGCATATTTTTGTTTCTAAGAAAAGTACAAAAAGAATGTAATCCACCTTAACTCTGTGGTTATGTATTTACCTGTGATTCTTGTATTAGTCCATCTTCACACTGCGAATAAAGAAATACTCAAGACTGGGTAATTTATAAAGAAAAAGAGGTTTAAGGGACTCACAGTTCCATGTGGCTAGGGAGGCCTCACAGTCATGGCAGAAGGCAAAATGCACATCTTACATGGCAGCACACAAGAGAGAATGAGAGAGCCAAGCAAAAGGGGTTTTTCCTTATAAAGCCATTAGATCTTGTGAAACTTATTTACTACTTCAAAACAGTATGGGGGAAACAACCCCCATGATTCATTTATCTTCCACCAGGTCCGTCCCAAAACATAAGAGATTTGTGGGAGCTACAATTCAAGATGAGATTTGGGTGGGGACATAGACAAACCATATCGTTCCAAATCTGTCCCCTCCAAAATCTCGTGTCCTCACATTTCAAAACCAATCACACCTTCCCAACAGTTCCCCAGAGTCTAAACTCGTTTTAGCATTAGCACAAATGTCCACAGTCCAAACTCTTTTCTGAGACAAGGCAAGTTCCTTCTATTCAAGAGTTGTAAAAGCAAAAGCAAGTTAGTTACTTCCTAGATACAAGAAAGGTACAGACATTAGATAAACACACTCATTCCAAAAGAGAGAAATTGGCCAAAACAAAGGGACTATAGTCCCCCTGCAAGTCCAAAATCTTGTGGGGCAGTCAAATCTTAAAGCTTGAAAATGATCTCTTTTGACTTTATGTCTCACATCCAAGCAAAAATGGAAACCCCTTTTAAAACTATCAGATCTCGTGAGACTTATTTACTACCATGAGAGCAGTATGGAGAAAACTTCCCCCATGATTTAATTATCTCTTTCTGGGTCCCTCCCACAACACATGAGAATTATGGGAGCTACAATTCAAGATGAGATTTGGGTGAGGACATAGCCAAACCATATAAATTACAAGCTAGTTGATACAAATCTGTGGCAAATGAAATAAAACTGGGGAGTCATGTCTTATAATAAGGATGGAGAGATATTTTTAAACCAGTGACACTAAATGTAAGAAGTTTTTAAATATGTTGAAAACTGAATATGTAACAATTGTAAACAACAGGAAAAATACTCACAATAAAAAAATGAGAACGGTAATAATAAAGGTCTAGAGTCCATATTATACTAATGAGAAGCAACAAAAAAGAATATGAGTAAGTAGAAAAAGGAAATGGCATACTTAATATTTGGGTTCATACAGTAGGAACTCAAAACACACATTCTTGATTAACATAATTAATAAAATATAAATCAGATCAATAATGTGTTTAGTAAATATTATTACTAGTAGACCTAAAAATAGTATATATAGCTGAGAACCTCAATCAAAGCAAAGTCTCGAAAAAAAAGAAAAAAAAAAAAAGGAAAACACAGACATATAAATTATGTGATGATAAATGTGAGGCAAGTAGATTATGCAAATACAACAAAAGAAAACTAGGTCACTCAAATAATGTAAGAAAAATAAAATTAAAGGCAAAAATCATTAAAAGGTGCAGTAGTTTGATTTTTATAGATAGTATAACCTACAATGCAGATATAATACCATAAACTTTCAGTTCACAAGTTGAACAAATATTGATAGAACGAAAGCAAACTTCCAACAAATAATAACCTTAGAAGAAGAAATTGACATAATTACATGGTTGTGGAAGACTGTACCACACTACTCCTTCCCTCTAGTCATACAAATAAATAAGAAATCACACAACCTGAGTTATTCAAGTAATTTTAAGTAGTAGAAAATGAAGTTTTAAAAATTATAGTGTATTTGTATTTAAATTATAATTAAAGATATCAACACGAAAAACCCAATCACCTGAAAATATTTTAACTCTTAAATATTTCTGAAAAAGCAAACCACAAAATTGTGATTGTACATGTTTAAAAAATAATGGTATGCCAAAAATGTTTAGAATGAATTTCAAACTATATTTAAACAAAAATGCTCAGTTTAAAGTACAGTAAGTCCTCACTTAATGATATCAATAAAGTCTTGAAAATTGTAGTTGTAAGCAAAACATCTTTCAGTAGGTCCTTTAAAACCATCGTTTTGTTTTTAGTGTTGTTTCATTGTGACATTGATGAGAAAAACAATTGGTTTTGTTATATATAACTTTGCTTAAAGTCACGGTTTCCAAGAAACTATTGATGACATTAAGTGAAGACTTACTGTACTTTCTTTCTCAAATTACAAAGAATATAACAATGTAAAGCAATCAATAGTGAGAAAAATTAAAAATTCAAATTAAGTTTATTAAATATACACAAGAAGGACAAATGTCTTTTTAGAACATATACAGAGAAGGAATTGAAAGAGAAAATGGAAGAAGTACTCTTTTCTCACAACTCTTTTATTTACAACATTTATAAGTTAGTGCTCTTACATGTCAAGTTTTCTAATAGGATTTAATTTGAACAAAGAGTTCAAAAGCTAAAAATTTTTAGAAAACACTGGTTTCAAGCAATATTACTTGTGCATATTAATACAATTATATTAAATAAATGCCAATCAAATAAAAAATAAAACCAGAGTATATCAGCCATAGTTGATGACAATCATACTACATACCTACCAATATAAACCTATAAATGGAATGCAAAACTTGTATTAGTCAAAAGGTATAAAAAGAATTAAAAAAGATCTTCATGGACATAAAAATGAATTCAAGAAAATTAATTATTCATTACTAATAGAAATATTTTGGTAAATTAGCTGACAATTTTTTAAAGTCAGAAATAAGACAATGTTTATATTACTCCTATTGTATAAAACAGTTTTGGGAATTCTAATTAACACAACAGATGAAGTAAAATAGCCAATCTACATAACTGTTGAAAAGAAGGAAACGGAATAAATATTTTGTGCATATTTTGAGAATCTCTTATGAGAACCTAAGAATATCAACTGTAAAAAGAAGTGACCAACATAAAAGTTGAATAATATGGATGGTTTTAAAATAGATATAAAACAGCTAATAACTATAGTTTCTAACATAAAAATTATAAGTAATTTAAAAACAATTTTCATTGGAAAATTTAATCATACACAATCACATTAAAATTCCTATGACTAGATTTAAAATGAAATATTAAAACATATAAAATGAAAATAACAACCTATTAGGGGTAATAAAAGAATTTTTGAAAAAACATCAGAAACATTTCATGTTTATGCGTAGGAAGACTAAATATCCTATAGATTCTAACCTTAAAATGAAGCTACAAATTTAATGCAATTCCAATTGATTCTTTTTTTGTACCCCCAAATATGAAACTTAATGTGTCTGTGCATACTTGCATACATCTCTGTGTGCAGCATACGCAAAGACACACGTCTATGAAACGTCAATAGATTTGCATTGTATGGCTTAAATTTATTAGCACGACTGCTTGGCAATACAAATATATTAGATTTCTTCCTGTTATTACACACACAATATAAAGAATATCTATATCTAAATACACACACAATATAAAGAATATCTATATCTAAAGGAACCATGTATAAAGGAAATAAAAGGGAAACCACAATAGGTGAAATATGTTCACATATATACAAGGGTTATTGTTTTAATATGGTAATATTTATTTTAAACTGTTAAAAAGGTGAAAGAATAATAGAAAAAAAGGTCAAAGATGTTAAAAAATTGGGTCTCCAAAGAAAAATATAATTGGCCAATTGGCATTGAAAATTTGTTCAGTTTGGCTTAACTCATCAGGAAGACAGCTTCTTCTCCATGGGACAAGCTAAACTAAGAGGAGTTCATTATGTAGCTTGCTGCAACTGCTGCTCCTGCTCTCAAGAAAGAACTTTTGTAAAGATTGACTCATACAGAAACATACAGAGCAGAGAAATGGAGAAAGAGTCCCTGGACATAGCTGTGCTAAAAGCCAGAACTACACAATACTAAACTTGGGCTAGTGGGACTTTGTAGTTAAATGAGGAATCAAATTATTATTTTAATATTAAAATAAAGTTTATTTTACCTAGGACTCATATAAAGATGGTGGTGATTAACAAAGTTTGGAATGAAGAGATCAAATAAATAATTCCAAATTACTATTTACATATATAAATGTATATTGGTAATCCTTTTTGAGAGTATTTGGCAACATTTATCAACAAGCTCCAAAAATTCAAACTATTTGGACTAGTAAGATCTTTCTTTGAAAAATATCCTATGTGGATAATCAGTTTGCCCACAAAAATATATGAATAAGAATTTTAGCAACATAATTATTTATAATGGGAATAAAAAGAAAACTATATGTTAATAGTAGGGATTACTACAATAAATTGTGGCAAATTCCTTGAATAATAAGAGCCTTTTCAGAAAAATATTTCATAAAATGTTAAAATTTTGCTGATATTCTGTTAACTAAAAATAGGAATTTTATTTTGTTTGGATCTTATTTAGAAAAACAAGAATTACATATATAGAAAAATTGAAAATAAAAATTGGTATGATAATATCAAATATGAAAATTAACAGTAATTACATCTCTATATACAAAATATGTTATCTCACTATTTTCCCATTTAATTGCATTTACATACCACATGTATTTCAATGATCATCTACACATTTCTTAGTTTCCATAAAAGTGAATTTTATTAAAATAAGGAGAAATCCATGGAAGGGCTAACAATAGAAAGAGAGAAGAGAAGCTTATGAATTAAATAAAATAGACCCAGGAAAAGGTGGGGCAAGATGGCAGTTAGTATTCTTCAGCAATTGTCTCTCCACAGCAACATCAATTTAAACTAATATTCATGAACACACACACATATAAACTTCACAACAGCTAGAGAAACCAAGTGACAGATTGCAGTACCTGGTTTAACACAATAATAAGAAAAGACACAATGAAGAGAACAGTTTTATGTTACCCATGTCACCCCTCCCCTAGCCCCAGGCAGTGCAGGATGGAGAGAATTACCATTCAACTTAAGGGGCAAAGAGGAAATAAGGATAGGAGTTTGTCTTGAACCCCTAACACCAGTCTATCAGAGTAAAAGCCAACACTAGGTAGACCTCCACACCAATACCCTGGAATGAGCCTCCATCCCTATTTTGACACCAGCAGGAACCTATAGTCCCCGTGAGGCAAATTCAATCTCAAGGTTACATCAGGGCCAGCTGACTATAGTAGTCTTGGGCTCCAGACAATGCTCAGTAGCAGGCAGACCTAAATGGCAATGTGCTTTGGGCTTGCCCCAGCACTTCACCAATCTACCGGAGACAAGATTCCCTCCTTGCACTCAACTGTCTGAAGTGGTTCCCCAGTGCTTAGAGTTCCCCCAGTTCTGCAATGACCACAGCATTCCCAGGTTTAGGGACCATGCCACGTGGCCTCCCTAGAATTTAAGAAAGGGGTTACTATTGAAAAAGTTTGCTAAGTCAATCTGGGAAGTCAGGAATTATGACGCACTTCTTCAAATGTGCAGGTATCAATGGATTGTCACAAGGATCAAGAATAATTCAGAAAACTTGAAATCATCAAATGCACATAATAAAGTGCCAGTGACTGATGGTTAAAAAAGGAGTTATATGAACAACCTGGCAAAGAATCTTGAAATAATTGTTTTTAAAGAAGGTCATTAAACTTCAAAAAACATGTAGAAACAATTCAGTGAAGTGAGGAAAACAATAAGTGACCAGAGAGATTGAAATAATTTTAAAAATCAAACAGAGATCCTGAAACTGAAAAATACTATGAACAAAATAAAAAAGTCAATAGAAAGTAACAATAACAGAATTGGTCAAACATAGCAAGAATCTGTGAAAATGAATACAGAGTATTTGAAAAAATATAGTCAGAAGAAAAAAATGAAAAAATAATGAAAACAAAAAATAAAGAAAGCTTCTTGAAATTTATAAGGAGGCAATAGAAGAACAAATATCTGAATGTAAGGGTTACAGATAAAAAAGAAAACAATAAATATATAAATATCCAGGAACCAAAAGGTCAAAAGTCTCTAAGCAGATTCAATCCAAATAAGACTCCCCCGCCCAAGATACATTATAGTCAAATTGTCAAAAATCAAGGATAAAGAGATGATTCCAAAAGCAGCAAGAAAAAAACAAATAAATAAGATATAAGGGAGTTCTGATGCATATAGTAACAGAACTCTCAGCAAAAACCTACAGACCAGAAGGGAGTGGGATGATATGTTCAAATTACTGAAGCAAAACATCTGTAACCAAGAAGTATACCCAGAAAGTTATTTATCAGATATGAAGGAGGGATGAAAATTTTTCCAGACAAACAAAATCTTAAGGAAATCATCACCACCAGACCTTGTAAGATACACTAAAAAGAGTTCTTCAAGCTGAAAAGAAAGGAGGCTCATGAGCAAGATTAAAACATCTGAAAGTATAAAACTCATTGATAAAAGTGATTAGTAAAATACAGAATGCTCTAATACTGTAATTGCAGTGTATAAATCACTTATATATGCTATGAAGGTTAAACATCAAAAACTATTAAAAATAATAATAGTTAAAATATTTTATTCAGGAATATGCAATATGAGCATATGTAAAACCTGACAATAAGAATTCAAATTTTGAGAAGGGGGTGGAGTAGAGTTGTAGATGCTATTTTTTGTGATCAAAGTTAAATTATTATCAGCTTAAAATAATACAATATAACTACAAAGCAAAACCCTATAGTACATACACACACAAAGGAAAAGTTATAAAACAAATCAAAACACCAGTGGAGAAAACAATATAAATACAAAAGAACACTATAAGAGAGACATAAAGAACAAAGCATCAACAAAGCAATAATAATAACCAAAAAATAATAATAATAAAACTTAACAAAATGGCAGTAGTGAGTTCTTATCTATCAATAATTACCTTGAATATTAATGGTTAAATTCTCTAACCAGAAGACAAACTGGCCAAATGGATTAATATTCAAAGCCCAATTATGTGCTACATACAAGAGACTCACTTCACCTCTAAGAACACACAGTCTGAAAATGAAGGATGGAAAAATGTATTCCATACAAAGGGAAACAAGAAAACAGCATGAGTAGCTATACTTACAGCTCATAACATAGATTTGAAATCAAAACTGTAAAAAGAGACAAAGAAGATCATTATATAAGATAAAGGCTCAATCCAGCAAGAGCATATACAATTGTAATGATATATGCAACACACATTGAAGTTTCTAAATAAATAAAGCAAACATTAATAAATCTGAAGAAAGAGATAGACTGCAATATATCAATACTAGGGACTAAAACCCTCCACTTTCAGCAATGAACAAATTATCCTTATCTAAAACCAGTAAGAGAACTTCAGGGTAAAAAATATGCATTATAAACCAAGTATACCTAATAAAAGTATACAGAGCATTCCATACAGCTGCAGAAAACAGCTTTTAATATGGAATGCTTCTGAATTCCACATTAAACATTTTTCAGGATGTTAGGCCATAAAACTAATCTTAACAAATTTAAGAAGATTGAAATTATGTCAGATATCTTTTCTGACCACAATGGCAAAAAACCATAAGTCAATAACAGAGAAAAGCTTCAGAAAATTCACAGACACATGGAAATTAAACAACATGCCTCTGCAAAGCCATTGGGTCAAAAAAGAAAAAAAAACTAAAATGAAAATTAAAAGCATATTTTGGTAAAAAGCAAAAATGAAAACACAACATACCAAACCTTATGGGATGCAGCAAAAGCAGTTCTAAGAGGTAAGTTTATAGCAATAAATACCTACATCAAAAGAAGCAAAATAAAGATTTCAAATAGCAGCCTAACATTGTACTTCAAGGAACTAGAGAAACAAGGAAAAACTAAGCCTAGATACAAGCAGAAACAAATGAAATATGGACAAGAAAAATACAAAAGAGCAACAAAATAAAAAGTTGTTTTTTAAAATATCAACATAATCGATACATATTTAGTTAGATTAGGAAAAAGAGAAGATCTCGTAAAATCAGAAATAAAAAAGGAAACTTTAAAACTCATACCAAAAAGAAAATACAAATGATTGAAGAAGTAATATCAGCAAGATGCTAAAGTTGACTGGTGTTTATTTTCCCCAATAAAACAATACCAAAACATCAAATGAACAAATTAATTTCCAATCGAATGTCTGAAGGAGAGTACTAGAGTACAGCAAGTTTGTATCTGAATTCCTGTGGGGCACAGAAACCCAGGAAGCATGTAGAGGTGGGTAAAGTACCTTGCCCCTTCACTCCACCTCTCCCACCAGGATTGGCTTGAAGTCAGTAGGAATTTTCCTTGCAGAAAAAAATGTAAGCAGGAGGACTTTAGCAGTCCCCATGAGCCCCTTAAGGAACTCACACAACTCAATAGCAAAGAAATAAAAAGGAAAGAAGAGAAAAAAGAACCTAATTAAAAATAGGCCAAAAAATGGAAAAGATGTTTTCAAAAAGAAGACATAAAAATGGCCCACAGGTATATACAAACTCCTCAAAGAAATGCAACTCAAAATGACAATGAGATTATCATCTTACCCCAGTTAAAATGAATATTATCTTAAAGACAAAAAATAACAAATGCTGGTAAGGATTTGGAGAAACAAGAATGCTTATATATTGTTAGTGCGAAGATAAATTAGTACAGACATTATGAAAAACATACAGAAGTTCCTCATAAAACTAAAAACAGAATTAGTATATGATCCCACAATACCACTGCTGGTTATGTGCTCAAAAAAAAAAAAAAAAAAAAAAAAAAAGAGAGAGAGAGAGAATTATGTCATCTGCAGTGCAACATGAATGGAACTGGAAAATATTTTGTTTAGTGAAATAAGCCAAGGCCGAAAAGACAAATATTGTATGTTCTTACTTATATGTAGGACTTAAGAATTGTTGACCTCATGGAGGTAAAGAGTAGAATGGTGTTATCCAGAGTCTGAAAATACTACTGAGGGAGAGGGGATTTAAAAGGTGTTGGTTGGTGGGTATAAGCAATTAGCTAGAAAGAATAAATTCTAATGTTTAATAATACTGCACAGTGATTAAGTAAACAAAAATTCATTGCATATTTTAAAACAGCTAGAAGAAAGACCTGGAATGTTGTCAACAAAGAGAAATAAAAGCTATTTTAGTCAATAGATATCTTGATTACCCTTATGTGAATACCACACATATATTCATGTACCAGAATATCACATTTACGTTAAAATAGGAACAATCATTATTTATCAATTTAAAAATAAAAATATTAAAAACAAAGAGAGAATGCTAAAAGAAGCAAGGGAAAATTATAAGTCACATATAAGGAAATTTCCATTAAATATCAGCTGATTTTTAAGCTGAACCTGGCACACCAGGGGAGAATGAGGTCATATATTCAATGGGCTAAAAAAACTAAAAATAATAAACCTACTAACCAAGAATACTATACCCAGCAATAATATTTTTATTAAAAATGAAGGAGAGATAAACTGTTTCTCACACAAGCAAAAGCTGTGTAATTTATCATCACTAGACTGGATTTATAAGAAATCCTTAAGGGAGTGCTACCATTAAAGCAAAAGACAGTAATTCAGATTATAAAAATTTATAAAGGTATAAAATTTACCAACAAAATTAAATTCATAATCAAGTACAGAATATATTATATAATCAGACATAAAACATGTTTTAACAAATCTAAGACAACATATTACTTTTCTGACTACAATATTTTAAAACTATACACAAAAAACAGAAGGAATTTTAGAAACTTTACAAATACATGGCAATTTAAAAAATGCTCTTGAATAACCAATGAGACAATAAATACATTAAAAGGGAAATTAAAACTAATTTGTGGGACAAACAAGAATTGAAACAATACACATTATAAGCTATGGCACACAATTAAAGCATTTTTAAGAAGAAATTTTTAAATCAATAAATGCCTGCATAGAAACAGAAAAGGATCTCAAATAAAAAACCTATTATTACCCCTCAAGGAACTAAAAAAAATAAACACATTAAACAAAATTAGTATAAGGTAAAATAATAAAGATTTGAGCAGATATGAATGATATAGAGACTAAAAAACTTGCAAAAATTCAACATAACAAGAGTTGATTTTTTTTGTAAAGGAAAACAACGTTGCCAAAGCTTAACTAGACTAAGAATAAAAGAGGAAAGGCTCAAATAAATAAAATTAAAGACACAAAAGGACACGTGACTACTGATACCACAGAAATACAAACACTATGATAGCAAACAATTATATGCCAACAAAGTGAATAACCTAGAAGAAATAGCTAAATTCTTGAATACATATAGTCTACCAATACTGAGTTACAAAGAAATATAGAAATCTGAGTAGACCAATAATAAGTAAGAAACTTAAATCAGTGATAAGAGGCCTCCTATCAAAGAAAATCCTAGAACATTATGGCTTCACTGATGAATTCTACCTTGTATTGAAAGAACTAATACCAGTTCCTCTCAAACTACTCCAAAAAATTGGAGAAGAAATATTTCTAAAATCACCCTACAAGGACAGTACTACTATGACACCAAAACCAGACAAGAACACTCTGAAAGACTAAATTACAGGCCAATATCCCTGATGAACATAGATTCAAAATGTCTGAACAAAATATTAGCAAACCAAATACAATAGCATATTAAAAAGACTGTTCACCCTGCTCAAGTGGGATTAATTCCATAGATGCAAGCATGGTTAATGCAAATCAATATATGTGATACAACATATTAACAAAAAAATAGGCCAAAAACAATGTGATCACTTCCGTAGACAGAGAAAAGTCATTTAACAAAATCTATCCTTCCTTAATGATAAAAACTTTAAATGAATTAAGTATAGAATGTATGTACCTGAACACAATAAAAACCACAAATGGCAAATTCACAGTGGACAACGTACTAAGCAGGGAAAAATTGAAAGCTTTTCCTCAAAGACCTGGAACAAGACAAAAATGCCTGCTTTCACCACTTTTATTTAACACAGTGCTAGAAGTCCAAGCTGGAGAAATTAGGTGAGAAAAAGAAGTAAAAGGCATTCAAATTAGAAAGGGGGAAGTAAGTTTCCTTCTGAAGGTGATATAATCTCATCTATAGAAAACTCTAAAGACACCACAAGAAACTTAAGCACTAAAGAACTAATTCAGTAAAATTTCAGGATATAAAATTAACAGACAAAAATCAATACAGTCTCCACATAATTACAGTAAACAATCTAAAAAAGTAATCAAGAAACTATCTGATTTATAAAAGCTACCAAAAAAAACCTATGAATATATTTAATTTAACCAAAGAAGTAAAAGAACTCTATATGAAAAATTATAAAATATTTTTGAAATATGTTGAAGAAGACATAAATAAATAGAAAGGTATCTTGTGTTTATGAATTAGAAGGTATAACATTTTTTAAATGTTCATACTACATAAAGCAATTTGTAGATTAGATGAGATCTCTATCAAAAAGTCCATAACAGTAGTCTCAGAAATAAAAAATAATAATATTTGTATCTCTCTGCAGATACATATCCCATGTGTACATATCTATGTATGCACATTAAAATATAAAATTAGTGATTCTTAATTACTGAACAACACAAATTCTTAATTTGAAGCTTATTATTAACATATATATGTGCATTGAATCAAATATATTTCATTGTCAATTCAAATTTCTGAATATACATAAGATGAAAATATCAAGTAACTCAGCAACTCCTTTTGATCAGCAAATTGAAACTTCCTGCCTCAGTATAAATAAAATAATTGGGAATCTTCTGATGTATCTTTTCTCTTACAAGTAAAAAATAAAATATTTATGTATAGATGCCACAGAATTTTCAGTAAAAAACAAAAGCAAATTCAAGTCTATATTCAGCAGATTCTTGTAGTATTTTTCATTCTTAGTATAACTTAATATTTGGGACATTCATTTTGGGTTTGTAGCATCTCTGTGTGATTGTAGACTACCTTAAGGGTAGAAAATATCTACAAAATGATTATGCTTTACCATGGGGTACAAGAAAATAGCTTACTAAAATATGGAATATTAATAAATCAAAGGCCAAAAATGTTTCTACTGCTTTTATAATATTAGCATCTCATTATACCAAGTTCTTTTAGAGGTTTGTTTAAAAAATAGACTACTAAAATAATTTTAAAATTTTATTGTTACATTGTAACTATAAAAAATTTATAGTTTTTGACACACATATGTGTTGTATAACCTGATGCATTTATTATTTCTTCATAGTGAGAACATTCAAAAGCCTCTCTTCTAGCTATTTTGTAATATACAATAACTTACTGTTAACCATATTTCCTGTATTAGGCTGTTCTTGAATTGCTGTAAAGAACTCCTGAGACTGGGTAACTTATAAAGGAGTGACATTTAATTGGCTCATGGTTCTGCAGGCTTTACAGGAAGCATGGTGCTGATATCTGTTCGGCTTCTAGGGAGGCCTCAGGCACTTTACAAACATGATGGAAGGCAAAGTGGGAGTTAGCACATCATGTGGCAAAAGCAGGAGTAGGAGAGAGAGACAGAGTGAAGGGGGAGGTGCCACACACTTAAATGACCAGATCTCACAAGAACTCACAATCACGAAGACAGAATCAAGTCACAAGGAATCTACCCAACCATGATCCAAACACATCCCATCAGAGCCCACCTCCAGCACTGGGGATTACTAGTGATCATGAGATTTGGGCAGAGACAAATATCCAAAGTGTATCATTCCTCTTACTGTGTAATAGAATGCCAGAACTTACTTCTCCTATCTAACAGTAACTTTGTATTTGCTGATTAGCTACTCTCCACTCTTCCTTCCCCTCAACTTTCCCTAATCCCTGGTAAAAACTGCTTTACTCTCTGCTTCTATGATACTACTTTTTTTTTCCTTCAGGTTCCATATCTGACTGAAATCATTTAGTATTTTTCATTCTAAAAAAGAAAAGATGTTTTTGTTTAACCATTCCACAATAATTTTTGAGGCCTTAGATGATTTATTTAAAATTCCCTTATTAAGTTGTGCTTGTGTGTATGTGGGTATATGTGTGTGTGTGTTGCTTTAAAATTACTAAGGCTTCAAATAATGGTTCTAAAAATTAAAAACAAGACAAAACATGGAGTTAGCTCTGTGCATTGGTTTATATATGGACATCCCGTAAGCTGTTCATAATCTGGTCATTAGAAACCCACATGCTGCTTTGGCTGTTACAGGTTTGAAATTAGTCATATTTTTGTGCTTGCAGCAATTTCACTGAAAAAGAAATGTAACTGCTTTATATTGATCCAAGTAGTAACATCTACATTTTTGGCTCTTCAGTTGGTTCTTTTAAAAAATTATCCACTATTGAATTAGTTGCCTTTAATTAATTGCCTTTGTGCCTTCGCTAGGAAATTTATTCTGGATTGCTAACCTGTATAATCATAAGAAAAAATACACCAAAAAATCTAGGTATCTGCTCAGGTGACTCACTGAACAGAAATGAAGCAAAATCAGCATTTTCAAGGGATGATCAATCCCTTAAAGGGAAAGCTTCCATGTCTTCATTTATGTTCTGCCTTCCACCTGGATGCTTTTCCTCTTTCTTTTCCCTAGCTAATGCTTATCATGCATGCATTTGTTTAAATTTCACTTTCTCAGGAAAATTTAATTATGTCACTAATCTATCCAATCTGACCAATTCCTTCCCCATTCATTAAAGCTAAAGTACAAGGCCCTACTGGATAAACACATGTGTCCTTATTAGCTTCCTGACATCACACACCTCATCCTCTCCTTCTCTCACTCCTAACAGTGGGCTATACTGCCTTCTTTGCTATTTATCAAACACACAAGTCATATTCTTTTCTCAGGGCCATGCCATTGCTGCTCGATCACCGGATACACTCTGCTCCAGTTGCCACAAACCTAGCTCCCCTACCTCATTTATATTTTTCCTCATATGTCATTTACTTAATTTTGTCTTATCCAAACATTGTATTTAAAATAAAGTTCCTCAATCATGCATTAAACTCATTTCTGACTTTATTTTCCTCCATAGCACCCATCATTAGCTGTTACACCATACTGTACACTATACTCTAGACTATTAACTTCGAAAAGATAAAAAAATTTTGTCCGCCTCATTGACTGGTCTATCCACACCTACACTCCATAATATTTGGAATAATGCCTTGCTTGTAGTAAGTGCTCAATAATTACTTTTGAGTAAACAAATGAATGGGTGAATTATGTATATTAAGGACTTTTAACAGGAGAATTGATGATTCTATTTGGTTTACAGACTGGCTTCATAGGCTCAATGAGTCTCTTGAAATTGATTACAAAAAAATATGCATAGGTCCGCCTGTGTAGTTTGTGGGAAATGTGTGGGTAGTCATCATAAATATGAGATATAAGAGACTGCAAATGTAATTTACTTTTCAACATTCAATATGTGTTAGGTGCTCCAAATGATATTTGACATTATTACTATATTGAATGGTATATTCCTGTTTATTCATCTGTTTCTTTCAATGTACTACAATAAAAACTTTTAAAAAATTCTGAACTCATGTCATCTAATATAATGTTTAAACTTATATTATCTCATATTTAAAATAATCTTTATTCTTATATTATCAAACATAAAGCAAGCCAGTATTGATCAATAAATATTTGAAGAACTAGCTGGACGTGGTGACTCATGCCTGTAGTCCCAGCACTTTGGGAGGCCAAGGTGGGTGGATCACTTGAAATCAGGAGTTTGAGGCCAGCCCTGCCAACATGGAGAAACACCATCTCTACTAAAAATGTAAAAATTAGCCAGGTGTGGTGGTGGGGGCCTGTAATCCCAGCTACTCAGAAGGCTGAGGCAGGAGAATCACTTGAACTTGGGAGGCAGAGGTTGCAATGAGCAGAAATTGTGCCACTGCACTCCAGTCTGGGCGACAGAGCAAGAATCTATCTCAAAAAAAAAAGATGAACTTTATAGTATATTTACCTTCTTTTTTATTTTTTATTTAATTAATTAATTTATTTATTTTTAATTTTATTTTTATTTTTTGAGACAGAATCTCACTCTATCGCCCAAGTAGCTGGGACTACAGGCGCCCGCCACCTCACCCGGCTAATTTTTTGTATTTTTAGTAGAGATGGGGTTTCACCATAGTCTCGATCTCCTGACCTCATGATCCGCCTGCCTCAGCCTCCCAAAGTGGTGGGATTACAAACAGGCATGAGCTACCGCGCCTGCCTTGTTTTTTTTGACGAAGTGTCACCCTGTCGCCCAAGCTGGAGTGCAATGGCACTATCTCAGCTCACTGCAACCTCTGCCTCCTGGGTTCTAGCGATTCTCTTGCTTCCGCCTCCTGAGTAGCTGGGATTACAGGCATGCACCACCACGTCCAGCTAATTTTTGTATTTTTAATAGATACAGGGTTTCATCATGCTGGTCAGTCTGGTCTTGAACTCCTGACCTCAAGTGATCCACCCACCTCGGCCTCCCAAAGTGCTGGAATTACATGTACAGTATATTTAAAATGTAATTTAAAAGAAAAATAAAACTAGTTCAATTTGTTACACTGAATGAGTACATATCCATTGCTCTTATGCCCAAGACTCTATTAAAAGCAGATAGATGGAACAAAAGTTAAGACAACAACCAAAACGAGAATAAGATGTGACTATTATTGAACACAGAATTCAATTACATTGTTGGAAGATGGAGACTGAATAAAGAAGCAATGTCTAACGAAGAGAGGTTTAGAAGACTTGGGCCTCTAGCTCTCAGAAGGGCTAAAGTATACCTGGGATACCTAGAACTTCAAAAAGACAGGCATAGTATGATAACAGTAAAGAGGAAAATTGAAATCTCAGGATTACTTAAAAATCTATAGCTAAATATTTATTCCCGTAAACCTTCCACACATAAACTCCATACTCTATCCTATAACCGTTCTTAAAAGTTACTTCAGGACTGATTCCACCACCACCACCACCACAACAACAACAAAATAAACCAAGGAAGAGAAAAATATACAATCTAATAAATTATGGCAGAAGTCCAAGATGTAAAAAGATCATGATGGTGTACTGATGTTAGCAAGATGGTGGACTAGGAAGGTAAAGACTCTCTTTTTATTCACAGAAACACCAAGTCAATATATGGACCATAATGGAACTGCAAGAATGCTAGAGACTGCCTCAATGAGTTTGACAACAGTACTCAGGCAAATGTAACAGCAAGAAGTGTTGCTAGCAAAAGGGGAGGGAAAATTCATGATGTTTTGTATACCCATCCATACCCATGTGCAACCAGGAGGAAACTTCTCATACGGGGACTCTTCTTTCATGACAGGGAAGTATAATCTGTGAAATAAAAAATTCACTAGAAGAATTAAAAGGCAAATTTGAGCAGGCAAAAGCAAAACTCAGCAAACTTAAAAATAGGACAATTAAAACTATGGAGTCTAAAGAACAGAAAGAAAAAAGACTAAGGAAAACTGAACAGAGGCTATGGGACCCGTGGAACCATCAAGTATAACAATATACACATTGTGGGGGTCTTAGAAAGGAGCAGAAAGATATTTCAAAAAATACTCACTGAAAACATCCCAAATTTGAGGAAAGACATAAATATTAATATTCAAGAATCTCAAGGGACTCACTCAAATAAATCCACACTGGGATACATTTTAATCAAACTTTCTTTTTTTTTTTTTTTTTTTGAGACGGAGTCTCGCTCTGTCGCCCAGGCTGGAGTGCAGTGGCCGGATCTCAGCTCACTGCAAGCTCCACCTCCCAGGTTCACGCCATTCTCCTGCCTCAGCCTCCCGAGTAGCTGGGACTACAGGCGCCTGC
Source organism: Piliocolobus tephrosceles (assembly GCF_002776525.5). Classification (NCBI taxonomy): domain Eukaryota; kingdom Metazoa; phylum Chordata; class Mammalia; order Primates; family Cercopithecidae; genus Piliocolobus; species Piliocolobus tephrosceles. The sequence continues at coordinate 70,107,150 of NC_045438.1, forward strand.
CACCTCGCCCGGCTAGTTTTTTGTATTTTTTAGTAGAGACGAGGTTTCACCATATTAGCCAGGATGGTCTCAATCTCCTGACCTCGTGACCCGTCTCGGCCTCCCAAAATGCTGGGATTACAGGCTTGAGCCACCGCGCCCAGCTTAATCAAACTTTCAAAAGCCAAAGATAAAAATAAAATTAAGAGGAGCAAGAGAAATACAACTTTTCAAATACAAAAGATTCTGCAGATTTCTCATAAGAAACATTGGAGGCCAGAAAGCAGTGAGCTGATTCATTCAAAGTGCTAAAGGAATAACAAACAACACCCCCACCTCCAAAAAAATTCCCCATTAACCAAGAATCCTATATCTGGCAAAACTGCCTTTCAAATTGAGTAAGAAATTAAGACATTTCCAGATGAATAAAAGCTAAGAGTAGTTGTTACCACTAGATCTTCCCTGAAAGAAATGCTAGGAACAGTAATTCTTGGAATCCAGCTGTGAGGAAGTCCAAAATTCTATATGAAGAGGCTCACACAGAAGAGAATCAGATTTTTGTTCCACATTGATAAGAAACTAAAACACACATTCTTGAAAAGCTACACACACATATATATTTAAATACATACAGATGCTCCTCAATTTACAGTGGGATTGTTTCATGATAAACCTATTTTACATCCAAAATATATCCCAAGAAACCTATCATAAAGTCAAACAATCATAAGTCAAACCAGGGTAAGTTAAACACTGTCAAGATATTCAGTATATATTGTCATAATGGATATACATATACATGATATACTTGAGTTCCAAAGCCACATAGTTTGTGACTCAATTATTCTCCTTATTATTTCTTGAAGATGTTCCTTATCTAATTATTCAAATTCATTTTTTAAATAAATGAAGGCTGGGAGTGGTGGCTCACACCTATAATCCCAGCACTTTGGGAGGCCAAGACGGGTAGATCATAAAGTCAGGAGTTCAAAACCAGTCTGGCCAATATGGTGAAACCCCATCTCTACTAAAAATACAAAAGAAAATTATCCAGATGAGGTGGTGTGTGCCTGTAATCCCAGTTACTTGGGAGGCTCAGACAGGGGAATCGCTTGAACCCGGCAGGTGGAGGTTGCAGTGAGCTGAGATCACACCACTGCACTACAGCCTGGACAAGGTCACAAAGCTTACATGTTGTTAATAGAGGTAGTGTTTTCAGAAATCAGAATGACTTAAGTTTGGGCTATGTTGTTATAGGTGGTTGGTCTTGGCATATATCTAAACTGTGGTCTCCATTTTTATTTTTCTTTGACAACATCTTTTAAATATTGTATAACTAAACTTTCTTATTGTGTTAGCTACCTGAACCATAGACGGATGATACTTTTAGTAAAATAAGAACAGAGGAGAGGTGATGAAGAAGGAATTGTAATGTAAATGTAATGCACAAACTTACATACATTTAACCCTCGTAACAACCCTTATATATATATAAATTAGTGTTCAAAGAGTTGGCCAAAATAACTGAGATTTAAACTCAAGTATGAGAGTCTTCAAAGTCCCTATTCTTACTACTGTACTTTTGTGTCTTACATGCCCAACCCACACAATCTTATAAAATATTAAATAAAATCATGTAGAATCAGGAAGCGTTCCACAGCTAATATATCATAGAAAGTTGAGCATAGAATCATGCTTATGCTAAATATTTTATAAAGTACTGTTACACAATGTACTGTCTGGAAAACCATCATCATCATCTGGATGCTTTTTGGAAATGCAAGATCACCTCTGTGCTACTAAATCAAATATCTATGATTGGAGCCTAGCAATCTAGTATTACACAAGGTGGTACTAATGTAGTCTCAATTTGGAAACTAATGCCTTATAGTATTTGGAAGATAGAAGCATCCACTTAAAATGTCCTTTTTTCATAGATACAGAGGCTAAAGATAAGTATATTTCATCCTTTGAAGTTCTTATAATTAACGAGTGGCAAAGCCAAAATTAAAATCAAGATATTTTGATTACCAGTTAAAGGCAATTCAGTGAGATTTCACTTGAAACATGTCAAATTTTGACTTTAAATAGCATAAAAATTTTATTTCAAACGAAAGAATCAAAATTATATATACACATATAAACTTATCTAAATATGCTGAAACGACAATTGCTCTTGCAAGGGCATTTGCAGAAAATTGAATCTCACTCAGCAGGCTACCAAATCCAGCTGGAGTAAGGCAAGGACCAGGGAGGTTCACAAAAGAAACATGCTAAGGATACATTGAGCCAGCATGAATTGATGAGGCATGATTATAGAGTGTTGAGACATAATCATAGCATAAAGAACAGACTGGAGTACCAAAATCAGAACTATGACCAAAGGCTTTGCAAACATCTGCTTTAACCCAACTCAAGATTACTATTCACATTTGCCCAGGGTAAAACAATCTGCTGGTCACACTTTATCAAACTGAGACATCAATTTTGAAACATGAGAGTGGAAAGAGATACATATCTGCATATATATTCAAATATATTTAAATACTCAGAAAAAACATTTTAAATATAGGTAATAGATATAAATGCAAATATATAGACATGTATGGCATTTTAGTATTCCTGATGCCATGAAATTTCTATTTTAACTTTGGAAACTTTGGAGAAAAATTGGACATGATTGTCTTCACTTGGAGACTGGCGAGTACTTTAGACTACGAATTATCCTTAAAATGTCCAAGAGCAAATAAAACTTTTCCTAAGATTTTGTTAACCATTCTTACTTGAACAAGGACTTTTCTAAAATGTCCAAAAAGTATATAGTCTGCCACTAGGGACAGACACCTACCCTATTCTTCTTTTATCTCAGTGTCCCTGCTGCCTGTTCTATCTTCGGAAGAAAGGCAGGACTATATATCCCAAATGCCACTAACAAGCCTGTGGAAAGGAAGGCACAGGCTGCTGAGATCGTATATAAAAATATTATGTTTTGGCTTCTCTTAAAAAAAATCTGAAAAGAATGCACTTATCTTCCTGCAAACCAGTAATTAACACTGACCTATTAGTGGTTGCCATTTTGCAGAGGTAAGGGCTCTTCTTTTGCCACTTGCTCACCTTAGTTAAATTCATTCTATTTTATAATCTGTTTCCCCCTGTACATTTATGAGCTTATCTTTGCTGTGGGACTTATAGAGATAAGAGTACATTTCAGATAACAAGTCATCGCCAATGATTTAGGTGGAAGTTTTCCCATAATTACTTTGCTACTTCATGAATAAACTACCTTCTGATGATATTGATAGCTCAGAATGCAAATACTGCTTGTACTCATAGAATTCTCCTGAATATCCACTAATATTATTTCTTATTTTAGGTTCAAAATAGTAAAATAAAGAAACTATAGATAACTGTAGTCTGAAGTACAAATGTAAATTAAAAACCTTTTCCCCTATGTTTTAATAAGATGATTTAAGAATTATATCACCTCTCCTCTTTGGAAATCTAACTTTCATTAATATTGCCAGCAATGTTATTCTAATCATCTCTTTGTACATAAGGGAATCAGATTGGCATTTGCTTTTACTCTATTTAAACATCTATGAGGAACAAGAGTAAAATGATAAATATGCTAAATGTATATTTGAATTGCAACTTAATACAATGCCTAGATTTTATGTTTGGAGAGTATTCCTTTGGCAATAAAATAATTATTATTTAAAAGAAATAGAAAAGCTGAGAAATAATATATAGTATTCAGCTTTCCTCTCTACTGGTTTCTAAGAGCTGTCTTTGTTCTTCCTTCCGGGCATGAAAGAAGATAAGCCACTCTGACTTTCTCCTTCTGCTCATTTGTTTCTTCTGGCTATGGCTGTTCCTGAAGGAAATAGAAAGCGTCAGAAACAGCTTATATGTTATCTAGGCTGGTTTTTCTGTTCTCTGCCTACTCAGTAAGAAACCGTGGAATAATTCCCTCTCTTCAGTCCTGTTAGGGTTCTTTTGGGCAAAGGAGAAGAAGATACATTCTTTAAAAGTTTCTTTGTTGAGATCGTTTTAGGCTCACAGACAGGCTGAAAAAAATAATACTGAGAGTTTTTATATCTATTTCAACCAGCATCCTCTTAACAACTTATGGGACCATAGAACTTTTATCAAAACTAAGAAATTAACACTGATACAATAATGATACAATCGTATTAGCAAAAACACAAAACATATTTAAATTTCATCAAAGTTTTTCTACTGTTGCCTTTTTTATGATTTAGAATGTAAGCCAGGATCTCACACTGCATATTCTTAGTATGTCTTCTTAGTTGCCTCCAATAGAAGAGACTGCATCGGTCTTTTCTTTAAAAAACTTGACACTTTTGAAACATAGTGACCAGTTATTTTTTTGGAATGTATTTCAACTTGGATTTCTCTGATAGTTTCTCTTGATTAGACTGAAGTTATGCATTATTTGGACTGACAGAGTAGAGCTATATGCCTTTCTCAATGAATCTTATCAGGAGGATATATGATGTTCCTATGTCTTATTATTGATGATATTAACTTTGACCATCAGGCACTTGCTAGGATTCTCCAATGTAAAGTTACTATTTTTCCCTTTGTAATAAGTAAATATTTTATAGGAAATACATCAAGACTATATAAATATCCTGTCTCTGCTTTAGCTTTATTTTCACCAATTTCTACATTGAAAAGTAGATTGGTGACTTTTTAATTCTTGCTTTCCTTCCATCATTAATATATGAAATTCTTCCATAGGAAATATTTGTCTATCTCCTCCATCTATTGATTTATTTTGTTATTTGTTGCACTATATAGTCCATTGAGTTTTTATTTTATTTTGGGAGGTATATTTTAATACCATTGTTATACTATAAGGTATTTCAATTTTGGCCATGGGGAGTTGTTTCGGAATAACTCTTGCCCCCTTTTGATATTACCTGTCCTTTTAAAAGCTATTTTTAAACAGTTCCTTATGTTGAGGCAACATAAAATGCTTCAGGTTCACCTTGTATTTTTCCTGTCTCACTTCTGAAATTGCCATTTCTCTAAGGAGTCCATGTTCCTTTTAAAGTATAATGGTATTTAGAAACCAAAATCTTGTCTGTAGATGATGTGCTCATTGTTACTATGATGTCACTGCTGCTAGTGTTTCTCAGTAGATAGAGCAAGGGTATATATCTATATATCTCCCTATATCATATGCATCGTAATATATATCAATATGCTACATAAAATACATATAATGTATACATATTTCACACATATACGTAAACAGAGTAACTTGTTCACTCATACATCTATATAAATCTATCTACAAAGAATTTATTTGATACTTCTCATTTCAATCCAGCATCATAGAATTCATTTTGACCTTTCCTTTTTTCTGATTTATAACTGCTTATGTGCATGGTGAGAATCTCTTTCATTATCTACAATATTTTTACTTATTTGTTCAACCCTAGGAATCAAATAAAGTAGCTTCAGAATTCCTAACTCATAGTCTTATGGAAAACAAATTTACTAACTAGAGTAGAGTGATTGCATATAGTTATTTTTGTCTTACGTTATATAATATCCAGTCAAAGTTCTGTTTTCTAAAGTCCCTTAGCTCACTTCCTGGCTTTCCCATCAGTGGAGGAAGTTTTACTGAAGATCCTGGAGAATTTCACAAAAACCTAAAGCTAAGAATGCATCTAAACTTCCACAACTACTAGAACCAAAAACCTGAATATTATAAAATATTACTTAACACCAGCTGTTTTCTTACATCACTTTTTCTTTTTCTAAGTAACTAGTATATTGAATTTCCTCCTTTAGCATTTGTTCTGTATGCAAACCATTTCTTTTCATTCTTCTGTTCTTTCCACATGTTAGGAAACAGGTCCACATCAAGCTCTGGAATTTTACATGTTAAGCCTTTATCCAGCTCCCTGTTCAAGCCATGGAGAAAGTTGCTGGTAAAACTGGTGCTGTGTGGGTACTAATCTGGCATTCCCATTGGTGATCATCATAATTCATCTTGCCATCTTGCCAGCACAATAATTGTCTGTCATTTTTCATATAAAATTATCAGAATGTTCCCACATCTTGTATTTAAGGTTTCTCAAAACTACAGCACAACCACATCCAAAACCTCAAAAAAACACACCAAACCTACTCATCTCTCCCACTATTGGTAGTCACCTATTGCTATGTTTAGTTCATGACTCCTTGACAGTGTCACAGACAGTATTCTCTGAATCCACACTCTCTGTATATTGTTGCTATTTCATCTAGTCAGTCTCTGTCTTTCTTTGATTTCGTTCTTCTCTATCTTGAAGCATATGGTCTAAATCAAGGGTCAGCAAACTTTGTTTTCAGCAAGGCCAGTTAGCAAATATTTTAGTCTTGATGCTCATACAGTCTCTGTTAATACTACTCAATTGTACCTCTGTAGCACTAAAGCAGTCATAGCACCACATAAATAAATATGTTTTGGTTCTAGTAAAATTTATTTATAGACATTGAATGGAATGTATATGTTATTTGTATGCTATGAAATATTATTATAAAATTTTTCCCACAATTAAAATGTGTAAAGCATTTTTAGCTCACAGCCTGTACATAAACAGACAGTGGGCAGGATTGGGGCAAAGAGCTTTCATTTTACAATCTTTTGTATAAATAATAAATTTAGCCACTTTCAAAATACCGGATACATAAATGTGAAAGAAAAGCAGAATAACCATAGTAAAGAATTCCACTCAGGGAAACAGATGCATCGTGCCTTGACCACTGATTCTAAATGTCCTATTTAGTAACCTCTCAAACAGGGATAGTGAATCTCAGAGGTGAGTCCATATTAGCTTACCTTTCTTAGAAGATTGTTCCCACTGGAAGGCTTTTTCTTATGAGAGTTGAATTGTTTTTGCTACTTTTACCTAGTCATTTTCTACAAATTTACAACAAATATCTATCTCTACCTAGCAGCTTTTATGTACCAAGAACATTTCTAGACCTTTTGGATATAAAGTGAACAAAATAGACAAAAATATCTATATTCATAAAGTTTACATTCCAGTGTGTCTTTTGGTTAGGATTGGGTAGAGACAGATATCAAAGAATAAAAACAATATAAAATTAAATTACATGCTATCTGCTAGAGGTTAAGCATTATGCAAGAGAAGAGTAAGTGAAAAGAGAGGAGAAATGACATGGAGGTGGCCAATTTTCAATTAGGTAGTCAGAGCACATCTCACTGAGAAGGTGACATAAGAACAAATGATTTGAGGAGGTGAGGGATTAAGTTTAGGAAAATCAAGGACTGAGTGTTTCCAGGAAAGATAAGAGCCATCACAGAAGTCCTAATGTCCCAAGACTAATGTGTCTGAGGCAGAGTGAGGCATCGCAAGAATAGCAGGAACAGAAGACAGAGGATTGAAACAGAGTGTTCTGATGTAATTCCATGGAGACAAATAGCTTAGCTGAACAGGTACATGCCAGAATATAAAAAGAAAATGGGAGAGAGAGAGAGAGAGAGAGAGAGAGAGAACTGTTAGTCTTTAATAAAGACATGACCTCAATGATGTAGATGTTAAAGACATTTCATTAATAAAAGTTTTGGGCAATCCATTTCTTGAATTTTACCTCCTCTTTTCTCTCTCCTTTCCTTTAATCTACTTAGGATGTGTATAACCTAGGGATAGATGGAAACCTCAGTCTCATTGAGTAAAAGGGAAAAGGGAGGGAAGGAGGGAGGAGGAAAGGAAAGAAGAAAAGGAGGAAAGGAAAAAATCAATAAAGGAACAAAAGAAAGGGGAAAAACTGTACTACTTAAAAGAGATTTATATATATATACATACATACATACATACATATATATATATATATATATATTAAAGAGCCTTGAGTAACATCTAGTAAACTCAAATAGCCTCATTCCAACAACTTATTAATATTAGAACCTTCTCTTTAAAATGAGTATAGATCTTTCCATTTTTATCAAGTATCCATGCTATCTAGTTTGAGGCTGCATTTTGAATAGAACATTAAACAATCCTGAAGGTATTAGAATCTGAAGTTTTAATAAAGGTTTCAGAATATGAAAATATTAAAAACGCAAAAATAGTAACTCCTTTGAAAATCTGTGAGGGATTATTTCCAATTTCACAGAATCACTAGGACACTGTATATTCCTTTGATTTTAGTATCTTCTAGCTCATATGCGAAAATTTTGTCGCCAAGTAAGAAGGTTAATAGTGCATGCTGATTCACTTCTAGGTTAGATGTTCCCAAGTAATTACAGTTTCTATCATTTCTTTTTGAACAGAAATGAAGTATTTGTAAATATTACATAATCTGAATTTTAATGGGTTACCTAGGGCAAAATGGGACTTATTATAGCTTCATGGTCTCTTTGACCGTGGAAACCATGAACTACTACTCGTTAATAAAAACATGACCTCAATGATTCAGATGTTAAGGGTATTTCATTAATAAAAGTTTTGGGCAGTCCATTTCTTGTATTTTACCTCGTCTCTTTTCCTGTAATCTACTTAGGATGTCTATGATCTAGGGACAGATGGAAACCTCAGATTCTTTGGGTAAACCGTCATATAAACACAAATACAAAAGAGAAAGCAATGTAGTATGTTATGATATATTTTCATTTATTACAATAAGCACTTTTTTATTCACAAACATACTTTATTAATTTTTAAATTATTTTGCTTTTTACATCCCATTTCTTCTTTCTGGATATTGTTTTTTCTTCTTCCTGAAGTATTTAATGCTGCTATCATGAGGGCCCTGATTAGAAATATTTCTAAATTTTTGTATGTTTAAAATTATCTTAATTAATCTGCTTGGTTAGGGGATACTGGGTTCATATTTCTTTTCCTCATCATTTGAAATACATTACTCTGTTGTCTTCTGGCTCCTTAACAACTGATAATAATTTTTAAATTAATAATAAATTGCAATCTCTAATATGTATCAGTTTTTCTGTACATGCCAGGTATTGTTCTGAGGATTAAGTGAAATAATATATGCAAAGCGCTTAGATGAGGAATCCAAGGCACAGAAAGATGGAGTAGCAAACAATTTGAGCTTACATAACTTGGAAATGATTGAACAGAATTCTAGTCCAGGGACCTCAAACAACAAATGTGTTGCTCTATGAGTTGTATTGTCCTGTGGTTAACTTGCCTGTATCACCTGGTATTTTAAAGGTTTATTCTTTTTTAATTTTTTTTTCGTTAATGTTTTACCTTTTTACTAGAAAGTGTCTATGTCTAAGTAGTATTTATTTCTACTTTATCTTCTCAGCACATACTGGGTTTCTTATATCTAAGTTACATGTTTCTCCTCGATGCTACAAAATTCTTAGTCATTATCTGTTTCACTATTATATTTTTCTCATTCTGCTTTATCTTTATAGAGCAAATACTAGTTGTGCATCTGTGCTTCTCATTTTATCCTTCCTCTTTTTATTTTCATTTTTAAAAATTTTTTCTTTATTAATCTCATCAACATATGTCTTAGAATATATACTTATTAATTTTTATTACTTTAATAATTTTCTCTCCAGCTGTGTCATACTATTCTCCAGAAAATAGTCAGATTAGCCAATCTACTGTCCAGAATTTTTAATGGAAACAGTTTTTATTCAACTAATGCAAAAAAATACTTTTTTTTCACATTTAAGGTTTCTTATTGCTTCTTTTCACATATGTCTCTTTTTTATTTATTGCTTTCTTTTATTGTTTTCATTGGAACTATTTCCTATTTTTTGAAGAGATAATATATATATACATGTATAATTTCAGATTATTTTGTTGACTCTAGTTCTTTGGAGTTCTACTCTATTTATTGCCCTTTATGTTGCTAAAATTTCATCAGTTTATTAATGTCTTATAATTTCTATTTAAGTGTTTATCTTCTGTGAAAATGTTTATCCTTCAACTTACCTAAATCCTGTTGCTTGGTTGTTTAACCTGGCATGCCTACAGGTTGTCATCCATCCACAAAGAAGGTGCTATTCCAATTTGATACATTTTATTTTTTCTTTTTAAATTCTGGCTTCCCTGTTTTTTGTTTTTTGTTTTTCAAACTGAGAACACCATGAAAAAGAATTGTGGAATGATAATAGAGCATTACTAGCTTGCAAGGAGCCTATATAGAACTATAAATTGTTTCATTCTCCCTTGAAACAGTTCCTCATTGAAATGCATATTTACTCTGAAAACACTTGAAAATCTAAAGCTTCTCTTATTTCTGGTGATGTTTTAAAGGTTCTTAAAGCTATATCAGGTGCATACATCAAAAGATATCTCTCAGAATCTGAAGTGCATTTTAGAATAATCCGTATGAAATGACATGGCAATATAAATTCTTTTCTACTTGTAGGGATACCAAGATACAGAACCTAATGGAATATTTATAATATTTTTTAGTTATTTATCATTTGTAGAGAATCTTTTAAAATATTAAATTGATATTAAGAGTATTGATGTCTAAGTAAAACATTGTTACAAAACACTAACTTTGCTCTTTGATTTTAACTAAATTCACAAAGAAAGAGAGCTGCTTCTAATCATTGCAGTTGAGCTATACTTACTTTTTCAAGATCACTGGCAGAACTCTAGCTGTCATTATAATTTTCTGTGAAATCATAGTAGCAAACTTCTTTTGCTATGTATTCAGAATTATAAAAATAGGAAAGAAATTAAAGACAAAGAAAGGAAGAAAAAAATAAGGAAAGAAGAAAAAAACCCAAAATATATGCCTGACACAGTAATAACATTTTAATAATGTAATATATTTCATTTCTTCTTTTCTATCCTCAAACTTGAATCTCATAAAAATTCACTCATTACTTTTGCTGTAAAGATAACCTCAAAACCAATAGATAATTATTTTTAATTCTTCTTCATGATATATTTGTATATAACAATATTATAACTGTTTTTTCTTCACATTTAAGTGCAATGATAATTTCATTAGCAATTCAGTGATAAATGTTTTCTGTTATTACTATTATTTGTTTTACAGTTATAGTTTAACAAGTATCTTATATCCAGATTTTAGAATGCATTAAAAATAGTTTTCAATTGAATATTTTAATTTCATGGCATTTCTTTGTACACCATCCTTTCTGTTTATTTTCAGTTAGGTGTATCTCATCCTTCCTGAGGTAAAAGTTTCCATACTGGTGATCTATACATTGCTCTTCTGCAGAATGTCAGTAAATATGTTGCCATAGATTTTTTCTCAAATAAACTTATAAATTTCTGTGTTAAAGACAATCATGCTTCTGAGTTAGAGAAGATTTTAGAACTTTTAATGTAACATACATTTTTAATCTTATACATTTTGCAGGGCTTTAGCACATTCATTTAACATAAGACATTTTATTTAAAGAATAATTTAATATTCAATGACATTTTGAAAAATACTGACATAGGTCATTGTATTGATCAGAATAGTTTGGCTACGCTTCAGTAACAAACCAATCCAAAACTACAGTGTAAACAAAAGCTTGTTTGTATTTTTTTTCTCTTTGATATTACAGGAGAGCTCTGTATATCCATGGTTATTGCTGAGGGAGGTTTCTATTTCAACATACTACAACATAGTTTGCAATGGCAAGGAAAAACAGAGAAAGCTGTAGTGTTGAGAGCTAGCAAGTAAATGGGTGATTCCAAAATGACACATGCAACTTTTGGAATTAGATACATGAGCTGGTTATGCCTAAATTCGACAGAAGGGAAATTTCTCCTCAGCACAATCAGGAGTAGAATGTTGGCAATGTTTAATAGGTTTTCTAACGTTGTCTGAAGTATGTCAAATCTTTCTGGATAAAGAGAAGTTTAGGGACTGTATTTTTGTAATGCAATGTTAATAAGTACAGTATTAATGATAAGTACATTATTGTAAGTTTATTTTGTGCCAAACCTGTAGTATGCATTTTCTAAGCTTTCTCTTTTAATTTTCACAATAAATTAAAAGAACCGAGCATGGTGGCTGATGACTGTAATCCCAGCAACTTGTGAGGCTGAGGTGGGAAGAGGGCATGAGGCCGGTAATTCGAAATGAGCCTGGGCAATATAGCGAGACCCCATCTCTAAAAAACAGTTACTAAAAAAATTAAAAAAATAAGTAATTAAAATATCCTTATGGCATTTAAAAAAATTATATCGTGGATATAGGTAAAGGATGACTGCATGCCCTTTCACAACGACAGTAGTTTCTCACATGACTAGCCCAGAGTTCTCTAATTTTCTGAGGTTATACAAATTTTATTTTATTTACTACTGACTATTGACTAAGATGTTTTACAACTCTATAAGCATAGATACTGATTCATATAAAACTGGTCGTACTACAGATGCCTCATGTCAGATAGCAATGCAAGTGAATTCTTAGTGAGAAAAATGAAAATAGAGATTCAAGCATGCTAAAGATTTTACTCCAAAGCTGTCATTATTTTTTATTGCCCAATAGAGCATCAACCAGTTTCACGTGTGATTTACAAATTTTATTCCAGCATTCTATATTCCTATGAAAAGAAAAACTCTTTTTCTCACATTTTTGAAAGTAATCTTACTATCCTTATATTTTGACATTAATTTATTCTATGTTTATATGAGAATTATGCTTTTAATTTTTTGAAAAGGGCTCTTTGAAAATTTAAATGCCTTGATGAGCCTAAGCTAAAAGAATAAGGTAAAAAATTGCTAAAGTTATAAGATAAAAGTTCTGGAACTGTTCTTGACCATGAATATTTCTGTGAACCATACATTGGAAGGAGTAGTGCTCACATAAGGAGAGAAAAGATAGAAAACACACAGAGAAGGCAGAGAAGAAGAAGTGGAAAGAGTTGAGCATGGTGGTTCATGCTTGTAATCCCAGCAACTTGGGAAGTTGAGGTAGGAAGATTGCATGAGACTAGTAGTTAGAGATGGGCCTGGGTAGTATAGCAAGACTCTATCTCTAAAAAATTGTTTTTCAGAAAAGTAGCCAGGTGCACACCTGTAATCTGATAGCTTGAACCCAGGGACTCAAGGTTGCAGTGAGCTATGATCGTACCTGTGAATAGACACGGCAGTCTACCTTGGATGATAGATCAAGACCCCATCTCAAAAAATAGAAAGAGTCTTGACATTTTTCAAATAATTGATTCCACTCTTTTTGGAAACTCAGATCCAATATTTGACTTTCACTAGACAGCCTAGAATCATTATTATGAATTAAGCATGTCTTTATGTAAATTAAATGATTTCATTTGGTTACTTATTTGTAATGCAGCCTAAAATACGAAAAAAAAAAGGTTTTCAACTATAATATATACCAAAATATGTAGATAAGTGAGTGTAAGTGCAATGGATCCAAATAAGGATTCTGCATAGCGGGTTGACAAACACCAGCCATTTTGTTCATTCCTATTGTCTCTAGAGCACATGCTAGAGACCCACAGGAACCGAAGGCTTAAAGTCAATGGTACAGACACTACTTTACCAACCCATATATAACAAGTGCCCGAAATGTGGAAGCCCTGCTCTTGGGGTTTGGGAAATATCAGTGAACTAAGCTGACAAAAGTCTCTGTCCTCACAAGAAGCTTATATTTTGGTAAGGCATTGATCTTAGTAAAGCTTGTTCTCTTTGCTGTGGCTTGCTTTGCTTACACTCACATATATGTGAGAGAGTATTAGATTACCACCAACTGGAAAGACATTCAGAAAATGAGAGTAAAGTGGATGTGATGGTTAATTTTAGGCATCAGCTTGATTGGATTAAGAGATACTTAGAAAACTGGCAAAGTATTATTTTGGGGTATGTTTGTGAGGGTGTTTCTGGAGGAGATTAGTATGTGAGGTGGTGAACTGAGAGAAGATCTGCCTTCAATATGGGTGGGCACCTTCTAGTCAGCTTGTAACCCAGCTACAACAAAAAGGCAGAGGAAAGGTGAATTAATTCTCTCCTGAAGCAGGAACATTCTTTTTCTCCTGCCCTTGGACATCAGAATTATAGGCTCTGCAGTCACTGGGCTCCAAAACTTGCACCAGCCTCTCTCCAACCCCCACCAGGGTTCTTAGGTCTTTGGCCTTGAACTGAATTACACCACTGGTTTCCCTGGTTGTGATGCTTTTGGACTTGGACTGAGTCGTGCTACTGGCTTCCCTTGATCTCTAGCTTGCAAGTGGCCTATCATGGGACTTTTTAACCTCCATAATTATGTGAGCCAATTCCCCTAATAAATCCTGTCTCCTATATCAACCTTTGTGTAGATCATATTGTTTCTGTCTCTCTGGAGAACTCTGACTAATACAAGGGATGTTCTAAGTCTTCTAATCCAGTACCATTGCTGGGAATCCTTGCCAAGAGGCAAATGAAAATACATCTAAAGAGAAGACTGAGTCTCCAGGCTTAGTATGAAGAAACAGAGCCAAAATAATGGAGTCAAATTAAGCAGCAAGATTGTATAAGATTCATTGATTTCAGTTACCAGAAAAATGGAGTTCCTTCAAATAAAATTGCTAATCAGCAAAGTTTTAAGAATTAAAAAGTTTAAAGCTCATTGATACAATTTATATTATTTTTGAATGATTGATATTCTATAGAAGCATACTGAATGTACTGAAAGCTTCAATTAAAATATGTACATGATTTATATCTTTAGGAGCTTATAATTAGGCTATGTAAAGTTGTGAGGAAATAAATAACAGTACAGAGTAGAAGAGAAAAAAATGTCCAGAGGGATGAGCAAAGTCATAGGTACTGCAACTGCCAAAGGGCCCAGATTTTCTCTAAGTCTGTATCTATACACTTGACATTCAGATTAAAACCAAATACCACTTTAATGAGATCGTTTTATGATCAGTTTCTGCCTTTCTTTATTCAGTAGCTAGCTGGTAATAGCAATATGTTAATAATCTACTTTCAAAGCAAACTTTGAAATAAGGAGTTGTAAAATATAACTTTATTCATGCATCATTACCTTTTTATTTAGCAGATTAAAGACAATCTGTGTCTATTCTTTCTACTATGATTATATTAGCAAGATAGTCAATGCCTTAGTATCCTGTGGAAAGGATAAGCAAATCCAAGGAAAACAAAAAGGAGAAAGGCATATCTAATTCATAGAATCTCAGAGTGTAGAGGGAAGAGGAAATTTAAATATTGTTTAAATCGACTCCTCTCATTATTAGGATAAGTAAAGCCCAGATAGGTTGGAGGCATGCATAGAAACAGAAATAGGTACAGATATTCCAAGAGTAGAAACTGGAACAAGAGCCAGAAAGACCAGTACAGTCTTACAGTTGTAGAAGATATGCATACAAACACTCTTAAACTTGTAGAGATGTGCACGCACACACCCACAGACACACACACACATTCGCAAACAGATACATATTCCACTCACACATACAGAGATAAATACATAGATGTGGAAGCTCTTTTTAATGTCTGGGGTGAGGATGCATTATTTTCTAATGCACTAAAATGGGAAATTTCAATGATTCAGTAAATATGTATGGTATTGAGGACCTACCATAGGCCAAGAATTCTGTTGGGTACTAGAAAGTGCAGTACTTGCCAATGTAATTGTCTTTAAAAATAAACGAACCTTGCATGATCATGCATTAAAGCAAAGGTTATAATTTGTTTTTTTAAATTTTAACTCTGTGTAGCTGTAATAACAGCCAACGTTTATTGAGCATTTAACACATACCAGGCACTACATAAAACACTTTATAATGTTGTCTTATTGAATGCTCCTACCCACCCTCTAGAGTAAGCAGTATTACTGTCCTGATTTTTGTTGTTATTGTTTTATTTTATTTTATTTGACTTTAAGTTCTGGAATTCATGTGCTGAATGCACAGGTTTGCTACATAGGTATATGTGCACCGTGGTGTTTGCTGCACCTAAAAACCCGTCATCTAGGTTTTAAACACTGCATGCATTAGGTATTTGTCCTAATGCCCTTTCTCCCCTTTCCCCTCACCTCAAGACAAGCCCCCGTGTGTGATGTTACCCTCCCTGTGTCCATGTGTTTTCACTGCTCAGCTCCCACTTGTGAGTGAGAACATGCTGTGTTTGGTTTTCTGTTCCTGTGTTAGTTTGCTGAGGATGATGGTTTCCAGCTACATCCATGTCCCTGCAAAGGACATGAACTCATTCTTTTTTATGGTTGTATAGTATTCCATGTTTTATGTGTGTCACATTTTCTTTGTCCAGTCTATGATTGATGGGCATTTGACTTGATTCCAACTCATTGCTGTTGTAAATAGTGCTGAAATAAATATGCATGTGCTTGTGTCTCTATAGTAGAAAGATTTATAATCCTTTGGGTATATACCCAGAAATGGGATTACTGAATCAAATGGTATTTCTGGTTCTAGATCCTTGAGGAATCGCCACACTATCTTCCACAATGGTTGAACTAATTTACAGTCCCACCAACAATGCAAAAGCTTTCTTATTTCTCCACATCCTCACCAAAGTCTGTTGTTTCCAGACTTTTTAATGATTGCCATTCTAACTGGTGGGAGATGGTATCTCATTATGGTTTTGATTTGCATGAGCAAATCATAATGAGCTTTTTTCATATGTTTGTTAGTCACATACATGAAATCTTTTGAGAAGTGTCTGTTCATATCCTTTGCCCACTTTTTGATGAGGTTGTTTGTTTTTTGCTTGTAAATTTGTTTAAGTTCCTTGTAGATTCTGGATATTTCACCTTTGTCAGATGGATAGACTGCAAAAATTTTCTCCCATTTTGTAGATTGCCTGTTCACTCTGATGATATTTTATTTTGCTGAGAGGAAGCTCTTTAGTTTAATTAGATCCCATTTGTCAATTTTGGCTTTTGTTGTGATTGCTTTTGTTGTTTTAGTAGTGAAGTCTTTGCCCATGCCTATATCCTGAATGGTGTTGCCTAGGTTTTCTTCCAGGATTTTTATAGTTTTAGGTCTTACATTTAAGTCTCTAATCCAGCTTGAGTTAAGTTTTGTATAAGGTGTAAGGAAGGGATCCAGTTTCTGTTTTCTGTATATGGCTATCCAGTTTTCTTTGCACCATTTATTTAGTAGGGAATCCTTTTCCTATTGCTTGTTTTTGTCAGGTTCGTCCAAGATCAGATGGTTGCAGATGTGTGGGTATTATTTCTGAGGCCTCTGTTCTGTTCCATTGATCTATATCTCTGTTTTGGTACCAGCACCATGTTGTTTTGGGTACTGTTGCCTTGTAGTATAGTTTGAAGTCAGGTAGCGTGATGCCTCCAGCTTTGTTCTTTTGCTTAGGATTGTCTTGGCTATAAGGTCCATTTTCTGGTTTTATATGAAATTTAGAGGAGTTTTTTTCTAATTCTGTGAAGAAGGCCAATGGCAGTTTGTTGAGAATAGCATTGGATCTATAAATTACATTGGGCAGTATGGCCATTTTCATGATATTGATTCTTCCTATCCACGAGCATGAATTTTTTTTTCCATTTGTTTGTGTCCTCTCATGTTCTTGAGCAGTGGTTTGTAGTTCTCCTTGAAGAGTTCCTTCACATCCCTTGTAAGTTGTATTCCTAGGTATTTTATTTTCTTTGCTGCAATTGTGAATGAGAACTCACTCATGATTTGGCTCTCTGCTTGTGTGTCGGAATCCTTGTGATTTTTGCACATTGATTTTATATCCTGTGACTTTGCTGAATTTGCTTATCAGCTTAAGGAGATTTGGGGCTGAGACAATAGGGTTTTCTAAATATACAATCATGTCTTCTGCAAACAAAGACAATTTGACTTCCTGTCTTCCTATTTGAATACCTTGTATTTCTTTCTCTTGCTTGATTGCACTGGCCAGAGATTCCAATGCTATGTTGAATAGAAGTGGTGAGAGAGGGCATTCTTGTCTTGTGCCGGGTTTCACAGGGAATGCTTCCAGCTTTTGCCCATTCAGTGTGATGTTAGTTGTGGGTTTTTCATGAATAGCTTTTATTATTTTGAGATATGTTCCATCAATACCTAGTTTATAGAGAGTTTTTAGCATGAAGGGGTGTTGTATTTTATTGAAGGACTTTTCTGCATATATTTAGATAATCATGTTTTTTTTTTTTTCTTTTTTTTTTGTCATTGGTTCTGTTTATGTGGTAGATTCCATGTATTGATTTGTGTATGTTGAACCAGCCTTGCATCTCAGGGATGAAGCCAACTAAGTTTCATAAGTGAAGGAGAAATAAAATATTTTACAGACAAGTAAATGCTGAGGGATTTTGTCACCACCAGTCCTGGTTTACAAGAGCTCCTGAAGGAAGCACTAAATATGGAAAGGAAAAACCAGTAACAGCCACTGCAAAACACACCAAAGTATAACAAACAAGAACACTATGAAGAAACTACATCAACTAATTGGCAAAATAATCAGCTAGCATCTTGATGACAGGATCAAATTCACATATAATGATATTAACCTTAAATGTAAGTGGGCTAAATTCCCCAAATAAAAATCACAGACTGGCAGATTGGATGAATAGTCAAGACTCATCAGCATGCTGTATTCAGGAGACCCAACCCATGTGCAAAGGCACACATAGTCTCAAAATAAAGGGATGGAAATGGAAATGGAAACCAAATGGACATGGAAATGGAAACCAAAAAAGTAGGGGTTGCAATCCTAGTCTCTGAGAAAACAGACTTTAGACTAATAAAGACCAAAAAAACAAAGAATGACATTACATAATGGTAAAGGGATCAATGCAACAAAAAAAGCTAACTATTGTAAATATATATGCACCCAATACAGGAGCAGCTACATCCATAAAGCAAATCACTAGATATTTAGACTCTAGTGACCTACAAAGGGACTTATACTCCCACAAAATAATAATGGGAGACATTAACACCCCACTGTCAATATTAGACTGATTGAGACAGAAAATTAACAAGGATATTCAGGACTTGAACTGAGCTCTGAACCAAGCAGACCTAATAGATATCTACAGAACTCTGCACCACAAATCAACAGAATATACATTCTTCTCAGCACCACATAGCACTTATTCTAAAATTGACCACATAATTGGAAGTAACACACTCGTCAGCAAATATTAAAGGAAATCATAGCAAATAGTCTCTCAGACCAGGTGCAACCAAGTTACACCACAGAACTAAGAAATTCATTGTAAACTGCACAACTACATGGAAACTGAACAACCTGCTCCTGAATGACTACTGGGTAAATAACGAAATCAAGGCAGAAATAGCGAAGTTCTTTGAAACCAATGGGAACAAAGAGACAATGTACCATAATCTCTGGGACACAGCTAAAGCAGTGTTTAGAGAGAAATTTATAGCACTAAATGCCCACATCAGAAAGTGGGACACATCTCAAATCAACACCCTAACATCACAATTAAAAGAACTAGAGAAGCAAGAGCAAACAAATTCAAAAGCTAGTAGAAGACAAGAAACAACTGAAGTCAGAGCAGAATCGAAGGAGATAAGAGACATGAAAAACCCTTCAAAAAATAAATGAATCCAGGAGTTTGTGTTTTGAAAAAATTAGCAAAATATATAAACTCTTAACTAGACTAATAATGAAGAAAAGAGGGAAGAATCAAATAGATACAATACAAAATGATAAAAGGGATATCACCACTGACCACACAGAAATACAAACTACCATCAGAGAATACTATAAACACCTCTACGCAAATAAACTAGAAAATCTAGAAGAAATGGATAAATTCCTAGACATACACAACCACCCAAGACTAAACCAAGAAGAAGTCAAATCCCAGAATAGACTAATAATAAGTTCTGAAATTGAGGCAGTAATTAACAACCTACAATGAAAAAAAGGCCAGGACCAGATGGATTCACAGGCAAATTCTACCAGAGGTACCAAGAGGAGCTGGTACCACTCCCTCTGAAACTATTCCAAACAATAGAAAAAGAGAGACTCTTCCCTAACTCATTTTATGAGGCCGGCATCATCCTGATTCCAAAACCTGGTGGAGACACAGCAAAAAAAGAAAACTTCAGGCCAATATTGCTGATGAACATCAATGCAAAAATCCTCAAAACAATACTGGCAAACCAAATCCAGCAGCACATCAGAAAGCTTATCCACCACAATCAAAGTTTATATTGTTTATGTATACTTGAAGGGTATGACTCCTGATTTTGACTAAACTCTAATTAGAAAGGAATAAAATGTATCCTAAAATAATACTTTTGGAAAATTGAAGTTGTTGACAAAAGTAACATGCCATGCTAAAATTTATTTTAGGAAAAGGCAGATTAAGTTGGAGGTTTAACAGGATAGAAATTGGGTAAGTAGACAGACAGTTATTAGTCTGCTACAAGATGAGGCCGTCAGTTCAAGTGGAAGGCACAGCAAATTGAAATATCATACAGGCTGACACCCCTGGTCAACAATGTTCACTCTGTGATAACAGAGAGTAACATGTGTAGAGAGATTTCTGGAACATGGCCCTTTTTCCAGAACAACAATTTTTTCAAGTTATACATTTGGAGGTTTATCTGGCTTAATTAGAGGGATACCAGAAGATAGCAGTCATCACAGGAAAGGTCAACAGACAGCAGACAAGTATGTTAGTAAGTCAGGGTTTCTAGAGAAAATATGCCTCAGAATCAGACTGCAAATCCATTATGGATTTTAATTTTTTTTTTTTTTTTTGACAGAATCTTTCTCTGTTGCCAGGCTGGAGTGCAGTGACCAATGTCCGCTCACTGCAACTTCCACCTCCCGGGTTCAGGCGATTCTCCTGCTTCAGCCTCCCAAGTAACTGGGACTACAGGCATGGGCAACCATGCTCAGTTAATTTTTATATTTTTAGTAGAGATGGGGTTTCACCATGTCAGCCAGGATGGTCTCGATCTCCTGACCTCAAGGTCTGCCCGCCTTGGCCTCCCAAAGTGCTGGGATTACAAGCGTGAGCCCCTGCACCTGGCCAGATTTTTAAAATTTTTAATTAATAAATAATAATTGTACATCTTACAGGATAAAATATAATTCTTGATATATGTATACATTGCAGAAAGAGTAAATTAAGCTAATTAACATATCCATCTTCTCATCTACTTATCATTTTTTGGTATAGTACTCTTAGCAACTTTGAAACTTACAGTACATTATTAACTATGGTTGGCACATTGTCCAACAGAGCAATAAAACATATTCCCCCATCTATTTTTAGTATATGTGCTGCCCAAGTGAGCGCTCGCCTGTCTAACTGAAACTTCATACCCATTGGCAAACATCTCCCCTTTCTCAGTTACCCCAACCTCTAACTACCATTGTACTCTCTATGAATTATACATTTTTAGATGCCACATGTAAATGTGAGCATGCAGTATTTGTTTTTCTGTGCCTGGCTTATTTTAGTTATTTACAAGATACTGAAAACCAGTACTGAGGCAGAAAACAATTCCTAGCACATAGCATGCACCTCATAAACTTGTTAAGTTAATGAATACATGAACACTCATACCATCGTTTACCTTTGAAATAGGTAACACACTACACTGTATCTTTCTTTGTGCACATGTTGCTTCAATACCTGCAATATTTGAAATAGTCTGATAGTATCCATTGAATTTACAAAGTAAAATGGACACAGCCCTACCCTCAAAGAGTACAGAGTTTAGTGAGAAATAAATGCAAATAATTGAGAGTTATAAAATTGGCCTGGCCGGGTGGCTCACACCTGCAATCCTAGGACTTTGGG
Source organism: Piliocolobus tephrosceles (assembly GCF_002776525.5). NCBI lineage: Eukaryota > Metazoa > Chordata > Mammalia > Primates > Cercopithecidae > Piliocolobus > Piliocolobus tephrosceles. The sequence continues at coordinate 70,128,861 of NC_045438.1, forward strand.
AGGCCGAGGTGCGTGGTTCACGGGATCAGGATTTCGAGACCAGTCTGGCCAACATAGTGAAACCCTGTCTCAACTAAAAATACAAAAAATTAGTCGGGTATGGTGCTGTACACCTATAGTCCCAGTTACTCGGGAGGCTGAGGCAGGAGAATGGCGTGAACCCAGGAGGCGGAGGTGGCAGGGAGCCGAGATCATGCCATTGCACACCAGCCTGGGCTACAGAGCGAGACTCCATCTCAAAAAATAAGAAGAAGAAGAAGAAAAAAATTTTAAAAAGAACTTCAAAGCAGAAAGAAGTAACTTATAGTCAGAAGAGTGAGAGCTACAATTTGACCACGAGCAAGAGAGCAACTGAGATAGAGTAGACAAATGTGTGCTGACATCTGTGGTAAATAATTGGGAGCCGGGGTTGTGCCAGAGCATAAAGGATAGTAATAATTAGCAGAGTGATGAGAAAGATTTTACAAATTATGGTAGGGTTACATCCTGGAAGGTCTTGAAAGTTATTTTAAATTTTCATTTTAATTATGTGAAGAATCTGAAGGCCTGTGAGCTGTGGACTCAGAATTCAAGTGGCTTTATAACGCTAAAGCTGGCAGTCATCTGTGGAATAGATCAGAATGGGAGAAACTGTATGCACCCAAATGAATTTTATACCTATTGCAAAGGTCCAGATTAATAAGTTTGTATGTTATTAATTCTTATGAGTTTCAATGAAAGAGGATGTAATTTAATATCAAATGGTACCCTAGTTCATGTAAACTGGATATTTTATAGTAAACTTTTAAAAATCAAACATTTAGTGTTTTAGGAATGTCAAAAACTATAATAAAAAATCAATGCAATATTAGATCTCTTATTTTACATTATAGCAAACTCATAACTACTATCAACTAACTGCTTTGAAAGTTCTTTAAGGAACATTATAATAGAGTTTTTAATGGGAAAAAAAGAAGGTCAGTTTCACAGCAAGAGAGGTCTCCACCAAATGATAGGAGAAATTAACAGTTCACTGCCTTTTCTATAGTGAATCTTTTGCTTCTATTTCTTACTTGAGTTTGGGACAGATAACAATAGCAGGTGGAGGTAGCAGAGGTCAAATTGCTTTGAAGGTGATGAACTAAATCTTTATTGAGAAAAAATAAATAATAGAAAAGGCATGAGGAGTATCTCCAGGGACAGAAATCTTAAAATAAACTATTTGCAGCTGTACTACACAAAAACTGGATTTCTGTTCTCATAATTTTGCAATCAATTCTTGATTATCTACTCTAATTGGGGAAGTAGTGACAAATACATCTCTAATTCATTTGTGTGAGATGACTGACTCAAGGGCACTTGATAATATTCATAGCCTATTGAGATTCTCAGAAGACCATGTTCTGATGATCTAATACCAGTATTCCAGTACCAATTTTTAGTACTCTTAGAGTGTCCTTGAGACAACTGTGAAAAGGAGTGAATATTCCTTTCACTTTTGTCAAAAAAGACAAAAGAATATTCTATTTTAATTCATTAACTATAGAAAATAGTACGTGCATGTCAACATGGACTACCATTTCACAGGACTGTCCTGAAATGTCCTACCTAGACAAAGTTGGGGATTAAATTTTCGAATGGAAAAAGGTGATCTTCTAAAAACTTACATAAAATAAAATCTGAGTCAACTTACTATATGATGAATTATAGGATATACGTCAATTCACAATTTAACTTCAGATACCTACAAATTTTACCATTTCCCATATTTAGATGAGTTATATTTGCAGAAAGTAATCCATAAGCAGTAGTGAGCTCTCTTTCATTATACATAGATAAGTATATGCATGTTATTCACGAGTCAATTTGCAATTCTGTTGAAAGTTGTGTATGCTAATTTGAGAAAACAATATGTCAATAATTTGCCAAATAATTTTGCCTAATACTTTGCATACAGTTTGAAGAAGTTCAACAATAACCTAAAATCCTCACCAGTCAAACAGTGAGACTTTTTGTCCCAAGCCTATGGCCTTCAGTTGCAGCCAAAGCTGCCTAAATGTTAGGAGGGCCTTGTGTTATGGAGAGCAAATTTTATCTAAACTTGCCTATCTTCCGGTATGGGTAACTGAGAAATGAAAACAATTTTGGTCATATTCATAATTACAAAACAATACTGACATCAACACCTAAAGATTTTATTAAACTTCTTTGTTTAAAATAAGCCTTTTGTTAAAAATAAGTAGGTGAAATAAGTCGATTGTTTTTTAAACCATGGATAAATAAGAAAACCACAGATGTCTTAAATCATTTAATCCAAAGATGTAAATTTAATATAATGGTTTCCTTAGGATATGAAGCTTTTAAGAATAAACTTGCTCTAACTAATGTAGTGCTTTTTAATGATGCAGTTCTCTTCAACCAAGCTAGTGCTACTTTTCAAAAAGTAATCCAAAAGTGCCAGCTCTCTCATTCTCTCTCTCTCTCTCTTTAGTCTCTCTCTCTCTCTGAATTTAGGTTCACTATCAGTGTTGGACATCATCTTTATTTATATCTGGCTTTTGGCTTTGTGACATACAGGACAGTACCTATCTGGGAATCCTAGAGGAATGGTAAATATGGGAATTTCACCTCTGAGGGAAAACTCACCAGTGTCCTTGATGTTGTTATCACTGACTTGCCAAAGTGACTAGTCCTCAAAGCAGTTGGAAGATAGCTGTAGGGTAGAAACCCCACTTTGAAAATGTCAGAGTGAACTTTTTGCACCTTTGATGGGATCCATACACAGGGCAAATGATATCAGAAGCATTGGGATTTGAAGTGGGAAGCTTTTCCTTCCACCTGGGGGTGCTGCTCTGTCTCCTGAGTGTCTTTCTTGCATAGAGAGGAATGTTTGCCTGGAGTTTTTGCAATATCTTTCTTAATCATTGCCATCTTGTGATAATGCAGTTGCATATATGTTTGAATGCAAACTAGAAAAATGCTAGCCTTCTACTCACAGTAACGGTGTAAAGTTCAATTTTAAGATATGCAAAAATAGCAATAACATGAGGAAAAATATTAAGTAAATAAAAGTGCAAGTGGTATAAAGACATGGTAAAAATGTCATTGGTTTACCTGAAGAATTGAAATTGGGAAAAGTGATGCAATATGTTTTCAACTGACGTTTTTCTTCTGGTCTACCCCATTATTCAAATAACTCCTTCTATTTTCTTGATAGTGGTTTCCTCTCTTTACCTGTACGTCTCAAGAAGTATGCTCCTCTTCTCATTATCCTATATGTGGTGCCAAAACAAAATATAGCAAAGAAAAAAAGAGACAAAAAACATTGACTCTATGCTATGGCCTGAATGTGGGTCCCCCTAAAATTCATATGTTGAAAATGGATCCCCAATGTGATGGTATTAAGAGGTAGGGCTTTGGGGAGGTGATTAGGTCACAAGAGCAGAGCTCTCATGAGTGGGATTGGTGCTCTTATAGAAGAGGCTGGAAGGAGCTTGTTTACCCCTTCCCCCACGTGAGGACAGAGTTAGAAAGTGCCATGTATGAATGAGGAGATGACTTCTCAACAGACATTGCATCTGTCTGTGTTTGATCTTAGACTTTCCAGGCTCAATAACTGTGACAAATATATTTTCTCTTTATAAATGCATCAATTTATGGCATTTTATTGTAGAACTCCAAACAGACTAAGACACTCTATTTTCTCACAACATATGAATTAATTTTCCCTTTGTGATACCTGCTATTCACTTTAAGTACCTGCTGTCTCTCTCTCAGATGAATGCTCTATTCCTCTACTGGTCCCTAGAAATCCAGGCATTTCTCTATTTCAGACTTCAAGTCATCTATTTTCACAAAAGCACTCAACAGGACAGATCAAATAGTACAGAGAACATTTTAGACACTGAAATATTTTGACCTGGTCCTTATCATGTTTGTATCAATTCTCTGCACATCCCCCAAACCTTCATCTCCAACCATACTTAGTATTTGCTTCTCAAAACATCCCATGCACTATCATAAGTTTGCTTCTACATAAAATGCACAATCTCTTTCTTTTGTCTTGTGCACCCTGACTTTTTCTTCATGATGACCTATTTGAAGAATTCATTCATGATTTTTTAGGTCATGACAGGTACTGTCTTCTTGGCCTCCACAGCACTGTATGTAATTTTTCACATCTGTTTTTCATTTGCATTGAATTTATTTAGATTCCCTTTGCTTTAATATTTTTAATTTTCCTTTTTTATTTTTTGTGGGTATGTAGTAGGTATATATATTTATGGGGTACATGAGATGTTTTGATACAAGCATGCAATGTGAAATGAGCACATCATGGAGAATGGGGTATCCATTCCCTCAAGCACTTATCCTTTGAGTTACAAACAATCCAATTACACTCTTTAAGCTATTTTTTTTTAATTTAATTTAATTTTAAAAAATTTTTATTATAATTTAAGTTCTAGGGTACATGTGCACAACGTGTAGGTTTGTTACATATGTATACATGTGCCATGTTGGTGTGCTACACCCATTAACTCGTCATTTACATTAAGTATATCTCCTAATGCTATCCCTCCCTGCTCCCCCCACCCCATGACAGGCCCAGGTATGTGATGTTCCCCTCCCTGTGCCCATATGTTCTCATTGTTCAATTCCCACCTATGAGTGAGAACATGCAGTGTTTGGTTTTCTGTTCTTGTGATAGTTTGCTGAGAATGATGGTTTCCAGCTGCATCCGTGTTCCTACAAAGGATATGAACTCATCCTCGTTTATGGCTGCATAGTATTCCATGTGTATGTGTGCCACATTTTCTTAATCCAGTCTGTCATTGGTGAACATTTGTGTTGGTTCCAAGTCTTTGCTATTGTGAATAGTGCCACAATAAACACACATGTGCATGTATCTTTATAGCAGCATGATTTATAATCCTTTGGGTATATACCCAGCAATGGGATGGCTGGGTCAAATGGTATTTCTAGTTCTAGATCCTTGAGGAATCACCACACTGTCTTCCACAATGGTTGAACTAGTCTACAGTCCCAGCAACCGTGTAGAAGTGTTCCTATTTCTCCACATTCTCTCCGCACCTGTTGTTTCCTGACTTTTTAATTATCGCCATTCTAACTGGTGTGAGATGATTTCTCATTGTGGTTTTGATTTACATTTCTCTGATGGTGAGTGATGATGAGCATTTTTTCATGTGTCTGTTGGCTGCATAAATGTCTTCTTTTGAGAATTGTCTGTTCATATCCTTTGCCCACTTTTTGATGGGGTTGTTTGTTTTCTGTTTTTTGTTTTTTGTTTTTTGTTTTTTTTTTGTAAATTTGTTTGAGTTCTTTGTATGTTCTGGATATTAGCCCTTTGCCAGATGAGTAGATTGCAAAAATTTTCTCCCACTCTGTAAGTTGCCTATTCATTCCGATGGTAGTTTCTTTTGCTGTTCAATAGCTCTTTAGTTTAATTAGATGCCATTTGTCAATTTTGGCTTCTGTTGCCATTGCTTTTGGTGTTTTAGACGTTAAGTCTTTGCCCATGCCTGTGTCCTGAATGGTATTGCCTAGGTTTTCTTCTAGGGATTTTATGGTTTTAGGTCTAACATTTAAGTCTCTAATCCATCTTAAATTAATTTTTGTATAAGGTGTAAGGAAAAAATCCAGTTTCTTTAAAACATTCAACTGGTTATTATTGAGTATAGTCACCCTCTTGTGCTATACCTTATTCAAGAATATCTTACTTATTCATTCATGAATAATATGTCTTATTCATTTTTTCTATTTTTTGTACCCATTAACTATCCCCACCTGACCCCACCACCCCCACTACCATTCCTAGGATCTGATCACTATCCTTCTACTCCTTATCTCCATGAGTTTAATTGTTTTAATTTTTAGATCTCACAAATAAGTGAGAAGATGCGATATTTTTCTATGTCTGGCTTATTTCACTTAACATAATGATCTCCAGTTCCATCCATGTTGTTACCAATGATTGGATTTAATTATATTTTTATTGCTGAATAGTACTCCATTGTGTATATGTACCACATTTTCTTTATCCATTTATCTGTTGATGGACACTTAGGTTACTTTCAAATCTTAGCTATTGCAAACAGTGCTTCAACACATATAGAAATGCAGATGTCTCTTCAACGTACTGATTTCCCTTCTTTTGGTTATATAGTGGAACTTCTGGATAATATGGTAGCTCAATTTTTAGTTGTTTGAGGAAACAAACTAAACTGTTCTCCATAGTGCTTGCACCAATATACATTCCTCCCAGCAGTGTACAAGTGTTCCATTTTCTCCACGTACTTGTCAACACTTGTTAATGCCTGTCTTTTGGATATAAGCCATTTTTACCTGTAGTGACATGATTTGTCTTTATAGTTTTGACTTGCATTTCTCTGCTGATCAGTGATGTTGAGCACCTTTTCATATGCCTGTTTGTCATTTGTATGCCTTCTTTTGAGAAATGTGTATTCAAATCTTTTGCCCAAATTGTGGCCAAATGCTTAGATTTTTTTTCTACAGAGTTGTTTGAGCTCCTTATATCTTCTGGGTATAAATCCCTTGTCAGATGGGTAGTTTGCAAATATTTTCTCCCATTCTCTGGGTTGTCTCTACCACTTCGTTGATTGTATTCTTTGCTGTGCAGAAGGTTTTGACTAGATGTGATTCCATTTGTCTATTTTTGCTATGGTTGCCTGTGCTTGCAGGGTATTGCTCAAGAAATCTTTGCCCAGACCAATGTCCTGGAGATTTGCCCCAATGTTTCTAGAAGTAATTTTATAGTTTGAAGCCTAATATTTAAGTCTTTAATCCATTTTTATTTGATTTTTGAAAATGGTGAGTTAGTTGTCTACTTGCATTCCTCTGGCCATGGATATTCACTTTTTGCAGTACCATTTATCAAGGAGACTGTCTTTTCCACATTGTATGTTCTTGACACCTTTGTCAAAAATAGTTTCACTGTAGGTGTGTGTATTTTTTCTGGGTTCTCTATTCTGTTCCATTGGTCTATGTGTCTGCTTTTATGCCAGTACCATGCTGTTTTGGTTACTACAGCTTTGTAGTGTAATTTGAAGCCTGGTAATGTGATTCTTCCAGTTTTGTTCTTTTTGCTCAGAATACCTTTAGCTATTCTGGGTCTTCTGTGATTCCATATACATTTTAGAAATTTTTTTCTATGTCTTTGAAGAATGCCATTGGTATTTTGGTAGGGATTGCATTTAATCTGTAGATTGCTTTGAGCAATATGGACTTTTTAACAGTATTGATTCTTTAAATCCATGAACATGAAATATTTTTTTTTCATTTTTTGGAGCTCCCTTCAATTACTTTAATCAGTGTTTTATATTTTAGATTATACAGATCTTTTACCTCTTTGGTTAATTCCTTAGGTTACACTTCTTTGGTTAATTCTTTGGTATTTAATTTTATGTGGGACTACTATAACTGGATAACTTTTTATTTCATTTTCAGATCATTCATTGTTTGTATATAGAAATGCTACTGGTTTGGGGTTGATTTTGTATTCTGCAAATTTGCTTTATTTGTTTATCAATTCTAACAGATTTCCTGTGGAGTCTTTAGGCTTTTCCAAATGTAAGATCATATCATCTGCAAACAAGGATAATTTGACTACTTCCTTTCTAAGTACATGTCCTTTATATCCTTCTTTTGTCTGATTTGCTCTAGCTAGGATTCCACTAATATGTTGAATAACACCTGTGATAGTGGGCATTCTTGTGTTCCAGATCTCGGAGGTAAGGCTTTCAGTTTGGCACATTCACTGTGATGCTAACTGTGGGTCTGTCATATATGGCTTTTATTATTTTAAGGTATGTTTCTTCTATTCCCAGTTTTCTGAGGGTTTTTATCATGAAGGATGTTGAATTTTATCAAAAACTCTTTCAGAATCAATTGAAAGGATCATATGGATTTTATTCTTTTTTCTGTTGATATAGTATACATTGATTTGTATATGCTGAATCATCTTTGCATCTCAGGGATCAATGCTACTTGCTCATGATAAATGATCTTTCTAATGTGTTGTTGAAATCAGTTTGCTATTATTTTGTTGATGATTTTTGCATCAATATTTATCAGAGATATTAGCTGATCATTTGTGTGTGTGGGGGTTTGTGTTTGTCTGTTTTTTTAAATTAGGGTAATAATGGCCTTGTAGAATGAGTTTGGAATTATTCCTCCTCCTGCATTTTTTGGAATAGCTTGGGTAAGGTTGGTATTAGCTCTTCTTTGAATGTTTGCTAGAATTCAGAATGACATTAACAGATCTTTCTTGGGAGAATTGTTACTACAGCTTCGACCCCATTACTTCTTATTAGTCTGTTGAAGTTTTGAGTTTCTTCCTGGTTCAATCTTTGTAGGTTGTATGTACCTAGGAATTTGTTCATTTCTTCTAAATTTTCCAATTTATTGACATATCGTTGTTCATATTAACCACTAATGATTCTTTGAATTTCTGTGGTATCAGTTGTAATGTCTCCTTTTTCATATCTGATTAATTTATTTGAATCTTCTCTCTCACTCTCTTTTTTGCTTAGTCTAGCTAAGGGATTTTTCAATTTTGTATCACTTTTGAAGAAAACAACTTTTTATCTCATTGATACTTTGTATTGTTTTCTTCGTTTCAATTTCATTTATTTCTGCTCTATCTTTATTACATCTTTTCTTCTACTAATATTGACTTTGATTTGCTCTTGCTTTGCTAATTCTTCAAGATGCATCATTAGATTGTTTATTTGAAGTTTTTTCCCCATTTTTCTGATGTAGACATTTAAAACTATAAACTTCCCACTTAGTACTGCTTTTGCTATAGTCCATAGGTTTTGGTATGTTATGTTTGCAATACCATTTGTTTCTAGGCATTTTTCAATTTTCTTCTTTTTTTTTATTGATCTGGTCAATTTTATTGACTAGTCATTCAGGAGCATATTGTTTAATTTCCATTCATTTGCGTAGTTTCAGATATTCCTCATGTTATTAATTTCTAGTTTTATTCCATTTTGGCCAGAGAAGTTGTTTGATATTATTTCCATTTTTTGAATGCTTTAAGAGTTGTTTTGTAACCTAGCATATGGTTTATCCATGAGAATGATCCAAATGCTAAGGAGAAGAATATTATTCTGCAGCTCTTGCATGAAATGTTTTTTAAGTATCTATTAGGTCCATTTGGTCTAGAGTGCATATTAAGTCTAATATTTCTTTGTGGATTTTCTGTCTGGAATATCTTTCCAATGCTGAAAGTGGGGTGTTGAAGTCTCTAGCTATTTGTAGTCTATCTCTCTCTTTAGCTCTAATCATATTTGTTTTATATACCGGGATGCTCCAGTGTTGGGTACATATATATTTAAAATTCTTAAATCCTCTTGCTGAATTGACCTGTTTATCATTTTATAGTGATTGTCTTTGTCTCTCCTTTTAGTTTCTTTTTCTTAAAATCTACTTTGTCTGATATAAGTATAGTGACTTCTGCTTTTAGTTTGGTTTCCATTGGCATAGATTATCTTTTCCCATTTTTTAATTTTCAGTCTATGTGTGCCTTTGTATGTTATAGGTGGAGTGCATTTCTTGTAGGCAACAGAACAATAGGTCTCTTTTTTAATCCATTGAGTCTGTCTTTTGATTGGAGAACTTAGTCCATTTGCATTCAATGTTATTATTGATGAGTAAGGACTTACTTTTGCCATTATGTTATTTATTTTCTGAGTGTTTTGTAGTCTTCTCTTTCTTTTTTCTTTCCCTCCTGTCTTCCTCTAGAGAACGTGATCTCTGGCAATTTGATTTAATTTCTTCCTTTTTATTTTGTGTATGTTCATTTTATATTTTTTGGTTTGAGATTACCATGAGATTTGCAAATACTATATTTTAACCCATTATTTTAACCTGATAACAACTGAACATTATTTGCATAAACAAGCAAGCAAGCTAAAAAGTAAACCAATAAAAACTCTATGCCTTAACATTGTCCCCAAGCTTATTAACTTTTTGTTGTTTATATTTATATCTTATTGTACAGAATATGTCTTGAAAAGTTATTGTAGTTATTAATTTTGATTGGTTCATTGTTTAGTCTTTGTAATTAGGATAAACGTAGTTTACACACAACAGTTACAGTGTTATAATATTCTGTGTTTTCCTCTGTGCTATTACCAGTGAGCTTTGTATATTTGGGTGATTATTTATTGCTCATTAATAACATTTTCTTTCTGATTGAAGTACTCCTTTTAGCAATCCTTGCAGTACAGGTCTAGTATTACCTAAATCCTTCAGCTTTTGTTTGTCTGGGAAAGTCTTTATTTCCCCTTCGTGTTTGAAGGATATATTTACTACATATGCTATTCTAAGGTAAAAGGGTTTTTGGTTTTTTTTTTTTTTTCTTTTCAAGACTTTAAATATGTCATGTCATTATTCCTGGCTTATACGCTTTCCACTGAAAAGTCTGCTGTCAGGCATCATGGAGCTTCATAGTATGCTATTTGTTTCTTTTCTTTGGCTGCTTTTAGGATTATTTATCTTTGACTTTTGGGAATTTAAAAATTAAATGCCTTCAGGTAGTACCCTTTGGATTAAATCTGGTTTTTGTTCTATAACCTACTTGTACTTGGATATTCATGTCTTTCTCTAGCTTTGGAACGTTCTCTCTCATTATACCTTTGAAGAAACTTTCTACCTCTATCTCTTTCTTTATGTCCTCTTTAAAGCCAATAACTCTTACATTTGCCCTTTTGAGGCTATTTTCTAAATTCCGTATGTGTGCTTCATTGTTTTTTTTTTATTCTTTTTCTCCCTCTGACTCTATATTTTCAAATAGCCTGTCTACAAGCTCATTAATTCTTTATTTTGCTTGATTAATTCTGCTATTAAAGGTCTTTGATGCATTCTTCAGTATCCCAAATGCATTTTCCCCCCTCCAGAATTTTTGCTTGATTCTTTTTATTTATTTCAATCACATTGTTAAATTTATCTGATATAATTCTGAATTTTTTTCTGTGTGTTATCTTTAATTTCTTTGAATTTTCTCAACACAATTATTTTGAATTATATATTTGAAAGGTTACAGATCTCTGTTTCTCTAAGATTGTTCCTGTTGCCTTGTTAAGTGATGTCATGTTTTCCTGGATGGTTCTGATGCCAGTAGATGTTCTCTGGTGGCCCAGCATTGAAGAGTTGGGTAACTCAGTAATGCAGTGGATCTTGTAGATTTATACAAGTATCCCCTTGATGATTTTGGACAAGTTCCAGGATAATTATCTGCTACCAGGCAGAGATTCTTTGTTCTCTTCCCTTTCTCCCAAACAGATTCTCACTCTCTGTTTCTGAGCCACTTAAATCTGTCAGTACAGTGACACAGGCACCCCTGTGGTCACCGTCACTATAACTGCACTGAGTCAGGCCTGAAGCCAGCACAGCACTGGGTCTCACCCAAGTTCTGGGGTAACCACTCCACGGCTACTGCTTATATTAGCTCAAGGCCCTGGGGCTCTACAATCAGCAGGTGGCAAAGCCAGCCAGGCCTGTGTACTTCCCTTTGGGCTGGTGAGGTTCTCAAGTCCATGGGTATGTCCAAAGTTGCTGGCCAGAAGTCAGATACTAGAGTCAAAAACCTTAAAAGTCTACCTGGTATTCTGTTGTACTGCATCTGAGCTGGCACTGAAACAACAAGATGCAGTCCTTCCCACTCATCCCTCTCCTTTCCAAAGGCAAAGGAGCTTCACCTGTTAGCCACCACCACCCCAGGCCATGAGTCATACTGCCAGACTACCAGTCAATGTTCTCTTAAGGCCCAGGGGCTCTTAAATCCCCTTGTGTTGAATATTGCCTGGCTTGGAGCTCACCCTTCAGGGAAGTGGCTACCCTCTGGCCCAGGCCAGGTCTGGAAAAGCTGTCCAAGAGTCAAGTCCTGGAATCAAGGATCCCAAGAATCCACTTGGTACTCTGTCTTCCAAGGTCATGCTGATACTTAAGGTGCACGTCAAAGACCCCATTTACTTTCCCTCTGTTCTTCTTAAGCAGAAAGAGTTTTGCCCCATAACCACCCCACCTGGTAATGTGCTGAGTCTCACCTGAAGCCTCAGGACAAGTCTCAGAAGTGCACCCAAATCCCTCAATGTAGTACCTGCGTATCACTGCTGATTATTTGGGGCCCAAGGACTCTTCAATTGGCAGGTGGTAAATGCTGCCAGGACTGCATTCTTTCCTTGAAGACAGCAGGTTCCCTTCTAACCAATTGTGTGTCTAGAAATGTCATCTGGGAGCTAGGGCCTGGAAGGGGAGCCTCACAACTCTGTGTTGTGCCCTATCCTGCTGTGGTTAAGCTGGTGTCCAAGATACAAGACAAAGCCCTCCCCACTCTTCCCTCTTTTCTTCTCAAGCAGAAGAAAGTGCTCAAAAGACACTCTCTGCAAGCTGTGACTGCCAGGTGTTGGGGAGATGTGGCTTTGGCAATTCACAGCTGTGTTTGCTATCTATTCAGTGCCTCTTTCAGTGATATGAAGGTAAAACCAGGTACTTTGTGTGTTCACCTGAATTTTTTTTTTTTTTTATGAAGATGTTTTTCTGTGCAGATGGTTGTTAACTTGGTGTCCCTATGCAGGGGAAGATCAATGGAGCCTTCTATTCTGCCATTTTGCTCTGACTCCCCCCAGATTTCCTTTATTTCTGAAAAATCTGTCATTTTTAATGAAGTTTAAATGTGCACTTTTAAATTGACATTCACATTTCTCCAATGTTTCATATTATTTTCACTCCATACTTAGCTTGTTTTATCCTACTCTTTGTCATTTCTTTTAGACTCAGAATAATTCAGGTATAATTTTTCATCGTTTTTCCTTCCAGATATTTGGAAAGGAGTTGCCATTATACTGAGAATGAATGTGATCAAATTATTTTGGGATTATACAGACCTGGCTTTGGATTTTGCATTCTGTGCTGCCTGGCTCTGTGAACTTGGTCACCATTCATTTTTATTTCAGAAAGAATTGGTTACTATTCACGTCAATTTCAAATGAGAATTCCCTCGTTTATAAGTACTTATTATAATACTCACCACTCAGGGTTTATTTTGTTTTATTGTATTTATTTTGAGACAGGTCTCTGTTACCCAGGCTAGAGTGCAGTGGCAAAATGATGGTTCATTGCAACTTCAACCTGCTGGGCTCAATAGATTTTGCAACCTCAGCCTCCTGAGTAGCTGAGACCACAGCACCTGTCACCACACCAAGCTAATTTTTTTTCTTTTTTTGTAACAATAGAGTCTCCTTATGTTGCCTAGGCTGGTCTCGAACTCCTGGGATAAAATGATCCTGCTGCCTTAGCTCCCAAATTGCTCAAATTACAGGTGGGAACTGCCATGCCTGCCCCATTACTTGGGATTTTTAAAATATGTATGTATTAATGGATGTTAAATGCTCAGCTAGTAATAGGCATTAAAGTATGTTACTTCCTTTTGGTTTCCTCTTGTGTGTGTCTCATCACAAGTAAAAAATAGGTATAGAAATATAAACCATTTAGAGTAAAATCTCTACACTGGACTTCAAATATGGCCTTTATAATGTTTTCATGATTCATACTCTATGATGTTAATATCCTAAGGGTTTTGCTTGTGAGAAACAGGATGGTACAGTGAAAGAGACTTGAATTCTAATCCCAGTTGCATCACTCCTTTGTTGAATGACTCAAGGCAAGTTAATTAAATGCTCTGGGTTTCAGTTTACGTATCTATAAAAAAAATGATTGTAAGAATGTTTACTCCTCAAAGAACTACTTAAGGTTTAAGTAAGACTTGTTTGATGTATAGTTATGTAAGTATAAATGATGATCTGGGAGAACATAGACTTATGGTTAAGATGTTTCACGAAATAGAACAATATGGCATTCAGACTTTCACTATATTTTATAGAATAACCTAATCACTCCTAGTGGAAGGCTCTAGAAAATACTTCCCTCTGTAATGTGCTCATCCTGTCAGCACAGTCAACACAAACAAAAAGTTACTTGAATCAACATTTTTTACGATCTTATATACTCTTTTCTCTTCATTCTGTTTTTATTTATTCTGTTCTTCTTGTCTCTTGTGAATATATATACATATACATATATTTTTTTTTCTTTTCTCTTCTATTATTACTATGGTTCACAACTCTGGCTATGTATCAGAATCATCTGAAGACTTCTAGAGAAAATATGAATGCATAAGTTGCACTCTGGATCAACTGAATCAGAATCTCACAGTTGTTCTCAAACTTTATCATGCATCAGGATCAACTGGAGTAAGACTCGAATATAAGCACTTTAAAAAAAGTTCTCCAAAGCTGGAGGCATCACACTACCTGACTTCAAACTATACTACAAGGTTACAGTAACCAAAACAGCATGGTACTGGTACCAAAACAGAGATACAGACCAATGGAACAGAACAGAGCCATCAGAAATAATATCACACATCTACAACCATCTCATCTTTGAAAATGGAACAGAACAGAGCCATCAGAAATAATACCACACATCTACAACAATCTGATCTTTGACAAACCTGACAAAAACAAGAAATGGGGAAAGAATTCCCTATTTAATAAATGGTGCTGGGAAAACTGGCTAGCCATAAGTAGAAAGCTGAAATTCGATCCCTTCCTTACATCTTATACAAAAATTAATTTAGGATGGATTAGAGACTTAAATGTTAGACCTAAAACCATAAAAACCCTCGAAGAAAATCTAGGCAATACCATTCAGGACACAGGCATGGGCAAGGACTTCATGTCTAAAATACCAAAAGCAATGACAACAAAAGTCAAAATTGAAAAATGGCATCTGATTAAATTAAAGAGCTTCTGCACAGCAAAAGAAACTACCATCAGAGTGAACAGGCAACCTATGGAATGGCAGAAAATTTTTGCAATCTACTAATCTGACAAAGGGCTAATATCCAGAACATACAAAGAACTCAAACAAATTTACAAGAAAAAAACAAACAACCCCATCAAAAAGTGGGCAAAGGATATGAACAGACACTTCTCAAAAGAAGACATTTATGCAGCCAACAGACACGTGAAAAAATGCTCACCATCACTCGCTATCAGAGAAATGCAAATCAAAACCACAATGAAATACCATCTCACACCAGTTAGAATGGCAATCATTAAAAAGTCAGGAAACAACAGGTGCTGGAGGTAATGTGGAGAAATAGAAACACTTTTACACTGTTGGTGGGACTGTAAACTGGTTCAACCATTGTGGAAGACAGTGATGCAATTCCTCAAGGATCTCGAACTAGAAATACCATTTGACCCAGCCATCCCATTACTGGGTATATACCCAAAGGATTATAAATCATGTTGCTAAAAGACACATGCACACGTATGTTTATTGTGGCACTATTCACAATAGCAAAGACTTAGAACCAACCCAAATGTTCATCAATGACAGACTGGATTAATAAAATGTGGCACATATACACCATGGAATACTATGCAGCCATAGAAAATGATGAGTTCATGTCCTTTGCAGGGACATGGATGCAGCTGGAAACCATCATTTTCAGCAAACTATCACAAGAACAGAAAACCAAACACCGCACATTCTCACTCATAGGTGGGAATTGAAAAATGAGAACACTTAGACACAGGAAGGGGAACATCACACACCGGGGCCTGTTTGTGGGGTCAGGGCAGGTGGGAGGGATAGCATTAGGAGACATACCTAATGTAAATGACTAGTTAATGGGTGCAGCACACCAACATGGCACATGTATACATATGTAACAAACCTGCACATTGTGCACATGTACCCTAGCACATAAAGTATAATAATAAAAAATAAATACAATAAAAAGTTCTCACAAGATTCTGATACATACCAAGGGTTGAGAACCACTGTGTTATGCTTTCCTTGACTTCAAAATTTACTAATTATTACTTTTTTTTGCTATCCCAACATTTTCAACCCATAAACCAGGACCTGCTACTTTTGTTTGTCAAGATAGTAGGGGTAAGCTCGTTATCCGTCAAGCAATCCAATCATCTATAGATTATTTATATGTTCATTCAATGCTTATAATTGAGATACATTCCTTGCTATGAAGGATTTCAAGGCCTAGTACAAGGCCTAACAAATAAACACAAATTGAAGTATAAATGTGCTTAACTTTTGAAGTGGAAGGTTGAAGAGAAGGCTCATTCTCACTTCATACACCATGCAGTGTTGAACTCAAGTCTCAAATTACAAGTACAAATTTGACAAGTGAGCCATGTAGTGAAGAATACGCTAAAACATATTTTTGGTTTTGTTTTTAATTTTTATTTTATTATAAAGATGCAAATTATATGTGTTTTGGTATTTAATTTCTTAGAAGAATTTTAACTTTATCCTAAGAGATGCTTGCCACTATGAGATCTAGACTGACAGTGAGATACTTGGGTGGGGTGTAAGCGGGGAAAGGACAAATGCATTTAGTCAAGCTATACTGAAATCTAGTACAAGTTTTAAAGGCAGTATCAGCAAAAATCCACATTCTATAACTCAGAATAAACCTTACTTAGCAAAAAGAGTAATAGGACGGAGGTGCAACAATTTTCATCTAAAAAATTTATCATTGCTATTTATTGTTAAGCCCCTCTAGTGCCCCCATTGCACTTGGCATCCAGAATTACTTATGCCTGGTCAGTACTAGCCAAGATAGGCTATAAATCAGGCTTCAATCCCTGACCTCTGTTGGTGCCAGTGAAAGAATAATTAGCACCTGGTCTGCAGGCTCAGATTCCCACTTTGTTGCCTGTTTATGCATCATTTCAAGTAAAAAACAAACTACTTCTGCTGCCTGCTCTGACCACCTGCCATCCCGTTCCTTCATCATTTCTCCAAGCATAACCTTTAAAGGTAGTCTAAGATGTAACAGACAATCCAGCAGCTTTTATTTTGAAAGACATACTTCATGTAGCTTTTCATTTAAATTCTGAGTGCCAATTTAAGTGATCCTTTGTAATATTGCCTCCTGCTGAATTGTTGCTGCCAGTTCCCATATTTTTGCTATTAACAATTGCTAGTGCTGCCAAGTCCCCTTTTAAATATCTGAAGAGAGTATGCAGTTCAAATACACTTGTTACAAACACAAGAATGCCTTATTTGTTTGGGTGACTCTAGCACTGATATAAGTAATATCTGCATTGATCCTATCTGATATTTGCAGTGAATATTTAAATATTTCATCTGCTTTAGTTTCTAATTCCATTTCCCTGAAACATATAGCTTGTCTGTGTTTACCAAGTTGATTCCATCAATAATCTCAAATTGACCTCAACAAATCTATAATATAGAAAAATAATGATATACACCTTTTTTGTAATGCATGCAATGTAAAAATAAATGTATTTTGGTTTGTATATCCAATATGAAATAGAGTAGTTACAAAAATAAAAAAAATTGTACAATCTCATCTTAATTTACACTTAAAGAAGCCAAGGTCCTATATGGTTATTAGTAGTGGATCCTCAATGAAAGAACCAAAATTAAAATTTCAGAGTTTCTGACCTCACATTTAGGAATCTTCTTATTAATCTTAATTTTCAAAGGGTTTCTTAATAAAATTTCTTAACAATGGCAAAGCTAATGTGTATAACTAAAATAAAATTACAGACTATTAAATTAAAATGTCATCTTTTAAAAATTTTTGAAGTTGTACATATGCAAAAATAGTAGTTGATACTTTTGCTATGTCTATGTTTATTTGTTAAAGATGCTCTTCTAGAGCTATCATAATTTATTCATTCTGCTTTAATGATGCCATTTTCTTCACTTCTAATTTGACAACAGTATTCACTTGTCTCTTTGGTGGATTATAGACAGCTGCAGAAGAGAGATCCAACTGCATATTGGCAGAAGCTCATAGACATATAAGGCTGTTTTGGGTACAATTGCAGTTTAATTTAGGCTGATGAGCAAATACACCAGAGTTTGCTTGTCAGGAATTTGGCCACATATTTTACTGAATATTTATGCGCTTCTAAAGCTCTACAATTCTTAAGAAATACAATTTTTGTCTATTTAACATTTTGTATATTAAAGAGTTTGGAGTTTCCTCATTGCTTTTATAAACTTTAGATTCTAAGGTTAGATGATCCAAGGTGAAGTGTTATAGACGAGAAAACAGATCCTGAGTGGTTCAGGGATAGTTTCAAAATTACACAGCTAATTCATCGGACATCTAAATTTCAGTATTCCCTGTTTATTCTAATTGCCACCAGACAATGACTTTTTAGTAGGCATAATCAAGCAAGTGTTATGTTTGGAAACTATACATTTTAATATAATTCCTGGCTAAAATAATGTAAGCATCATGGTTTCTATTTCTCCCCTATTCACTTATCTGACCCAGAATATCATGTAATTTCATAATAAACATGGTGCTCTAAAACCAACAAATATTTGTTTTTTTCTCTATTTTGTATTACTGTAATTAGATATTTACTTATCTAAGAGTCTTAGAATTAGATTAGGTCTGAGAGCTTATCTGTTCCTATCTCCCTCTAACATTGTTAATCTTCTGCATTATCCTACTGCTCGAGTCAGCCAACCTCTTTGAATGCTTTAAGTAGCAACAAGCTGTGTGAGGCAAATTTTCCTTGGCTAGGCAATCTTAATAGAACCTCGGATTATTTTATTCAATTAGCATATATTTTAGGCTTACTATGAGCAAGATGATTTGTTAAACACTAAGACAATAGAAGGAGAAATAAATCATACTTGGAGACATCAGTTGTTCATAGTCCAGAAGAGACAAAAATAATGTTTGCATGCAAATAAGTATAATGCAAATTAAGAATACGTTTTGTCAAAGCATCTAGATGAAGTAGCAAGAGCTAACATTTCCTGAACTTTTTCCTCTGTGTCAAACAATGTCCACATAAGAGTAATAAGGGCTCAGTGAGGTAGTGACTGTCATCTTCTACATATTATTCATAAAGATACCAAGGAGTAGAGTGCCAAATACTATGTTAAAGCCACACAAAAAGTTGGTGTTGGATCTGGAATTCAAGGTAGATTGTTTCTAAACTAATATTTACACATTGTAACATCTTATCAATCTTAAAGGGAAAGGGAAATTAATAGAGTCCCACGTGGGTTTACAAAATTCACGATGAAACAATACAGTGGACAAAAACTGACAAAAATAACCCTTAAATTATGGACAATGAAAGTATGTCCATTACAATAATATGACTGTGAGAGAATAAAGCAGGAAATGTGGGCCAGATTACTAAGAATCTAGCATGCCAGCCAAAGGTGTTTGCTATTTATTGAGAACCTACTGAAATTTTAGAGAGTTAAAAAATGACACAATCAGAGCAGAGCTTCAGATAAATTAACTTTGGAAGAGTCTGAGATAATGTTGGATGAAGCCAAAGATGAAAAGGCATATGGGTTCAATGGCAGCAGTGACAATGAGAATGATTTTTTCCATGAGCCAGCATATTTCTCCCTAAGTTTTCATTATTTCTTGGTTAGGTATCTATCTTCTAGAGTGACACAGGCTATGTGCCCTGATATTTTCTGAGGTTACATGAAAAAAAAAAAAAAAAGTATATTTTGATGTATTCAAATTGCAAGCTATCAATATTATTTAATACCCTGCTTACTAAATCTCTCATTCTAGAAACCAAGCATATAAAAGAATATGCACTTCTAGGCTCCTTTATACAAGTAATATATACACCAATAGCACCAAGACAGCGGCTATATATCAGATTTATTAATATTTTCAGGATTTATACAAATGTATTAGAAAAAGTTCCTCAATGCATAATTCATAGTAATACATATTTGCACTTGATTAAGTGATTTATGGGAAAGATATGTGGAGCACTTGCAGTCTGACAATTGGAGTACAGAAAAAAAGTTGTATGAGTTCCAGTAATACAGAAAAATATGTAAAAATTGATTATGCCAATTATCAAGGAACTTATAAAATTAGGTGAAAGATAAACATTTACCCTCAATCTATATTGCAAAACTGCTTGTCATTAGAAAACAAAATCAGTAACAACAAAAAAGATAATAGTCTCATTTTATATATTGTCTGTTTACTTTGTTGATAGTTATTTTGCTGTGTATAAGCTCTTTATTTTAATTAGGTCACACTCATCATTTTTTGTTTTTGTTGCAAATACTTTTGGAAACAGTCACAAACTATTTGCCAAGGCTGATATCCAGAATGGTATTTCCTAAATTTTGCTTTAGATTTTTATATTTTAAATCTTACATTTAAGTCTTTAATACATCTTGGGTTGATTATTGTATATAATGAAAGGAAGGGGTTCAGTTTCAATCTTTTGGATATGGCTAGTCAGTTATTACAGCATCACTTATTGAATAGGGAATATTTTCTTCACTCCTTGTTATTGTCAACTTTGTTGAAGATCAGATGGCTGTAGGTGAGCAGCTTTATTCTGGGTTATCTATCCTGTTCCATTGGTCTATGTGTCTAATATCCATAATCTATAAGGAACTTAAGCCATTCCACAAGCAAAAAGGAATCCCACTAAAAAAATGGGCAAAGGACATGAACAGACAGTTCTCAAAAGAAGACATACATGTGGCCAACAAATACATGAAAAAATGCTCAATGCCTCTAGTCATTAGAGAAATACAAGTGTAAACCACAATAAGATACCATCTCACTCCAATCAAAATTACTATTATTAACAAGTCAAAAACTAACAGATGTTGGTGAAGTTGCAGAGAGAAGGGAGCAATACACACTGCTGGTGGGAGTGTAAATTAGTTCAGTAACTGTGGAAAGCAGTTCAGTTTTAAGTTGAGATTTCTGTTGTCAATTATTTGAAATTTCTCAAAGAACTTAAAACAGAACTTACATTTGACCCAGCAATACTACTGCTGGGAACATACCCAAAGAAAAGTAAATTGTTCTACCAAAAAGACACATGCGCCCATTATTCATACTCATGAATATCGCAGCACTATTCACAACAGCAAAGACATGGGATCAGCCTAGATGTTCACTAGCAGTGAACTGGACAAGGAAAATGTGATATATATGCCATGGAATGCTATGCAGCCATAAAAAATTAATGAAATCATGTCTTTTGCAGCAACACAACATGGATGTAATTGGAGTCCATTATCCTAAGTGAATCAAAGCAGAAACAGAAAACCAAATACCACATGTTCTCACTTATAAGCAGGAGCTAAACATTGAATACACATGGAAACAAAGGTGGAGAAAACAGACACAAGGAATAACTTGAGGTGGGAGGTTGGGAGAGGGATGTGAGTTAAAAAACTACCTATCAGGTAGTATGCTTCCTACCAGGATGATGATGCCATTTGTACACCAAACCTCAGTGGCATGCAATTTACCCATGTAACAAACCTGCACATATAATCCCCTGAAATTAAAATAAAATAAATTTAAAAGGCAGTGTTATATTTGCTTTATTTATCCATCTATGTATGTATGCATGTATTTATCATCTATCTATTTATCTATCATCTATCTATAGTTTTCATTTAAAAACTGGATCCTAAGACACTCGTTTTGTCAATCCATTTATTCATTTTAAATATTTTAAAGCTTAGTGTCAAAATCCCTAAGAATGTATATGCCATGTAAACCATCAACCTCAATTTATTCTAAGGATAAAATCATGGATATGTGCCATAAAGTTACTACAAAAAAGCTTAGTATATCATTGCCAAGAGCAAAGAAAATTGCAGAATTCATTAAATAAGTAGTGCCCTGAACAAATTAGAAATTATTTTGGTAAATGTATATTTAATAAATTAAAGATATTTCAGATAAAAATTCAGGCTATAACACAAAGGAATAATAAAATTGTGTGTATGTCTAATATTCATACAATATGTTAGTTCCAGTTTTCACTGGGTGGTAGCCTCATAATTTCCATGCTTTTATTCATTTAGAAGATCTTCTGCACTAGGACAACTTAGAAAGTTGTATTTTAATAGCTTTTGTCTGAGCTGCAAAAATGCTTTTGTTGGAGCTGCAGTGAGCCATCCTTTGAGGATATTTATTTCACTGATGTTTTCCTCAATCATGATTTTATTGTGACTTCCATTTCAAATTTTCTGCCTTCACAGAAATACATACAATTTTCAGCTTAGATATCTGTGTCTTCCATATATACTAGCTTCTCACTAATCATTTTTGTTTATACTTAAGCAATTTCTATGAATGTCACCCTCAAAGTACACATTCCCATTTCTACACTATTTATTCATGTTTATATTACTGTGATATTTATATTATGTTGTGATATATTCAGTTGATTTTCATTCATTCATCTCACACACAATGTGTTATTTTTTATCTCAGTGTATATCCTCTTTACGTTATTCATTTCTCTATCATGGTGGGTTTTCTGAATATTATCAATGATGTAAATATATTTCTAAATAATTTTGTTAAGGTAAGTTTTATTAAGTAACTTTCAGAAGCCTCTGTGATTATACCCTAATCAAGATTATATTTTAGTTATAGGGTGGTCATTACAGTTTTCTGGTTTTCTGCTCATTCAGAGAAATGTATGTACTCCACTTGGTCTGGAACCTTACTTATTGAGGCCTGCTCAAGTCTCCTTCACAGCTAAGTTTATACGCAGTTTGAAAACATAATTCCTAGCTTGATCCCTAATGTCTAGTGGGCATTCTTGAACCAAGATTATTTTAATAGTGTTGCGTAGTTAAGAACATGAATTTTGAAACCACAGCTTGAGTTCCAACTCTGCCAAATTCTGTTTGACCTTGAATAAGCTACCTAAAACCTTTGTGACTCAATATCTTCATTCAAAAATGAAAATAAAAATTATGCCTTCTTTATTGGTTGTTGTGAGAGTTAACTAAATTAATGAGTATAAAGTCCTTATATAATGTTTGTCTAGCCAGGTGTGGTGGCAGGTGCCTGTAATTCCAGCTACTGGGGAGACTGAGGCAGGAGAACCTCTTGAACCTGGAGGCAGAGTTTGCAGTGAGCTGAGATCACACCATTGCATTCCAGTCTAGGCAACAAGAGCAAAACTCCATCTCAAAAAATAAATAAATAAAGTAATGAAAAGAAAATTCATGATTCTATTTAAAACACAGGTAATTAAATCTTTAACTCATTTCTCACTAAATAAAATAACATAAAATAAAAATACTGTTTGTCACCTAGAAAGTGTTATAAAAATGTTGGCTGCTATTTTTATTTCTCTCCCTCCCTACCTCACCACCACCATTTCTTGACTCTCTGCAAGTCTAATCAGAAAAAGAATAAGACAAAAGATCATCTAAAGTGTACAGTACCTCTTTATTTGGACTCCTCTCCCCTCTCCCGCAACTGGTAGCCTAATAATTGTGAATACTAGACTTTTGGAGAAGTGACTTCCTCCCAGGCCATCTCATCCAACCCTTTTTTACCCATTGCTCTATGTCTTGTCCAAATGCTTTTGTGATTTGTCATTTTCAGGTGGTTATATAGATGTGCCAACGGGGACAGTGATGGTGGTGTGAGAAAAAGCACTCTCAGTCATTCAAAACACAATATACATGATATAGAAATGTTCTACAATACTTCCATTAATTTCTCCTTTTTATCTATTTTTTGAGTCAAGAATCAGACATGATAAAGAGGTGGATTCACTTGTTATCTTTCAGAAAACAGAATTACCACATTTTTCCCATTGTTTTGTGTTTATCTAATTGGTATTTTGTGTGGTTGTTTATCTATTTCTGCAATCCAGATCCATCATATTTGTTATTAATAGATATGTTTCCTAAATGCTATTAATAGTTCAAATCTCATATCTAGTTTGGAGTTCTGTTCTACGTTTTCTAATTTATATATATATATAGAGAGAGAAGAGGCAGTAGCAGGTGCTGCTGCTTAGATATAACTTTAAGATTAATTGTAAGAGTCCATTTGCAAGGATTTGGAATTTGGAGTGGTAATTGTTTTTCTTTTCTTTTTTATTTTTTGGAAAAGCAAGAGTAATAGAAAGAAGTGCTAATGATTTATGATTTAAAACATTTAACACTACCTAGGAAGGTAGCAAGTCTGATACATACTAACTTTCCTGACAAGAGGCCACTAATACAAACAGTGTGAATTCCACAGTGAGTAAGATGAAATTTAGATTGATACAGAGATATCTCTTCAGATGAACTTTAGTTGATGACATTGATGACTAAATGAAGAAAGTTGCTGAATAGGGAGAACAGAAGATTCTTGTTTTTCTAGTGGAGCAATATTAGGTCTTATGTTGTCATTTAATGGGATAACAAATCATATAAAAGACATAGTTTTGGGAATTAATAAGTCAAATTTTAGAAATACTGGATCTGATATGCCTTTGGGCATCATATTGCAATTGTTGGTAAGCTAATAAGAAAAAGTAAAGGAGTCTGGCAATATTAATTCACATTTTATTTAATAAATATTTTATTTTGCATACTCCATGACAGGCACTGAACAAAGGCTTGTTCTATGACAATGAATAAGGCAAAATCCTCTCTCTTTCCTGCCAGAGACTTTATTTAGCATCATGAGCCAGGAAAAACCAAACAGGATGTTTCTGATAAAAATAATAACTTAGATTTTGTTAATTAAAAATAAGTGGTTTTGTTTATTGTCTACTTTGGTTTATTACTAAAGTAGCAAATAATATACAAGAGGTCTTAAAGGATATATTAAGCGAATGGCTTCCTTGTTTTTCATGGGGTAAGCTCAAAGTTCTAATTGTATGAAATAAGGAGTGAAAAATCCGCCATGCAGAGCAGCTCAAAACTGAGGTCTTACTGTCTTAAATACCATTTTACACAGAAAGTACTACATTAACATTCAAACTTCTACCTAAGGATATTCTTGCTATGCCACAATTACACATTTGCATTCCATTTTTTAGCATGCCACTGTGTCTATTTGAGGTTTCATAAAGCAGACCTAAGTGTTCCAACCACAGATGGGCAATAACAATTGAAACCTAGTAGAGTATATACTTCATGTAAAAGAGAAAAAATATAGAAGACTAGTCTAGTATATGAGTCATTAATCCAATCTTGTTAAGGAGAAGCCACAATGACAGCATAATGATATGTCTTGAAGACATGAAAGGCTCTGGGGGATTTACATTCTGGGAAAAATAAATTGGCATAAATGAAGGTCTGGGATAAAGGAAGAGTTTGGGGAAAATTAGGAAACTCTGTGTAACTTAATATGATTACAGTGTGGTATTCCTTTCCTTGTATCTTCAAAGATAATTGATTTTAAAGATATACCTTATGCATCATAATCATAAGGAACAAAATTTTTAGTTTCAACAATTGAACTCTTTAAAAAATGACTTCAAATGTTGTAAAAACAGCCAAGAGGAATAGTTAGTAGGTTGTGATATGTTCTAATTCAGAGTTTAGTTCCCAGTTCTGCATTCAAATATATTCCTGCTACTAATTCTGACAATGTTAGATATTATTTATTAAAGTTTTAGAAAGATGTCATCTTTCAGAGCAGGCAGGGTTTTTTTTTTTTTTTTTTAGCATCCACATGGAAGTTAGCATTTTATGTGAAGTGCTGTTTTTCTTTAGCAATAATCACGAGTATAAACAATTTTGAACACCTTTTTCCGCCATAATTTGTATACCTTATTATAAGAACAAACGTGGTGTCATAGAATTTCAGAAGTAGAGGGAACTTTAGCTAATCCCTCTTTCTGACAAAACTGAAGTCCTAAGAGTAATTAACTCATTTCAATGGTCAGTCACATAAGAGTTTGAACCTATCCTCCTGGCCAGTGTCCATACCGTTTTCCAAAACTATAAATGTGGTAAAATTATGTAACCACTTGTAAGTATATTTCTCTATTATTCCTTTGCTTTTGATATTGAGAATATTTCAGCATTCTGTATAAAGATACAATGCCTGATAGTTGTAAGAGACTTTATAAACAACAATATCCAACTAGCATGGCAGCAACATCATCCCAGGTAATGTTACCTCATTTCCAGTCTTTCTGATCCAGTTGACTAAACACATGAGTGCCCAAACCTTTCTAAAATGGCTTTTTTAATCCATTAAAAATGTAGTGCTGTAATTACTACATATAAAATAAGCATCTATGGTAAGTAATTTGACCCCCAAGTATAGTGTCTCAAATAAAATAGAAGTTTGTTTCCTTCATAAAAGTCTAGAATTTGGTGGGCAGTCCAAGGTGGGTAGACAACTTGGTTCCACAGGATGTTTCTTAGAGACACAGTTTAATTCTGCCTTGTTCTGTCATTTTCTAGTGTGCTGTCCTTTTCTGCATTGTCCAAGTTGGCCTTGTTTCAATTTTATGTTTTTATCCCTAGTAGGTTTGTAGGTGTGCACGAAGAAGTGAAGGGACAGTATATTCCCATTAAGCAGATGTAATAGTACAGACTCAGAGGAGCAAAACCAGTAGGATACAAAGACACATGAATACAATATTTTATAGTTTGGATGTTTATCCCCATCCAAATCTCATGTTGAACTGTAGTCCCTAATGCTTGGAGTGGGGCCTGGTGGGAGGTGCTTGGATCATGTGGAGCAGATCCCTCCTGGCTTCATGCTGTCTTCATGATAGTGAGTTCTTGTGAGAGGTGGTCATTTAAAAGTGTGTGGCACCTCCCCTCTTCACTTTCTTTGCTCCTGCTTTCACCATGTAAAGTGGCTGCTCCCACTTTACCTTCAGCCATGATTGTAAACATCCTGAGGCCTTCCCAGAAGCCAAGCAGTTGACAGGACAAAGATTTGTATAAAGCCTCAGAACCACGAGCCAGTTAAACTTCTTTTGTGTAGTAAGTTACCCAGTCTCAGTTCTTTCTTTATAGCAATTCAAGAGTGGCCTAATACAGAAAATTGATATCAAGGAGTGGGGCATTGCTATTAGGTTGGTGCAAAAGTAATGGCAAAACCACAATTATTCTCGCACTAACCTAATATAAAGATATCTGAAAATGTGGAAGCAGCTTTGAAACTAAGTAACAGGCAGAGGTTGGAAGAGCTTGGAGGGTTCAAAGAAGACAGGAAGATGAGGGAATGTTCAATGTTTCTGTAAGACTGGTTAATTGGTTATGACCAAAATGCTGATAGTGATATGGACAGTGAAATCTAGGCTAAGGAGGTTTCAGATGGAAATGAGGAACTTATTGGGACCTACAGCAAAGGTCATGTGTGTTATGCCTTAGCACAGAACTTGGCTGCATTCTCTTCATGCCCTGTGGATCTGTGGAAGTTTGACCTTCATAGTGGTGATTTAAGATATCTGGTGGAAGAAGTTTCTAAGTAGCAAACGGTAGCTTGGCTGCTTCTAACTGCCCATGCTTAGATGTCGTAGCAAATAATAATTTAAATTTGGAACTTATATTTAAAAGGAAAACAGAGAATAAAAGTTTGAAAAATTTGCAGCCTGGCCATGTGACAGAGAATGGAAACGCTTTTTCAGAAGAGGAATTCAGGCAGACTTGGAGCAACCACTTGCTAGAGAAATTGCATAACTTATAGAGAACCAAGTGTGTGCTTAAGCCAGGACAATGTGAGAAAGACCTCAATGGCATTTCAGAGACATTTGCAGCGTTTCCTCTCATCACGGCCCAGAGGCCTAAGAAGGAAGAATGTTTTCTTGAGCTAGGCCACATAAACACTATTCCCTGCATCCAGGACACTCTGGCTCCAGTCTTGGCACAAAAGGTCCTAGATACTGCTCGTGCCGCTGCTCCAGAGAGCTCAAGCTGCCATAAGCCTTGCCAGCTTCCACGTGGTATTAAACCTGTGGATATAGAGTACACGAGTAATGGAATCTTGGCATCCTCTGCCTAGATTTCAGAGGACGTGTGGAAAACCCCCAGTGCCCAGGCAGAACTCAACTACAGGTACAGAGCCCCCACAGAGAACTTCTACTAGGGCAGTGCCAAGGAGAAATGTAGGGTTGGAACCCTCACACAGAGTACCCACTGGACACTGCCTAGTGGAGCTTGGAGAATGAGGCATCATCTTCCAGACCCCAGAATGGCAGTTCCACTGGCAGATTGCATTCTGTGCCTGGAAAAGCTGCAGGTACTCAATATAACCTGTGAGAGCAACCCGAGGAATGAAACCCTGCAAAGCCATAGGGGTTGAACTGCCCAAGACCTTGGAGCCCTCCCCTTGCACCTGTTTGTTCTGGATATTAGATGTGGAGTCAAAAGAGATTATTTTGGAGCTTTAGGATTTAATGGCTGCCCTGCTAGGTTTTGATCTTGCGTGGGGCATGTAGCTTCTTTCTTTGGAGAGATTTCTGCCTTTTGGAATGAAAGTGTTTCTCCAAAGCCTATACTCCCATCATATCTTGGCAGTAGTTAACTTGTTTATTATTTTACAGGCTGATAAGTGGAAGGGATTTGTGTTGTCTCAGATGAGACTTTGGACTTTTGAGTTCATGCTGGAATGAGTTAAGACTTTAGGGGACTGTTGGGAAGTCATGATTGTATTTTGAAATGTGAGAAGGACAAGAAATTTGGGAAGGGTTGGGTCAGAAAAATATAGTTTGGATATTTGTCCCTGCCCAAATTACATACAAAGATGTAATCCCCAGTGTCAGAAGTGGGGTCTAGTAGGAGGTGTTTGGATGATGGGGACAGATCCATCATGAATAGATTGGTCCATCTCCCTGGTGACAAGCGAGCACTTCCTCTGAGTTCATGTGAGATTTGATCATTTAAAATTCTATGACACCTCTCTCGTCACACACATTCTCTCTCTCTTGTGCCTGCTTTTGCTATGTGACCTGTGCCCTTCCCCTTCACCCTCCCCCATGACTGTAAGCTTACTGATGCCACATCAGAAGCTGAGAAGATGCCTAGTGCCATGCTTCTTGTACAGGCTACAAAACTGTGAATCAATTAAACTGTTTTCTTTATAAATTACCCAGTCTCAGGCATTTTCTCAAATCAATGCAAGAATGGCTTAAACACACCCAGATGAAAATCCCTTAATTATATTAGAAGAAAAAAATAGGCTTTGACGAATAACTGATTATCCTCCCCTGTTCTAGAAGATTCGTTGGTTAAAATGTTTCAAAATTGGATTAAAATGTTTTAATTCACATTATTTTGTCTACTAAATGTTCATCTCAAGTTTTCTCTGCTTGGCCTTTCAATTCCAGTTATTAAGAATTTCTCATTATCTTTTCTGTATAGCTTGTTTCACCCCAGTCCTTATTCCTGGTCTTCACTCATCCTTCTTTCTCTTCACCTGAAATATACTTTTTTGTTTCCAGCAATACAGATGTTTACTTTTCTTAAAATACATAATACAAACATTCACATAAAATCTATCCAATGTATTTCATTCTACACATACCTTTTTCTCATTTGTCATTCCTTCAGCATGAGATATACAGTCTTTACTTCAGTATAATATTCATTCTTTTAACTTTCTTCTTAAAAGTTTTTATTTAGTGTATTTATTAATTATATTTTTCTCTTTCCTTTCTCCTCTTCTTTCTATCTCTCTTTAAACCTAATGTAAGTAAATAAAACAAGATTCACTAGTTAAGATTTTGAAGTTTTGTTATTAAAAACACAAAATATTAGCAAGATAAAAAAGCTTTATTTGTAAATAATTTATGCAAAGCTAATTACAGATGTAAAGATTTCTTTTAAAATAATAAATCCAGTAAATACATGATGAAAATTTGCCCAGATAGAGTGAAAAGGTACAATAAAAATATCAGGATTTGTTGCTATCTCTCCATCAGGGAACCAGCCCTTTGGGGTAAGGAGAAAAGTTAAGAAAATACTGACAATATGATAGTAGAAGTGTGGAGTAAGAAGGAAAATTGAAAAGAAGGGAGAACATGGAGATTAGGGTCTCTCCCAAAGTCTGTTTTAGGTTTATTCTACTTGAACTCACAAAGGACGTAATGGAAGAGTTGAGAAAGGTTTGCAATATATTCCAACTTCTTCCTTATCAACAATTGCCTACCTGTGAATTGCTTTTTACTATTACCTACCAAACTTTGATGAGATACCTAAGGTATCATATGAGGACACTTCATCTTTCCAGACAAATCGTAATGTTCAGAAGAATAGGGAACTCTCATTTCAGCACCAAGAACTGCTGAAGGCACTATTTTATTGAATGTTTATTAATTACTCAAGAAGTGGAAAAAGTTGTGAGTCAGGACTTTGTAACCCTTGGGCTAATATTCTTTCCTCTGATTATGTGACTTAGGTAAACAAGACAATCTTTCCTCCGTGTGACTCTTCTGAACACCTTCATAAAGTTCATGATAAGGTATAGAATATTAAGACACTTATAACATGTATCTCACATTTTCTCCTCCAGTTACAAGAGGAAAAGAATCAATAGCTACCTTTAATCTTTCTAAATCCATATACAATCAGCTTCCTTCCATTTCCCATGCTCCTTTCTAGAGTTTGACTTTTAATTCTGTTCCGTTAGTAAATGGATTTGTGTTTGTTTCTGCTGGCCAAAACTTCTTTTGCTTAGAGGCAAGAGAAACAGATCTTACTTATACCCTCAGAAATCCATGCAGTTGATGGAAAAACTTACACTACAGAAGGCCAGAAAAGAAAACTGCCCTTCTGGGGTATGTGACTTATCCGTTGCTGTTCCCTAGATGTTAACAAAATAATACTTTATTTCATATTAGCATATAGCTTTGAGTGTATATGGAAACCCTATAAAGTAGCAGTCTAAATGATAAGATTGGGAAACTAGCATCCTATCCCTGATACCTATCAGCCAGATAAGTATAAAAGGTCATTGATATAGCTAACAAAGTTTCAAAGACAATTCTCGTCAATTTTTATTACCCTCATTTTTATAAAATTTGACATAAACTGTTGTCATAGTAGAGGATGAAATCAAGAGCTTTGCAAAAATGAGGTTATATTTATTCTTACTTGCATGAGTTAATTATTCAATTAATTGCCAGCACAAGGGCCAGACATCTATCAGAGTATCCACTGTAAAGCTATGTCACACTGCCATTTTTTATTTATGCACCTATCCCTTTTATTCTTTTTCCTCCCTCTGTACCTTTCTCTTGTTTTCTACCATCCTTTTCATTTTCTTCGTACCCTGTGAATATTTGTGCTTTCACAATAAACTCATAGAAACTCCCTACCTCTATAACTGGCTCTTAAGAACAAAGCAGGTACACACTTAAATTTAGCCCCCAATAGACTGCATTTTACACTTTTCAACTAGCTGATTTTGTCTCTCATAAACAACATTCAGATATTCTATTATTTGTTTTCCTTGTTATTAAGGCCACTACTGGGCAATAAAGTGACTGACTCTGTCCTCCCCGCACACTTCAATGAGGCTATTTTAGCACCATATGTGAGTTGGCAGCACTTCAAGAGACCAGTGATATGGTGCTGTATTGTTGGGAGATTATCAAGCCATGTCCACTGAGACTGAAAAATTTGTTAGAAACATTGGATGGAGAAAATTAAATGAACTGACAATCCATAGGAGTGTGTTACTTAAGGACCATGAAAATATTTGAAAACTTAATTATGAAGAAGGATGTGATGACTTGAGGGCAAGAGGTCAACTCCTGATTTTGACTCTTGTAATATGGATAAAAAAAAAATCCTTTTATGTGAAATGAAATTCACTAGGCATTGTCATTAAGTTTCTTATTACATACTTACTAATTAAAAGGTTTTTTAACCTTTAAATGATAAATTACCAGCAAATACCTCCATATTCACATACCTGGTATAATGTCCTTTAGAGCAAAATGCAGCAGCCATAGCATTATATATTAAGAAGGGAAATTAAGCTCTTCATAAAGTACTGAAAATGTCTTCCTCTGGTATATTCCAAACACAGATCCCTAAGAGCACTCGATTAATAATATGTTGAGATATATGGGTGCCTTACTCACTAATCACAGGATAAAAACATAAGATACATTCTTTTCTTCTTCTTTTTTTTTTTTTTAATGTATAATCTCAAAATGTAAATTTGCCCCTACAGAGAACATCAGAAGACAAATTCCCTTAGTGGCATTTTACAATTAATTTTAATATCTGTAAATTAAGCACATAAATTCTTCTAGTGGTAGCATATGCAAATATGTTGCTGCATATCTTTGAAGTAGCTGTTATTAAATGCAGATATCATCTCTGCTAGGAGCTGAGTGTTATAATAGGTTTTACAAAATAACAAAATGATGTATATTATTTTTCAGATAGTTTGTTTTATTCAATAAATATTCTTAGACAGGAAACACAAAAATGCTGTATCTCAAGTTCCATAACTTATATTTATGGAATGTGAGTATAAATGTGAACAAAAGTAATGTCAATATTCAACTTTGCCAACACTTTTACGGCCAGTCTTTGCTTTTTTGAATTGTAGCTACTTTAATACGTTTATTCTAGTATTTAATTGTGGTTTTAATTTGCTTTTTTAGTGACTAATAGTGTTGAGCATCTTTTCATCTGCGTATTTGACATCTGCATGTCTTCTTTGATGAAGTGACTGTAGTAGAATTCTTAGTCAAGCGTCAAGTCAAACTTTTGGCCCATTATAATTCAGTTATCTGTTGTATTACAAAATTTCAGATTTCTTTATTGTATTACATGTTATGTATAATGGTTATAGAAAAATATGACACAAATAAAGAGAAAAATCTATCAAAAATGACAGATATTAGAATTAACAATTTGGATTTACCCTTTTAGATGTTGGATATTTCTGTGTTTCTATAAATATTCTTGAGCTTTTCATACAATGCAGTCAAGGTACTTGAAAAACATTTGATATTTTTCAATGATTTTAGGCTCTCTAAATGGGTGCTTAGTCTAGGAATATTTATTCTCCACTTTTGAGTCATTGTTCTTTTCTATACTCTATGTAATATCTCATGAATTATGGCTTTTTCCAATCTGGCTGGTAAGAACAGGTACCATTCCTGAATCTTTGTGTGCGATAGGGACTGTGATCTCTGAACTTTGGAAGACAGATCCTTATACATATACATGGAAACTTGCTATGTAACAAGGTGGTATTTATAATCAGTGATGAAGAAAAATATCAAAAGACATGCTAGAATAAATTACTGAATAAAAAATATCTTTCCCTAGTAAAACAAAACAAAACAAAACAGAATTATTAGTACCTGCAATTCCAAATGGATTTTTAGTTGAAATGTGAAATACAAATGCTCAAATTACTTCACAACTATGTATAAAATATATTCATTATTCTGGGGAAAGAAAACGGTTTTGTTTTTATTATAAGCAAGATAGACAACCTATAATATAAACATGATAAATAACAATAAAATTATAAGATTGTGTTATCTTAAGACACTATAAAAATGAAAAGACAAGCTTCACACCCCTTCTGCCCCCTGCCAACAGGAAGGAAATATTTCATAAGATGTAACAAACTCTTACATCTTATGAAATATTTCATAAGATGATACAAACTCTTCGTGGATTTGTATACAAACTTGTATAATTTTTTTTTCAAATTAGTAGGCTAAAAAGAATCTAATAGAAAACTGAGCAAACAATATGAGTAGGTATTTTACTCAAAAGAAACACAAATAATAAATATAAGGAATGATGTTCAACATCAGGAAATGTATATTAAAGCTACTACAGGAAAATATTTGATACTTAACAACTTTGCAAAATTTAAATGTTTGCTGAGGCTGTAGAGAAGAGTAATGAATATACTGATTGCATAAGTGTATATTGGTACCAGCACTTTGGAAAATAATTTATCATTAGTTCTTAAAACTGACTATGTGTCTGCCCTAAACAGGCATGAGTCCTTGTTGTACATGAGAACAACACAGTAACCAGAAGAATAAATGTGGAAATTCCATTATGCAGAAAAAGTACCTGTTGGTAAGGACCTGGTGGTGAAAGTGTAGGGAAGATAACAAATTTAAGGACAACCATAATCCAATTCATGTGTGGAAAAGGAGCAGCAGTCTCGCTCCAAGTTATCTGAGTAATAGTAACGAGATCTAAGGAAAGGTTTAAAAACATAATAGGGTTTCAAAAATTAAGAGAGTTGTCTGTGGAAGAATTATGTTTACTATCTGCAGCCACAGCAGCAAAACTATAGCCATGAATAAATGCTTAAAAATGAAATTTTTGCCTAATTAGAGGAAGAATTTTTTTAAGTTAAATAACCTTTCAATATATTGCATTTCAAAAATAAAGGGGCATAATATCTTCAAGTTTCTCCTACATAATTTAGAAAACAATTATATATATATACACACACACACACATACACACACATATACAGACACATATATGACATATGTCACATGTCATATCATATATGTATTTGTATAAATGTGTGTGTGTATATTTGACCATTGAACAATGGGGGTTGGGGTGACCACCCTCTGCTCAGTAGAAAATTCATTTATAACCTTTGATTGCCTAAAAGCTTAACTACTAACAGCCTGAGATTGACTGGAAGCCTTATCAATAACATAGTCGATTAACACATATTTTGCATGTTAAATATATTATATGCTATATTCATAAAGGAAGCTAGAGAAAAGAAAATGTTATTAAGAAATCACAAGGAAGAGAAAATATATTTACAGTATGTTGCCGTACTTTTTGATACAGTACATAAACTTCTAGAGTTCCAGCATAAACTTACAATAGTGTTGTCTACTTTCAAAATGAGTTGTCTGAAATGGCAGGCAACCACAGCTGCAGACACTAGAAAGAAAACCTCTCGTGGAGAGATGATTATCATCACACGGCGTTTTAAGCTTATGACACTCACAACACTTGATCTCACCACAATAGCTACGGAGGTGGCTATGAAATTATTGCAGTAGTACAGTATGTATTACAGTAAATTTTATGAAGTTATGAATTAATAATGCATTATGTTTGTTCACATTTGTCTTGACTGTGAATAGCCCCAAGTATGCTCTGTGTTTGAGTGCATACGTTTTGATAAATTTTAACTTTTAGAATACATTAGTGCATTTTTATGGTAGTAAATGATAAAATAGATTAGTATCTATGTATACTTTATTCATTCCTGCATACCTTTTTCTTAATTTTTTTGGTATTCCTAGACTATATAGTTTGTCAACAAGTTTTTTCAAATAGTCACAAATCTCCAAAGAATTTTTCAATATAATTTTCAAAAAAATCCATATAGAAATGAACCCACACACTTCAAATCTGTATTGTCCATGGACCAACTATATATGTATACGCATACATACAGAGGGAGAGAGAGAGGCACAGATGGAGTAAAATGTAAACGTGTGGTGAATCTGGCCATTTGGGAGTTTCTTAAGTATTTTTACAACGTCTTTCTAAGTATTTGATGTATATTCAATTTAAAAAGTTATCCAAAAGGTATTCTGATATCAATACACTTTTTGGTAAGATTTCAAACACAGATATAATGACTCTCTCTAAGGAATTCAAGTTTTAACATAAAAACCTTCCCTTGGCCCAAATGCCAAAATATATGTGAAAAGCTAATGCTACCTGGAATTTTCCTTATCTGTCTGGTAGGCTGTAGGACACATTTCCAGCATTTCAGAATTCCATAAATATATTTTGAAAATATTTGCTTCAGAGGTACCCTAATATGTCATGCAAAGATCTAAGACTGAAATTTTATGGATAAGTTTTGCTCTAGGTTAGTGCGTTTCATCTGAGTGAATTTAAGTCATCAGTAGCCATGCACTGCATACAGGGCAGGATATAATCCCAATTTAGACACTTATTAGTGTGAACTTTGAGCTTCTCTTTCTACATCTGTTATGTAGAATAATTGTATTTATTTCGAAAAGCTGATATTAGGAGAAAATGACAGAAATCTTGGCATCTTGGATAGCTCTTACCATAGGGTGAACTTTTAATCAAGTCATTATTAACAAAACAGTAATCAAAAAGTTGTTTTGCTCATGCCAATACATGTTATGGAGATGTTTATTTTATGATTAAAAAATGTTGGAAAGGAGACTTAAGTATCTTCAAGTAAGAACTTAAATGAATATGTGAAATTCTAAGATGGTTTCCAAAAGCTCAAAGCAGCAGTTTTAGAAAGAGCCATTTTGCATTTTACCAGCAAAATTAATGGTTCTGTAAAGCAGAATGAATATTATCATTTACTTTTTTAGTTTTATAGTGTGTTTTTTATTGTTTTTGTGGGTACATAGTAGGTGTATATATTTGTGAGATATTTTGATACAGGCATACAATGCTTAAGTGGAAAGTTGAATGATTGTATATATTAAATCCAAGCAAGAAACATGCACTTACACATCTCTGATAGAATTCTAAGAGGACCAACTGTTTCCTGCTCCCTGGTATTCTCACTTTGTGTAATCCCTATTCCCAACATTGGGTGTCACCAAAACCTGTGAATATGGTGGGATATTACTCTCATTATGAGGCTACTAATCAGTTAATGATGAGTTCATCAAAAGGAATATGATCTGGTTGGGTCTGATCTAATCAGGTGAGCCTTTCTGGTAGTCAAAAGATAAAATGGAACCTTGCAGCAAGAACCTGGGAGGAGAGCTAGGAAATAAGTGGTAAGAGTAAACCCTCTGACAGCCAATCAAACAACAGGGGCATCTACCTTTCCTGTAGCTACAAGGAAATGAAATCTGCCAACAACAATGTGAGCTTGAAAGTGACTCTCAACTTCAGAAAGGAAAGAAGCCCTAGCCACAGATCGACTTGATTGCCCCCTTGTGATACCTTGAACAGAGGACTCAGTTAAATCATGCCTAAACTCAAGACACATGGAAACTGTGAGATAATAAATTTGTGCTTTAAGTCTGATACGATTTGAATATTTGTCTCTCCCAAATCTCGTGTTGAAATGTGATGCCATGGCCGGGCGCAGTGGCTCAAGCCTGTAATCCCAGCACTTTGGGAGGCCGAGGTGGGCGGATCACTAGATCAGGAGATCGAGACCATCCTGGCTAACACGGTGAAATCCCCTATCTACTAAAAATACAAAAAATTAGCCGGGCGAGGTGACGGGCGCCTGTAGTCCCAGCTACTCGGGAGGCGGAGGCAGGAGAATGGAGGGAACCCGGGAAGCGGAGCTTGCAGTGAGCCGAGATCGCGCCACTCACTCCAGCCTGGGCGACAGAGCGAGACTCCGTCTCAAAAAAAAAAAAAAAAAAAAAAAAAAAAGAAAGAAAAGAAAAGAAAAGAAAAAAAAAAGAAATGTGATGCCTAGTGTTGGAGGTGGGGTCTAGTGAGAGGTGTTGGATCATGGGGGTGGATCCGTCATGAATGACTTGGGGCCTTCCCCCACAGAAACGAATGGAAAGGAATTCACACAAGGTCTGGATGTTTAAAAGAGTGTGGCAACTCCCTCTTCTTTCTCTCTTGCTCCCTATCATGTGATATGCTGGCTCACTCTGCTTTCTGCATGATTAAAAGCTTCTTGAGGCCTCACAGGAAGCAGACCAGATGCTCATGCCATGCTTATACAGCCTGCAGAACCTTGAGCCAAATAAATTTCTTTATACATTACCCACCCTCAGGTATTCCTTTATAGCAACGCACAGTGGACTAACACAAAGTAATTAAATTTGTGATAATTTGTTAACACAGAAATGTAAACCTAAATAAGAAAAAGGAATAATGCTAGTTTTCTTGAAGGATAAAGTAGTGGATTATGTATGCAAAGAAAGAACCTGAGTTTCTAGTTTTCTTGAGAGAAAGATTTTGCAATTTGTTTTGTTTCAAATAGTGCTAGTGTTAAACGCACCATGTCCACAACATTGACATAGTTTTTTAGAAGGTTTTCAGAGATTGTTGTGTTTTTATCAACCTTTCATTTATTTGCAATGCCAGAATCCTGCTAAATCTTACTCACATAGACAGATCGTATAGAAAATGAAAGAAGGTGCAAAACTCTTAAGCTAGAAAAAAAGATTGTAGCTTTCCAATAAAAGTAAAGCTAGTAAAGTGATGTTTTTGTAACATGTATGTATCAATATGTATCTTAGAAATTTAAAATATTTCATAAAATTTAAGTTTTATGATTCAGTACTTTAATAAATAAAAAATGTACTTTATAATGCTTTCTCCCTCACAATTTTTTTTCATCTTTTTCTCTCACAAATACTAATGACTTACTCCTGCATGGATAAGAGTGAGCACTTCAAAGGACCTTTGTTTACACAGTATGGTAGGAGGTATGTAAAATCTAGCTATTTGAAAGACACAGCTTATCTTTTGTGATAGTGAAAAACAAACCATTTTAACACATCCTATAGTAATATCAATGAGATTTTTATTGAAAACATCACAGTCTCCATTACTTTTGTTTCTCTATAAATATTACATCAAGTTCTTAACTCCTTTTTGTATTGATTCTTTTCTTAAAGCATGGAAAGAGTTTGCTTTTCACTATCTTCCTCAGGCTTCATACTGACAAATAATCTCATTTAGCAGTTTAGGAAAACCTTAATTGCATAGTGTACACAATCTATTATTAGACTAAACCAAAATAATTTGGAATCGTATTTTCTAGTTTCCTTCCTAGATTAGTCCCGCTTCATTAATTTGATATTATTATTCCATTTTTACATTTTTTAAATTAAATATTATAGTTAATACCTGCCAGGAATTTGAGACACACTTATTGCCAAACTACCATACATGATGTCTATACCACTGTAGACTCCCTCCAACATTGTATGAGTAGGAGTATGTCGTTGTCTTGAATTAGAATAAAATTGATCATTGTTATATTGTAAATAATCTTCCAGTTTAGTACACAACATATCTGAAAATACTATTAATACTGCATTTATTTATTAGTAATATAGTTACATATTTTTTATGTGTATCCAACTTTTATTCTTTCTTCTGTGCTAAATAGATTCATGCCTTTGCCTACCTTAAAATGTTTGCTATTAATTCAATTACTGTGTACATTTAGACAAGATTCTCAAAAGAACACTTAAATATTTTTTTCTATGTTTCTCAGAAAAAATAATGTATAAAGAAAAAATGTTTGCTTTCTCAGTGGAATCCATGTTAACATACTTAAAATTATAAAATTAATCTTATTTTGTACTGTTAAATTAAATACTGTTCAGTATGGAAATTATCAATAGACAATGACTCACGATTTGTTATTTTTAAAAATCCATATTTCCTGGAAGGTAGTATTCCAAAGATAAAATTACATAATAAAACTTAGTAGAAAGGATTGGTATTTAACTTGATTGATGTTACAATCAATATAATAAAATTTTCTCATATCTTATCTCTAACAGCAAACATTGATTTTTATTCAGCATAAATGATTTTATTTCAAGTTGTAATATGCTTACTAATATAATGTATAATAATAATTATTATATGTTTAAGAAATGTACTATCTTTTATATAATTGTTTCTATCCAAGTCTTTTTCTATATCTCTCTTCTTCCCCAGTATGGAGATTCCTACAGCTAAAAAGGATTGAAACAAAATAGAAATATTTTTGAACAGACTATATGATACAATGTACTAAGATTTAGAATCTAGATAATTCCAATCTATGAGGTTATAAAGCAAAATAGTTGATGATTTCAATGACTATTATTATTATGCCTGTAATTTAAAAAAAACATACTGTATACAGTGGGTTTGAAATAAAAATATGACACTCCAGCTAAAAAAAAAGAAAAAAAATTTCTACAGTTTGTGGAAAACTGTTATCACTCAAGAAAGTAAGCTTATCATAAATGCTCTAAACTTTTCCTATCCATAATGTGCCAAAGGAGATTACAAATTATCTCTTTATGTTTTCATCATATATGTAATTATATGTATGTATATAATATGCATTACATATGTATATAAGTATAAGGAATTACATTAAGTATAAGGAATGGAAATCTATCTATATATATAATTTGCATTCACAGATAGTCTTAGGTTTATAACACCTCAAATTATTTTTAAATGCATATACTTACAGATATTTATCACTTCTTTTAAAGAGAGTATATTAATTTTCCATTGGTGTTGTGACTCATTACTACAAATACAGTGGATTAAGATGGCACTCATTGATTTTCTTTTAGTTCTGGAGGTCAAAGGTTTGAAATGAGTCTTACAAGGCTAACTAATATCAAGAGATTGCCAGGGCTGGTTTCTTCTGAAGGCTTCAGGAAACAATCTGTTCTTCTTCTCTTCTAGCTTCCGGAAGCTGCTGGCTTTCCTTAGCTTGTAATTCCATCACTCCAATTTCTGTTTCCCTGGTCACATCACCAACTTTTCTCTCCTGTTTCTTATTTATTTATTTATTTATTTATTTATTTATTTATTTATTTATTTATTTATTTTTGAGATGGAGTCTTGCTCTGTCACCCAAGCTGGAGTGCAGTGGCGCAATCTCAGCTCACTGCAACCTCCACCTCCCAAGTTTAAGCAATTCTCAGCCTCCCCAGTAGCCTGGATTACAGGAATGTGCCACCACACACAGCTAATTTTTGTATTTTTAGTAGAGACAGGGTTTCACCATGTTGGCCAGGCTGGTCTTGAACTCCTGACCTCAGGTGATCCGCCCGCCTCTGCCTCCCAAAATGCTGGGATTACAGGCATGCACCACCAAGCCCCCGCCTCCTGCTTTCCTTTTATAAGGACTGGTGATTACATTGTACTTGCTGGAATATTCCAAAATAATATCACCATCTAAATATATTTAACCCAATCACAACTGCAAATTCCTTTTACTATATAAAATAATATATTGACACCTTCCAGAGATTAGAACATGCAGGTCTGTGAGGACCATTATTTAGTCTACCACAAGAAGCATCAATTTAACTTTTAAAATGAGAAAATATGATAGGAACTTCTGTCTAGAAATTAGTAAAGCTTTATCTACTCTTTGAAAAAGAAGTCTATTTTTCACATAATAGACCCAAATGAACTATATATTGCACCATGCAGAAATGTGATATATTTTTTCTTTCTGAAATTTCAACTATCTAAATATTGTTAATATCCTGAGAACAGTTTGATACATTTATAATTGGTCTATTTTTGCCCATGCTTTTTTTTTTTTTTTTTTTTTTTTTACTAAATATGTATTATTCTCTTCTACACATGCAAATAGTCAGAAAATAAGTATAAGGAATTACATTAAGTGAAGGAAATTCACTCTCAGCTCTTAATATACACCGAGTTTTCAGGTTAAAGGCTATCTTTACTACCAGAAGGACTGTAAAGTATACTTTCTAAAGGGAGCTCATAGTCTATAGAATTTATAAAACGTGAGGAAAATTCCTTAATCTAGAGTCTGGGGATTTTCTATCTTCATGGATTCCTTCTGCCTATACTTATCACACTATTTGGCTTTGAAAGAAAATTATCAGCAAGGTGCTTAAAGAGCAGGAAATGTATTAAATAAGTAAGTAGATGTTTATATAAAAATATTCTCAGGTCGATTAGGTGTTTTCATGTCTCACTATTTAAATATTCCACTTTTAATTATTCTACTCTGCCCCAGCTTCTGCTGAGAACTTGGAATATAAATATACTATTCATGGTATTTTGTAGAACACCGTCTTTATTTTAACTAAATGTGATTTATATTCTCAACACAAAATAATTGTTAGCATTTGCTGTTTCTCTTAATGTAACTATTCACTCCCTAGGTGGAAAAAGTTAATATAGTAAAGTAGAGAAAAAATTATGTTTTCTTAGATAGACTCAAGTTAATCATATATACTAAACATGAGTTTTAGAAAATGAAACATTTCAATTTTAAAAAGTTGAAAATTTTAAAACATATTTTAAAACAATAGCTAATCTGATATGTTTAAATAAAATTATACACCCAAATGCCTGCACATAATCATGTTTACTTAACTATATTTAGAAATAATGTATTGACTATTTAATTCATTATAGTAACTACTATATTCATCCTGTTCAGAAAATATTAATTAATCACCTACTATTTGCTGGGCATTATTTTAGAAACTGAGTAAAGAGCAGTGAACAAACTAATAAAATTCCTACCTACACAGTGTCTGATGGAGCCAGTTAGCATGGCTCATAAAAGCTGTGCTCACCTTGTTACAACCTCAGTGACATCACATTTATAACTTCCAATTAGCCATGATGGAAGAATTAATGCTAAAGAGTAAATTGTATGGATTTGAATATATCAAATAGATATTGGTGGAGGTGGCAGATTATGAACTTTGTATTGATTTTTTTAAAAAATTTTTCAGAGATCATGAAGTGAGAGTGAGGATGTAGAAGGGAATTGCTGAT
Organism: Piliocolobus tephrosceles; assembly: GCF_002776525.5. Lineage (NCBI taxonomy): Eukaryota > Metazoa > Chordata > Mammalia > Primates > Cercopithecidae > Piliocolobus > Piliocolobus tephrosceles. The sequence continues at coordinate 70,171,173 of NC_045438.1, forward strand.
TACTTGAGAAGATTAGAAAATGTAAGAACTAATCATCTAGGAGAATGGGAGAAAAGTATTATTGCCAAGTAACATAAAGGTACCTTTTATGTCACAGATGGCACACTCAAAATAGAATAACTCTAAAAGAATTACTACACAAAGAGGTTATTTACAAAGGTGCAGGTGCAGAGAAACTATAATGGTTAATGCAATATGTCAGGGGTAGAATGTTCCAGAAATTCACTGTTAGTCTGAAAGACATGAGAAAAGGAAATTGCTAATACTGGGAGAAGCTACTAGTAACCGAGAACACTTACGAGAACTGGGAAGGTGAAGTTAGTAGAATGGCAGCTGTCAATGACATTTCTGAAAAAAAAAAAAAAAAAAAAAAAAAAAAAACAGTTCAAGATAAATTTGAGGGAGGGAGCCAAGAGAACAGATTATCTGTCTTTACTCTCCCCATTTCCCTCTGGTTGCCTCCTAGGGTTTACCATTTGCCAAATCCAAACTGAAGTTTGCACCTTCAGCAAGGGATCCTGTTGATAGAATCCATATGCCTTGGTCTTCTAAGGAAGCATTTAGGAAGTTAAAAAGAGTAGACCTCCTCTTGAGGCCATTCATCATAATTTTAAAGTTAGGAAAATCAATACAATTATTTTCTTTCAGCCATGTTTATATTCCGACAAAAAGTAGCAAGAAAGCTGGATTCCAGTGAGGCTGCAAATTATGCTAGTGTGAGAAGATGAAAAGACTTGTTTATGACAAACAGTGTTTAAAACTCAAGAGTGATCATAAGAAAGTATTATTGTGATTATCATTGTTAACCTTTTGTTAATTCTTGGAACAGAGGACTTTCACAAATGAAAGAGAGTAAACCGAAGTTTATAGGTTTTAGTGAGGTTGAAGGATTGTTAGAACAGACATACTAAGGGGATTAAGGTGCAAAGAAATGAGAAAGCGGTTGGGGGGTGGGATGCTTAAAGTTGAGATTATGGAAATGTTGCCATTTTAGTAACAACTATCTCCAGGATATGTTCACGTTTTAAGTGGCTAAAAAGGTGAAATTAAATCACTAAAAGAGAGGAAAGTGTAGAAACTGTAAATCAGGACACTTTAGGAATCAAAGATATCATAATCTGAGTAGTACTAGAATGAGTAACAGTCAGTGTATTTATCAGGATTCTCCAGAGAAACAATCAATAGGATATACGGATGAGAGAGAAAGAGACAGAGATTGAGATTTTAGAGTTGGTTCACACGATCATGAGAACCAGCAAGTCTAAAACAACAATAAGATTGTTATGAGTTTTTACTCATAAGGTGCTTTTATACATTATCATTTTATTATTATCATTTCATATGTAGTGTATTTGTACTATGTATTGTTGAGCTTGATCTTCTCTGAATGAAGAGCTGAGAACAGTGCTTTACATTACAGACAGGCATGTCCAATTTAATAATCACTTTCCAATTTTATCCTTAAGGCCATGCTGTCATATTATTTAAAAATTGACACAAAAAATGCTTTAGAGATTTTAATGAAAGCAGAAGAATTAGAAAGTTGTGATTATGGTGTATTGAGAGTGATTTAATAGATAATACAAAATGATACAGTCATAGTCCAAAGAATTTAGCGTTTGTTTTATGTCTGTAAATATAAGATGATAGCACCACAGTTTATATACAATTTTGCAGAAAGGTGATATGTTATTTTAGATATACTTACTCTATGATTTGAAGTGAAACAGGTAACCCAGGTGATCACTGAATCTACTGTATTATTTTAAAGATTTAGCTGAGAAGCCTAATTTAAATGTTTCTGGTTTATATTTAAAGGCAGAAAAAGAATTACTTCAGTAATACCTCTAAACATTGAAACTTTCCCCAAATCAGGGTGCTATTATTTTTAAAAAACATTACTCAGGTACAATTGGCATACAAAAAACTGTTCATATTTAATGGATACATCTTGATGATTTGGAGAGATGTATACAGCCATGAAGCCATCACGATAATCTGTGCTCTAAGCATATTCATCACCTCCAAGAATTTCCTCCTGCCTTCTGTATTATTTTTTTCTTCAGTCTCATTTTTTTCTTTGTATAGGGAAGTGTAATAAACTAAGCTAGTAATTTTAATTTCAAAATAACTAGCTTGATATTATAATTAAATATGTTTACCTGAATCTTTTGAATGCAATGATACAAGTGATTTTGAAAAATAAATTTGTTATTGTTGGGTTTCTGCCACTTAAAATATTCATATTAGGACTAAATATTTCTCTCTATTGTTTAAACATTTTGTAAATTAAATTGTTCTTACACCCTGTTAACCAATTTATTTCCTCTGTGTCTTACATTTTACTGCTGAGCCTGTCCACTGAGCTTAATTCAGTTGGTTGTTTTTTCAACAAATAATCAGAAATGAGGTAAGCACAACTTCAGTTATCAAAGTGATCTCAGTGTAAAGAGAGTGGAACCTCAATGTAGGGGTAATTAAATAGAGATGAACTTCTATATATGTGAGTAGATTTGGGGGCAGGGTGAAAGCCCACTCTCCTTCAGAATGTTACGCAAAATGTGTATCTGTGTATGTTTCTCTTGAAAGAGTGACTCTGTATGTTTCACTTGAAAAGCAAAAGGCCCATGACTCCCAACAAGTCAAGAACTACTGCCTTAAAGGAAGAGTAAGATTTAACTAGAGTAAGAGAAAGCAGGTGAAGTGTGCCAGGCAGACAGGGCAGGGATGAGTAAAGATATAAAGACACAGAGAATCAGAAATAGATCCCAGAGCCCAGTATGCTTATCATAACACTAAACTTTACTTAATCATCAACAGAGAGCTATTGAAAGGATTTAAAGCAAAATAAAAACATGTTAAAATTTAGGCGTTAGAAAAATCACTTGGACAGTTGCATGGGGGATGAATCTGAGAACTAGACTAGAGGTTGATAGACTAAATAGAAGCTTGATACTCTATTCCAGGACAGAGATGATGATGGTCCACATGGAGAAGATTATTTGAGAAGCTCTGATAATGTAGGAACTAAGCATCTAGGAGAATGAGAGAAAAGAATTATCGTCAAACAACATTAAGGTTCTTTTTATGTTGAAGATGGCACACTCAAAATAGAATAACTCAAAAAGAATTAATACATGAAGAGTTTATAGAGTAAATAGCACCCTCGTACTATATTCCAGGACAGAGATGATGATGGTCCACATTGAGGCAGTGTAAGTAGGGGTGCAGAAAAACAGATGGATTTCAGACACATTTAGGATAAAAATGATAAAAAGTTGATATGATTGAATTAGAGAATTCCTGAAATCTACAAAAGTCTATATAAAAGTGAACTTTTCTTTCTAGCAATATGGAATAACAGATGCTCTGTTTTAGGATAGTTTCCTTGGAAAGCAGCTTCAGGCAAAGCTTATATGCCAAGGTTTTATTGAGAGGTGGAATTCTAGGTAAGAAAGGCAATAATGACAGGAAAGGTATTGAAAGAGAACACTATAAGCTGGTGAGTTACCTAGCTGGTTCCACTTCCCAAGAAAACTATTGGTTGTTCAGTCACATGAGATGTACAGAAACTCTGAACATCAGAACGCCCTGGAGGTTGAGAGAGGCAAAAGGCAGTTACACATTCTTTCCCGTCTTCTGCTTCACATAGCACAAAGCTTTTCCCAGGAAGCACTAAATCTCTTATGCTTCTGGGATATGTTAGATAATTTGGTCAGCTGCTGGAGACAGCAGATCCCATGCCCAGAGGTGTCCAGAAGTGGTGGAAGAAGTCAAAGCATCCATAAGCCTAGTCATGGCAGGCCTGCGTACTGGAACTCCTTGGGTTTCCAATACAGCTGTCATAATGGGCCTCTAAAAAAGCCCCTAGGCCTAGGGGCTGTAGCAAATTGACTTCCGTGGGTGGCTGGACAAGGCCTGGGTGGCAGCAGCAGCTAAATACAGCAACAGAGTTGGTGAATCCATGGCTAATACCGCAATCTGAGAAAAAAAAAAAAAAGAAAAAGAAAAAGAGAAGAAAGTTCCATCCTTCAGCATGATAGCCAGCTACAATCTCCTAAAAATGGCATAACTATAAGTATGAATGAAAAAATTGCCATCGTTTTTGAATCTTTCTTTACTGTCACTCTGACTTTAAATCTCAGCGGCTTTTCCTCTCTTTCTCTCTCATTTTCTCTTCATTCTTCCTTTCTTCCTTGTTCTCTCCTCTCCTCCTTTTTCTTCTCTCTTTCCTCTTTTCTTCTTTCCGCTTTTCCCTTCCTTCCTTCCCTCCCTTCTTCCTTTCTTCCTTTCTTTCTCTTTATTTCCTTCTTTCCTTCCTTCCCTTTTCTTTTTTTCTTTCTCTTTCTTTCTTTCTTCTTTTCTTTTTTCTTTCTCCTTTCTTCTTTCTCCTTCTTTCTTTCTTCTTTCCTCTTTCTTTCCTTTCTTTTCTTCCTTCTTTTTCTTTTCTTTCTTTCTCCTTTCTTCTTTCTTTCTTTCTTCTTTTCTTTCTTTCTTTTCTTTCTTTCTTTCCTCTTTCTCCTTCCTTCCTTCCTTTCTTCCTTTCTTCCTTCCTTCCTTCCTTCCTTCTTTCCTTCTTTTTCCATTTCCTTACTTCCTTTCATTTCCCTTTTATATTCCTAATGGAAAATTGAGGAAGTCACGTCAAGAATCACTGCTATACTGAATGTTAGTAAACTAACTGAGAATGTAGCCATATCCATGCTTTTTCAAAAAAGTATCATATGAATTTAGATAAATTTATTTTCCCATGACCTAATTTTAATTTTTATTGTTAAAATTTAATGAGTTGGAAATACTTCATATAATTTCTCTTCACTTTGACTTGGTATTTTGACTCAAATTTAATTATTTGTAGAAGATAATTTTTCTTATTTTAATCTCAAGCAATGAATGAGAAATGTATAGTTTATACAGGGGAAAGAAGTTGGAAAATCCATGAAATAGAATGTATCTATGTATTTGTGTATGTATCGCTACATGTGTGAAGAGGAGCTGGTTTTGTTTCTTTTTTATTTTCATATTATAGAAAAATAAGATGTTAGTGGTGAAACCAGAGTGTATTTAGAAACTAAATAATTGGAACTTCATGAAAAAGAAAGATAAGCAAAAATCTCTCATGAGAGCACATATTTCAAATTGATGAGAGCAAGAAAGACAGGGCAAGTGAACCAGAAATCAATATTGAACTTGGATAATTACAAATAGAAACAGATCAGAACTCTCACTATTATCAATGGAATTTATAGCTTCATGGAAGACATCCAAGTAAGTTCAAAAAAGAGGTCACATTTTACATATTTTTTAATAATATATCAATTATCTCAGAGACATATAGGGCTTAGGTACTTAATATCATGATTAGGAATTTAGCTTTATGTAGCTATTTGTCCATTCTTATGTTCTCTTCCCTCCAAAATGTTTAAATAAAGTTCTTTTTCCATAATTGTTTCACTACCATCATTTGAATATATAGTAAGAAAATGAATATATATCAAACCCTTTCAGCTGCTCTGTTGGGGAGGGATTGGGGAGGGGTTCAAAACATGCCACTGTGAATGTCCTGCAAGAGCTGGAAATAAGTAAGGTGACATCTCAATTTGTCAAGCAATAAATAGGTTTATGCCTATTTTTCTGTCATATTATTAATATGACACTATTAATAGTGCATCACTTACTCTCAAATGTGTTCTAGTGTGGATGATAAATGAAAGAACTCAAAAATAAGGGCAAGAAGATTTCCATTAGGTAAAGTATAAAATTAACAGAATGGTTCAAATTATAGGTAGAAAGGCTCATCTTAAAGGTACAATAAGAAGTAATTAAAGGTAAGTATTCAAAATAGAAAGTAAGAAAGAAAAGTGTTCCTGTTTGAAGATAACATTTGCTTATGTAGAAAACCCTAATGACTCCACAAAAAAGCTGGTAGAACTAATCAATAAATTCAGTAAATTTACAGGATACAAATCAACATGGAAAAATCAGTTGTGTTTCCATACGCTAACAATAAACTTTATTTAAAAAATTAGAAAAGCAATGTAATTTATGATAGCAAAAGGAATAAAATACTTAAAAATAAACTTAACAAGGTAAAAGGGTTATATACTGAAAACCACAAAGCACTGATGAAATAAATTGCACAAAACACAAACAACTGGAAAGACATTTTGTGTTCATGAATGGGAAGACTTAATATTGATAAACTGTCCATGTTGCCTAAAGTGATCTATAAATTTCCTGAAGTTCCTGTTAAAATCTCAGTGGCATTTTATACAGAAAAAAAAAAAAAATCTTCATTTCACATAGAACCACAAAAGACCACAAATATCCAAATCAATCTTGAGAAAGAACAGAGCTGGAAATATCACACTGTCTATTCTCAAAATATATTACAAAGTTATACTCATGAAAGCCATATGGTATTGGCAAAAAGAAATGCACTTAGACCAATGGAACAGAATAGACTTCCCAGAATTAAATACATACACAAACAACTGATCGTCAACAAGAATGCCAAGAATATACAATGGAGAAAAATAATCTCTTTTCAACAAATGGTGTTGAGAAAACAGGATATTCACATGAAAAAATAATGAAATTGGAACCTAATATTATACCCTCAATAAAAGTCAACTCAAAATGTATTAAATATTTAAATATAAGGGTGAAAACTGTAAAACTTCTAAAAGAACACAGAATAGAAAAGCTTTGTGACATTGATCTCAACAATGTTTTTATCAACATGACACCAAAAGCACAGGCAACAAAACCAAGAATAAACACATGGGAGTACATTAAAGCAGAAAGTTTCTGCACACTGGCCAAGCACAGTGGTTCATGCCTGTAATCCTAGCAGTTTAGGAAGCTGAGATGGGAGGATCACTTGAGTCCAGGCAGAAAGATCCCTTGAGATCAGTCTGAACAACACAGGGAGACTCTGTCTTTACAAAACATTTAAAAATTATGTTGGTGTGGTACCATGTGCCTGTGGTAGTAACTACTCAGGAAGCTGACAAGGAAGGATCACTTGAGCCTGGGAGTTCAAGGTTGCAAAGAGCTGTGGTCACACCACTACAGTTTAGCTTGCGTGACAGAGCAAGACTCTGTCTCAAAGAAAAAAAAAAAAAGTTTCTGCACAGTGAAGGAAACAAGAGAATGAAAGAGTAGCCTACAGAAGGGGAGAAAGTACTTATAAACCATATAGCAGATAAAGGGTTAATAGTCAAAATATTTAAGAAACTCCTTTAATTCAATAGCAAAAAAACAAAAATGAACTAATAATCCTATTCAAAAAAATGAGCTAGGGACTTGAATAGATTTTTCCTGAAAAAAGATAAACAAATGGCAACCAGATATGTAAAAAAAAAAAAATTCTACATTATTCATCATCAGGGAAACACAAATCTGCACAAGATATTATTCCACACCTGTCAGGATCACTGTTACAAAGAAGAAAAAAAAGACAAGCGTTGGTAAAGATACAGAGAAATTGGAACACTGCAAGTGGGAATGCAAAATGGTTCACACACTTTGGAAAACAGCATGGAGCTTCCTGAAGAAATTAAAAATAGAACCACTATATGATCCAGACATCGCATTTCTGGGTATGTAGCCAAAATAATTGAAATCGGGATCGCAAAGAGATTAGCACTCTTATGATCACTGCAGCACTATTCACAATAGCAAAGATGTGAAAATAACGAAAATGTTCATTGACAGAGGAATGGGTAAATAAAATGTGATTTATACATATAATGGAATACTATTCAGCCTTTAAAAATAAGGACATTCCGCAATATGTGACAACATGGATGAAAAGTCTTTATGCTAAGTAAAATAAGCCAGTCACTGGCAAATACTGCATGGTTCCACTTTTATGAGGTATCTAAAATAGTCAGATTCCTAGAATCAAAGAGTGGAATGGTGACTGCCACAGGCTGATGGGAAGGGTACATAGAAAGGTACTAATCAATGGTCGTAAAGTATCAGTTAAGCAAATGAGTAACTTCTATAGATTTGCTGTAGAACACTATACTCATAGGCAATAATATTGCACTGTACACTTAAAAATTTGCTATGAGGTTTGATCTCATGTCAAGTGTTCTCAGCAGAGTAAAATAAAATATGTAATTACAAGGTAGTAAGAAGTAGACAATGTATAAAGAAATATTATTTCATACAGAAAAGAGATAATGAGTAATAGAAGCCTAGAAAAATCAGTGCTGGCCAGGCGTGGTGGCTCACGCCTGTAATCCCAACACTTTGGGAGGCCGAGGCAGGTGGATCACCAAAGGTCAGGAGTTTGATACCTGCCTGGACAACATGGTGAAACGCTGTCTCTACTGAAAATACAAAAATTAGTTGGGCATGGTGGCTGGAGCCTGGAATCCCAGCTACTCCTGCCTCAGCAGGAGAATTGCTTGAATCCGGGAGGCAAAGGTTGCAGTGAGCCAAGATCGTGCCACTGCACAGCCTGGGCAACAAAGTGAGACCCCTCAGAAAATAGATAGATAGATAGATAGATAGATAGATAGATAGATAGATAGATAAATAAATAAATGAAAGAAAGAAAACGAAATCAGTATCACAGATTCTGCTTATGCAAGTATGGCCCAAGTGTAACAGTGCCATTTCTATAACATTCAAGATATTTCTATAACATTTAGTCAGCGCAAAAGTCTTCACCTTATTAACAAAGATGGATGTATATGACAATAACAACACAATGACATTAATCATTTAGAGGATAAAACTTTCTTACTTTGCTCTAACACTGTTTATCAAGCAGCCTTCTGATTTTCCTTTGACTTCTCATGTAGAACTGTGCTAACAAATGTTGCCTTATTCCACTTTATTTAACACTTACCAAGTGTCAAGAATTGTGATGGGCATTAGAGACACTAAGATGGAAACTGGCCTCAGAAAACTCACAGCGAAGATGGGAGAGAGAATGAGAGTGAGAGTCCGTTTGATGTGTTAAATGTAATGGTAGTTATACATCATATGCACAGGAAACTATGGAAACATCTAATCATGGACTTTCAAAATTGGGAGTATAAAATGTCAAGGTAAGTTTCTTGGAGGAGATGACATTTAAGTGAAATTAAGAATAAAATGACCGAATAGAGTTGGTCAGATAAGAGAATAGGAGTTGGTAATACAAAAGCATTGCAGGCAGAGGAAGAGAAACAAAGCAGTTAAGTGACTAAAAATTCATACTTGAAGATGTAGTAGCAATGGTATTTTGTTTGTGTTTTTTTGATGTGTTATGATGTATTTTCTGTCTGACTTAATGAGACCAAAAAGGTGGCAGCTGTATTTCTCATGATAAACAAACAAATTGCCTTTTTAGTTCATAAAGTGGTCTCAAGGTGACTTGGCAATTACACTCTTGATTAAAGTTTTATTAATGTAAGAATTTTAAATTTTATTCTCTTCATATAAAAAAGTTAAATGTGCATACAATTGTGATATTTTGAAAATATATTCGTGTAACATATAGATGATATTCCCTGGCAGCCATTCCACTGTCATGGACCTTCAAAATGGGAGGTACAAAAATGACACCTGAAAGCAATAGTATTAAATGTAGGAAAGGTCCTTGACCAATAGGAAGGGCAAGTAAAAGAAAAAAATTCCTGGTTCTATGCGGAAGAGAGAGCAAACCAAAGCAACACAACAAGGAGAGAAGTTAGTTGCCAGATATGTGCATTCTTACTTTACCATCCGGGGTAAAGTTCTAGAGATGGACTTGGTATTAGTAAAAGAAGAACAAAGGATTCTCATTACTTGCACTTCATTTTGAGTATTGGGGGAGAAATTAGTACAAAGTTTCTCTGAATTAATATGCAATAGTCACATCAAAGCAAAATTGGCAACATACCACACACAGTTAAATTTAGAGATAGCCTACAGACACCTTGACTCCCTGGAGATGTGGAAGGGATTCAGAATTTCCCAGAAGCTCCATGAGATTATAAGAACATAGCTGATAGAACACGAATTAGCTCTAGTAGGAACAAAATGTTTCTTAAACCAGACTAGTATCAACATCAACTTATAGCAAGACATGATAAATTTCTACAGCACCTAAAATGGATGAGCTAAGACCAAAGGATCAAAAAAGGACCACTAAATCTTGTCAAACCAAGAGAACAAACACAAATTTACCAGCATCAGACTTTACAGTGAATGCCTTTTTAAGGAACTGACCAGGCAAGCTTCCTTGCTGAGATCAGAAGAAATACAGAGGGGAGCCGGCAGATATAAATCCCTGACACACACCTCAACCATCTCAACACTGCACTGCCACCTTGGAAACAGGACATGGAGGAAATATACAAAAGACTAAATATGTATCCTATAGAGATAAACATTTAAAATAGTCTATTTAGATATGAGGGGTCCAAGAATAAATTGACAGCACAAGTCTGTCCCATCATCTTCTACCCCTACCTACACAGAAAAACAGATTGCATGTGTTGATGTTCTTATGCTCTTTCCATAACGTGAAGTATGGAAGGAATCCAGAAGTTCCTCCTTGTGTGGTGGTGACAGGGACTGGAGTGGAGTTGTAGACGGTGGCAGAGCACAGAGCAAAAATGGCCATTATGGAATTCTCCATTGTGAGTTGGTCAGTTATCTATTTATACAAATATATATACGCCCAAACAGCCCATTATTTTTCACTTCTCTGTAAGTTTACTATCTGTACAGTTCTCCTACTGGATTTACCTAGGATTACTCATGCGCCTACAGTCATCTAATGACTTCATTGGGACTGAAGGGTCCAAGATGTCCTCACCCACATACTTAAAGATATGTACTCACTGTCAACTGGGTATCTGAATTCTCTTCCACAATATTTCCCATTTAACAGTAGGCTAAACTGAGTTTCCTCACACCATAGTTCCTCAGGATTCAAGAAAGCAGGAATAAAAGTTGCAAAAGCATTTTTAGTGTATCCTGCTGGTCAAAGCAAGTCATAAGACCAGCCCAATTTTAAGAAGTGAAGAAATATACTTTACCTCTTGACTGAAGACACAAAATCATCACATAGTGGTTGCGAGGGCATAGGAAGATGAGATTCTTTGGAGACGTGTATTATAACTCTCTCCTTGTGAAGGACATAATTACTGCACTATAAAAACTGTGGAGAGAATTGGAAACATGGGTGAGACTATGAAGGATCTGCTGCACCAGCAGACCAAACTAAGCCAAGATAAAACAAAAAATATCATAAAGATCTTCACTTACAATGTCAGCAACAGTTGCCAGCAGAAAATCAATGATTCAAGAGCATATAAAACATCCTCCCCAAAAAGCAGAGGATAAAGAGCAAAAGGAGTGATCTATGCAGATCCAGAAACTCAAGGCTCTCCTTTTCCTCCTCCTCCAGATCATGTGAATCTTGGCAAGGAATAGGGAGATATAGATAAAATCTTAGCGCATATGTCTGAAAAATATTGTTCAAACTGGAAAAGACTAAGATATTAATCAGCAATTTTAAGAATCCACCCAACCACTTCAAAAATTTCTCATACCTATTAGCAAGATAAAAAAGAAAATAAAGCAGCTACATTTGCTTTTCAAATAGAAAAGGTAATGAATTAAATTTTTATATCTGTATAGGTGGATTAATGAAGAATTTGCTAATGTTTGCCTATTTTTCTCTTTTCCATATGGAGAGCAATGGACATCAAAGAGATATGGCAAAAGCAATCATGAGCAATGTATGACTAGTAATGATTAATTTGAAAATTATTAATATTTTAATTATAATATTATTTTAAATAGCCAGCATTTATTATAAGAATAAGCAAAAAAAAAAAAAAAAAAAAAAAACCTTGAGAGATACAAACATTGACATATGGAAGAGAGGTGCTATAGCATATGTACTTCATCAATTCTGACACTTAAAGTGTGTCACTTATGGTATGGAATGGAATTAAACCATGTTTTTGTTCTCCAATAAATTTGCATATCTAGACATAGTCTATGTTGATTTTAACCCATTTTTATGGGAAATATTTTTAAAAATAATTTAAATAACATCAGAAATTTATAAATTAATAAATTTTCTAGGAAATTTTCATGAAAAAAGTATCTGATAAATCAACTGTCTTTTAAAAAATGTTTGTAATTCCTTAATATTCTATACAGACTAAAGCTGAGTAAAAGTCACAAAAAAAGAGTTTTGGTGATGTTCACATATATTAGGATGTTAATTTACCTCACCCTAAATCTATTTTTTTTGCTACATCCCTCTAAATTAAATGCATACATAAATAAATATTTTTTTCATTTGATGTTCATTCAACTTCACTTTTATTTGCTTGAAAATACAATTATAAAACCTAATACTTTTCTTAGTACAACTCTTCTTGTTCTGTATTCCTGATTTCTTCCTGACAGGTCTTTGAGATGAGCATGGATGTGATACTATAAGAATCCTGCATGAGTTCATATTCAAGGATGTCAAAATGTAGCTCAGGATAGATTCTAAGTGGTAAACTCTGTTGTTAGTAGAATTAAAATGACTAATTTTGGAGATCACAAACTGTGGGATTTAGAGTGATGCTCACACCCATATTTTATAATTATTTGAGTGATCTGAGTTAGTAGGATGCAGTCTTTAAGGAGAAACACTCAATATCCTTAAAATGTATACACAATTTCTAGCCCAAATCACATTAGTGAAAATAGAAATTAAAATAGCTCTTCCATTTATTCACTATCTCTTATTGCTTTTACCACATTTATGTTTTTTTCCCCTTTCAAATCCATCCAATACACTTGGTGCAAAAATTGTCTTTCTTGACTATGAGTCTGACTACTCATTTCACATAGAAAACCTAGCAAAGGTACCTATTTTATCCAGAGGGTCAAGGAAGAATCAATGGAGGAAGTGTTCTGTAAGACAAAACATGAACAATAAGGAAGAGTTTTTTCGGCAGAGGAATGGCATTTTAAAGAAACTGAAACAAGAGATTGTAGAGAACGATGCTTTGAATTATGTTCACACAGCTGGGAACTCGGGTTTTCATGAGTGGAGATAAAGAGTGGGGTAGTGGTTTAGAAAATAAAATACAGATGCTACTGAGAGATAAAGACAGAGTTAAACACAGTCAATGAATAAATCCATAGGTCATTTTTAAGCAGTTGGAGTGAGTAAGAACTTTTAAAGTGGGGAACAGGCATATTCAAATTGGCATTTTAGAAAGACCACTCTTGTTAAGTGGTTAGGACAATATGAGACTTAGAATGTGGGGTGATATCCTCATCCTGTCCAGGATGTATGTAATTTATTGGCATCATATAAGGCACCGAATAAAAGTCTCAAAAATCCCCTGAGTAGGGTACCACTCAATTATATTTTAAAAATAATACCTTATTGTGATATAATTAAAGCGCACTGTAATACACAGAATGTTAACAGCTTTATTGAGGTATAATTAGCATACAATAAACTGCATGAGTTCAAACTAACAAGTTTTTTTGTTTGTTTGTTTTTGAGAAGGTGTCTTGCTCTGTTAGCCAGGCTGGAGTGTAGTGGCACAATTTTGGCTCACTACAACCTCCACCTCCTGGGTTCAAGCGATTCTCCTGCCTCAGCCTCCCAAGTAGCTGGGACTGCAGGTATGCGCCAACACTCCCGGCTAGTTTTTTTTATTTTTAGTAGAGACAGAGTTTCACCATGTCGGCCAGGCTGGTCTTGAACTCCTAACTTCAAGTGATCCATCTGCCTCAGCCTCCCAAAATGCTGAGATTATAGAAATGAGCTACTGAGCCCAGTCACGAGTCCTGGTATATGTATGCACTTGTGAAACAACGCACAGTGAACATATTGGTTACCTCCAGAAGTATGTCCTGCTGACATTGTAAGAGTAAACCTCCTGGCCTTGTTCCTGATCTTAGGAGAAAAATACTCAGTTTTCCACCAGTAAACATAATATTAGCTATAAATTTTTATAGAAAATCTTAACCAAGTTAAAGGCATTCCCTTCTATTCAGAGTTTCATGAGTTGCTTTTTTTTTTTAATCAAAAATGGATGTTGTAACAAGTAGTTAGAGTCATTTCTTTTCTCTTGTTTTTTCTGTTTTCTATTTCCTTGACTACTTCTCTAATATTCATAATTTCCTTTTTTTTTTTTGTTCTTAATGTGGAAATTGAAGTTATTGATATGAGGGTTTTTTTTTTTCTAAAAATGCATTTTGTGTTATAAATTTTCTCCTATGATTGGATGTAGTTCATTAAACAAATATTGAAATGTTAGGTTTCTATTTTTATTTAGTTTAAAATATGTTTATTTCTCTTTTGATTTCTTCTTGGGCTCATAAATTGTTTAGAATGTAGTACTTTTCAAATATTTAAATATATTTAAATTTTTGAATACATTTAAATAAAACGTTATTGATATACAACCCAATTCCATTGTGGACAGAGGATGTATTTTGTTTTACTTAAAGGCTATTTAATGTAATAAGACAGTTTGTACAGTTCAATGCATGGTCAATCTTGGTAAATATTCTGTGCACACTTAAAAATAATGTGTTCTGCTGTTTTCGGTTGAAGTGTTTTATAAATGTTAATTAGACAAAATTGATTGATGATAATGTTCAAGTTTTCTATACCCTTACTGATTTTTGACTATAATTGAAAATTTGCCTATTTATGTTTGAAGTTCTATACAAACTTACTAAATATACTTTAAAACTTTGTTAATGGGTACATAAATGTTTAAAATTGCTGCATGATCTTGATGAATTGAATCCCTTATTTTCATGAAATAAACTTCTATATCCCTGGTATGATTATTTGATCTGAAATCTATTTTTTTTCTGATATTAATGTTGCCATTTGAACTTTCTTCTGGTGTTAGCATAGTGTATCTTTCTTTTGTTCTTTGTTAGCTGAAAGTTTATAGTATCTAAATATAAATTGAGTTTCTTGTATGTATAAAATATTTTTTATTTTTTATTCAGTCTAACAATCTTTTCCTTTTAATTGGATAATTTGGGAATTACATTAATTATGATTATCAATATGTTTGAATTTACATCTACCCTCTTATTGTTTGTTTTCTTCTTATTGATTATGATATTTCTTTCTTTGTTATTTTTCTTCTGATGTTTTTGGATTAATTGAGCAATCCTTATTAGTTCATTTCAACGCTCCTGTTTGCTTATTAAGTATAACTTTGTTGATTTATATTAGTGGTTGTTTTGCATCTGTTGTAAATATCCTTAGCTTACTATACTCTCTCTTCAAGTGGTATCATACTACTTCAAGTATGGTATAATAACCTCAGAGTAGCTTACTTCCATCTCTTCTCTCTGGAACTTTGTATTATTGATGTCATGTGTTTTACTTTTCATGTTAGATTCCTCAAGAAAACATTCTTATTAGTTTTGTTTTAAATAGTGAATTATTATTTGAAGATGTTAAATAACAATGTCTTTTTATTAACCCATGTATTTGCCACTTCTAACACTCTTTTATCCCTTCTGTAGATCCAGTTTTCTGCCCTTATTTTTCTTTTTCTAGAAGACCATTTAACATTTCTTATAGTTCATATATCCCTTTGTCTGAAAAATGCATTATTTCTCTTCTATCAGAAAAATATTTTTCCTGGGCAAAAATTCTAAGTTGACAAATACTTTCTTTCATTACTTTAAAGACAGGGCTCCACTGTTTTATGCTACTGGAAAATAAGAATTATACCAAGGTATATTATGCTAGTTAACTTACTTAACAATGCTGGGTATACTAGCATTGTTTCTGACAAAAAGCCACTTGTCACCTTTATATTTGTTTTTTTTTCCTCTTATTGTTTCTAAGGTTTTCTATTACTGGATTTAAACGATATGATCTTAATGACCTCAGTGGTTCTCATCACGTTTCTTGCCCTTGCAGTTTATCAAGTTGGTTTTATCTGTGGGTTTATAGTTTCACTCAATTTGAATGATTTTCAGCTCTTATTTTATTTCTTCAAATAATTTTTGTCTTCGGTCTTCAGGAACACCATTTCACATATCTAGTTGTTCAAAGTTGTCTCACAGTTCATTGTTATTCCAATTTTTAAAAAGGTTTTCCTCTCTGTATTCTATTTTTTAAACTTCATATTGCTAAGTTTTAATTTCACTAATATTTTCTTCTGAAGTGTCTAATCTACCATAAATTTCATCCAGTGTATTTTTTCTCTGGCATTGCAGTTTTCATCTCTAGAAGACTCTGTGTGTGTGTGTGTGTGTGTGTGTGTGTGTGTGTGTGTGTGTGTGTGTGTGACTTCTCTACTTAGGACCTTCAAACTTTTCTCTAATTTCTTTAACATATATATATGTTAAATATATACATTAAATATATGTGTATATATATACAATCATTAAATAACTGTTTTCAATGCTATTTAAATGATTTTTTATCATTTGTTTCATTTTTATGTCAGTTTCTATTGATTTACTTTTCGTTTCATTTGGGTAGTATTTTGCTGCTTCTTTACATATCTAGTAACTTTTTTGGATGCTGGACATTGTGAATTTTATTGAATATTATTTCTTCAATTTGAATATTATTTCTTCTTGAGATTTCTTTCAGAACACAGTTATGTTATTTGAAAATAACTTGTTATTTTTGAATCTTGCTTTCAAGGCTTTTTTATTTTTTCAAGAGGAAACGTTGAACTAGTATTAATTTCCCTCACTGCTGAGCAAGATCCTTGTCAGTACTCTAGCTAATAGACCAGCAAATATGTTTCTGTAAAATACATGTATAATTGTATTTATATATAATAGTACACAGTTTATGCTTGGTAGGTCATATAAGATTTCTGTAACATATTCTTATTTATTTGTGTGTGTGTGTATGTTTGCTTTTTACCTCTGTTTAATATTTACAAATTATTTATCTCAAAGTCTATCCCAAAATAGGTCATAGGTCAGATTTGACTAACAGGCCAAAGTTGCCAAAGCCAGCTCTAACTTATCACTGGAATAAAAAGATTTTCCACTTCAGCTATTGTTAACAGGTATTATTTTCTGCTGTTTGTGAACTTTGTGTATAATTTGCCCTAATTATTTTGTGTAGTTCTTTTGCTACCCTTGTTTAGGTTTCTTATACAGGTTCATTAATTAAAACTATTTACAGTTTCCTAAAGAGTACTCTTTACAAATTTCCCAAATTCTTTCCATGTGCAGTTTTCTCTTTTATAGAACTCTTTCCTGTGAACTTTTGCTGCTTTGAAATCCCCAGAGCCACAGCTCTACATCCTCAATTCAGAGACTGCTGACTATTGTAGCTCAACAAATTGGTCAAAAATCAATTGTAGATCCACTTCAGGACTCTTTATTCTGGTTCAATCAATTCATTTGTTTATCCTCATGTCAATACTACATTATCTTGATTGCTATAGTTTTATATTACATCCTAAAACTAAATAATTTATGCCCTCCAATTTTGACAAGAAATTGTTCATATTTTTATACTATCATTGTTCTATACAAATTATAGTGACTTACTGTCCTTCAATTAGTATATTGTTAATATGTATTCTTTCTGATTTTTGTGATGTTTTGCTAGAATTTAATATTTTAATTTTTTCAAAGAACAAATTATTGGCTTTTAAATGTTTTTCTAATGATTGTTTGTTTCCCATTTCATTGCTTTCAATGTTTATGATTTATTACTTCCAAATTATTCTGCATACTATTTGCTCTTTTTTAAGCCTATTAATGTGAATGCTTAGATCATTAATTTTAATTTTTTTCTTTTCTTATATAGGCACCCATATTAGTATAAACTGTTTTCTACATTCTTTTGTAGTTCTTCTTTGACTATGGCTAATTTATAAGTGTGCTACTTAATTTTCAATTATTTGCAGATATACTAGATATTGTATTATTAATTAAGCTCTTGATTTCTATTAATACCCTGTAGTCAGAGATTACAAAACTTTTAATTTTACTATCAGTTTTTTATGAGCCAGTGATATAGTTAGATATGTGTCCCTGCCTAAATCTTATGTTGAAATGTAATTCCCAGTGTTGGAGGTGGAGCCTGGTTGGAGGTAACTGGATCATTGGGGCAGGTTTCTCATAAATGGTTTGGCACAATCCCCTTGGTGCTAATCTCTCGATAGTGAGTTGCTGCAAGATTTGAGTATTGAAAACTGTGTGGAATCTTCCCCCTCTCTTTCTCCTGCTCTAGCCATTAGATGTACCTGCTCCCGTTTTGCCTACCACCATCAGTAAAAACTCCCTGAGATCTCCCAAGCAGTAGATGCTACCATGTTTGTTGTACAGCCTGCAGAACCATAAGCCAATTAAATCTCTCTGCTTTATAAATTTCCCAGTCTCTGATATTTCTTTATAGCAATGTGAGAATAACCTAATACACCCAGAAAATGTTCTTGTTTAGTAAATGTTCCATATGCATAAAATAGTGAGAGCTCTACACCTGTGGCATGTAGTGTTCCCTAACACTCAATTAGGTCAAATGGATTAATGATGTTCAAATTTTCTACATCCTTGCTGACTTATTTGTTATATGAATTACCAGGAAAGATCTTTAGAATAAGTGTTTAAACTATGATTGTTTTCACTATGATTATGTTTATCTGTGATTGTGAATTTGGATTTATCTATTTCTTGTCTTAGTTCTAAGAATTGTTTGCTGTTACTGATTACATATACATTTAATATTATTATATCTTCTTAATGAATTAACCATTTTATTACTATTAAACGTTCCTCTTTTTCTCTAACATTGTTTCCTGCTTTAAATTCTATTGTCTCTGATAATAACATAGATGTATCAGCTTTCCATACATATACATAGCTTATAGTATATACACTGTATATATGTATGTGTGTGTGTATATAGATTTGTGTTGTGTGTGTACACACACACACACTATGCACTTTATTTACTTTAGAAAGAGTCTTGGCTCCCTGGGTTCAGCTGTCTTTCCAGGGGAGTGAACAGTTCTGTCTCGCTGGTGTTCCAGGGGCCACTAGTGTATGAAAAAAACTCCTGTAGCTAGCTCGGTGTCTGCCCAAATGGTCACTCCGTTTTGTGCTTGAAACCCAGGGCTCTTGTGGTGTAGGCACCCGAGGAAATTCCGTGGTCTGTGGGTTGTGAAGACCGTGGCAAAAGCTAGTATCTGAGCCAGATAGCACCATCCCTTACGGAATGGTCCCCTCACAGCTTCCCCTGGCTAGGGGAGGGAGTTCCCAGACCACTTGCACTTCTCAGGTGTGGCAATGCCCCACCCTGCTTCTGCTTGCCTTCTGTGTGCTGCACCCACTGTCTAACCAGTCCCACTGAGATGAACTGGGTACCTCAGTTGGAAATGTGAAAATCACCTACCTTCTGTGTTGGTCTTGCTGGGAGCTGCAGACTGGAGCTGTTCCTACTTGACCATCTTACCTGAAGAACTAGAGAAGCAAGAGCAAATAAATTCAAAAGCTAGAAGAAGACAAGAAATAACTAGGATCAGAGCAGAGCTGAAAGAGATAGAGACACAAAAAACCCTTCAAATAATCAATGAATCCAGGAACTGTTTTTTGGAAAGATATACAAAATAGACCGATAGGAGACTAATAAAGAAGAAAAGAGAGAAGAATCAAATAGACACAATAAAAAATGATAAAGGGGAGATCAACACAGATCCCACAAAAATATAAACTACCATCAGAGAATGCTATAAACACCTCTACACAAATAAACTAGAAAATCTAGAAGAAATGGATAAAAGAACCCATACACCCTCCCAAGACTGAATCAGGAAGAAGTAGAATTCCTGAACAGACCAATAACACATTCTGAAATTGAGGCAGCAATTAATAGCCTACCAACCAAAAAAAGCCCAGCACCAGATGGATTCACAGTCAAATTCTACCAGAGGTACAAAGAGAATGTGGTACCATTCATTCTGAAACTATCCTGAAAAATATAAAAAGATTGACTCCTCCCTAACTCATTTTATGAGGCCAGCATCATCCTGATACCAAAATCTGTCAGAGACACAACAAAAAAGAAAATGTCAGGCCAATATTGCCGATGAACATCGATGCGAAAATCCTCAATAAAATACTAGCCAACCGAATCCAGCAGCCCTTTAAAAACTTACCCACTCTGATTAAGTTGGTTTCATCCCTGGGATGCAAGGCTGGCTCAGCATACGCAAATCAATAAATGTAATCCCTCACATAAACAGAACGAATGACAAAAAACATATGATTATCTCAATAGATGCAGAAAAAGTCTTCGATAAAACTCAACAGCCCTTCACGCAAAAAACACTCAATAAACTAGGTATTAGTGACAGAACATATCTCAAAATAATAAGAGCTATTTATGACAAACCCATAGCCAATATCATACTGAATGGGCAAAAGCTGGAAGTATTCCCTTTGAAAACTGGCACAAGACAAGGATGCCCTCTCTCACCACTGTTATTCGATATAGTATTGGAAGTTCTAGCCAGGGCAATCAGGCAAGAGAAATAAATAAAGTGTATTCAAATAGGAAGAGAGGAAGTCCAATTATCTCTATTTGCAGATGAAAGGATTGCACATTTAGAAAACGTCATCATCTCAGCCCCAACACTCCTTAAGCTGAAAAACAACTTCAGCAAACTCTCAGGATACAAAATCAATGTGCAAAATAACAAGTATTCCTGTACACCAATAGTACACAAACAGAGAGTCAAATGATGAGCAATCTCCCATTCATAATTGCCACAAAGAGAACAAAATACCTAGGAATACGACTTGCAAGGGATGTAAAGTACCTCTTCAAGGAGAACTACAAGCAATTGCTCAAGGAAATAAGAGAGGACATAAACAAATGGAAAAACATTCCATGCTCATGGATATGAAGAATCAATGTTGTGAAAATGGCTGTATTGCCCAAACTAATTAATAGATTGAATGCTATTCCTATCAAAATACCATTGAATTTCTTCACAGAATTAGAGAAAACTACTTTAAATTTCATATGAAAACAAAAAAGAGCCTGTATAGCCAAGACAATCCTAAGCAAAAAGAACAAAGCTGGAAACATCATCCTACCTGACTTCAAACTATACTATTAAGCTACAGTGACCAAAACAGAATCGTAATGGTACCAAAACAGATATATAGACCAATGGAAAAGAGCACAGGCCTCAGAAATAACACCACACTTCTACTACCATCTGACTTTGACAAACCTGACACTCACAAGCAATGGGGAAAAGATGCCCTAATTAATAAATGGTGTTGGGAAAACTGGCTGGCCATATGCAGAAAACTGCAACTGGACCCTTTCCTTACACCTTATAAAAAATTAACTCAAGATGGAATAAATATTTAAACATAAGACCTAAAACTATAAAAACCCTAGAAGAAAACCTAGGAAATACCATTCAGGACATAGGCAATGGGAAAGACTTCATGACTAAAACCCCAAAAGCGATGGCAACAAAAGCCAAAATTGACAAATGGGATCTAATTAAACTAAAGAGCTTCCGGACAGCAAACGAAACTGTCATCAGAGTGAACATGCAACCTACAGAATGGGAGAAAATATTTGCCATCTATCCATCTGACAAAGGACAAATATCCAGAATCCACAAGGAATTTAAACATTTACAAGAAAAAAAAAACAAAACCACAGAAAAGTGGGCAAAAGATATGAACAGATACTTTTCGAAAGAAGACATTTATGTAGCCAAGAAACATATGAAAAGAAGCTCACCATCACTGGTCATTAGAGAAATGCAAATCAAAACCACAATGAGATACCATCTCACGCCAGTTAGAATGGTGATCATTAAAAAGTCAGGAAACAATAGATGCTGAAGAGGATGTGGAGAAATAGGAATGCTTTTACACTGTTGGTGGGAGTGTAAATTAGTTCAACCATTGTGGAAGACAGTGTGGTGATTCCTCAAGGATCTGGAACTAGAAATACCATTTGACCCAGCAATCCCAGTACTGGTTATACTCCCAAAGGATTATAAATCATTCTACTATAAAGACACATGCACACGTATGTTTATTGCAGCACTATTTACAACAGCAAAGACTTGGAACCAATCCAAATGCCCATCAATGATAGACTGGATAAAGAAAATGTGGAATACTATCCAGCCATAAAAAAAGAGTGAGTTCATGTCCTTTGCAGAAACATGGATGAAGCTGGAAACCATCATTCTCAGCAAACTAACACAGGAACAGAAAACCAAACACCACATGCTCTCACTCATAAGTGGGAGTTGAACAATGAGAACATATAGGCACAGGGAGGGGAACATCGCACACTGGGGCCTGTCAGGGGTTGGGGACAAGGGGAGGAATAGCATTAGGAGAAATACCTAATGTAGATGACAGGTAGACGGTGCTGCAAACCACCGTGGCACATGTATACCTGTGTAACAAACCTGCATGTTTTGCACATGTATCCCAGAACTTAAAATATAATTAAAAATAATAATAATAAAAAAAAAAACAAAAGTCTTGCTCTACTGTCCAGGCTGCAATGCATTGACACCATCTTGGTTTATTGCAACCTCTGCCTCCCAGGTTCAAGTGATTCTCGTGCCTCAGCCTCCTGAGTATCTGGGAATACAGGCATGTGCAATCACGCCCGGCCAATTTTTTTGTATTTTAGTAGAGACGGAGTTTATCCATGTTTGCCTGGATGGTCTTGATCTCCTGGCCTCAATTGATCAGCCCACCTCTACCTCCCAAAGTGCTGGGATTACAGGCATAAGCCACTGTGCCTGTCTATATAATTTATTTTTATCTTTTACTTTCAAACTGCCTTTATATTTACAGTAAGTCACATATAAAAAGTATACATTTGGAGTTTGCTTTTAAATACTTTGATAATCTCTGTCTTTTAAATGGAAAAATAGAAATAATTGGCTCTATTAGTATTATTGTACCCATCCCTTGAAAATTCCTGAGCTACAATAGCCATGTGCAGTTTCATATTACAATTGTATTACAAGAATCTACCAAATTACTAAGTAAGGAAGCTATCTCCTTTCAAAAGAAATGCAAGATGTTATCTTCCAGCATCAGAAAAGGAAGAATTTTTTTAACCATAAACTAATTTATCTGTGCTGATCAACTCAGTAGTAACTTTTTTTCTGGAGTAATACACTTTCTTATTAATGTCCCATCATAACTGATCTCTTGGCAACTTTTCATGTGTAAAATATGACTTGCAAAATCATTATAATCTGATAAGAATATTGATTCTTCTGTCCTGTGCATTTTTAAAATTAAATAAAATAAAAAAGCATTTTTTATTGTTTATAAACAACAAATATGTTTATAGTTAATTCTTACTATGTACATGAGCAATTTAAACCAAATATAAAGCAAAATATTCTGTGTCATGTATACAAAATAGTAAATGTGTTTACATGTTACTTATACAATGTTAAACATAATTAATATAATATTTTTATTAATATCCCATTCTGCTTTATTTTCTAATAACTGTCATTGGTAGAATTGCTGATTTTATTAGTCTTAGTAATAATCTAATTTGAGTGTGTTCATGTCATTTTAATTTTTTTCATAAGCAATTCATGCATAGATAATACCTCTTTAATTATTTGCTGCTCTCTGCCTTTAAAGGAAAAATAGCATATACCATATTTTTAAGAAGATCATTTTACTTTCTATTATAGAGAAATACCTAGTTTGATTTACAGACTATCTTACTTTGTCATATCTGAAAGTTAAGATAAAATCTTTGATGGTGTCATTCTATCTCATAAAATATTATTTTGTAATGGTCAATGCAACTGAAACAGGAACTAAAACATTACCAGTTCTATAAAGTGTAATTCTCAAACATTTATCAATATAGTTTTATATTGCACTTGACTCTCTGGATCCCTGAGCACAATTATCACACCTGTAGATTCACTTTCGTCAGTACATACAGAGTCATTTTGTATTTAACCTGTTATTTTTTTTACAATTCTGATATTGTTCTACATTGTAATAGTTTATAATTGTATTTACCACCATGTTTATAGCTTGTTAAATTGCTCTTGGATTGCTTATGCATACACACAACAGTCACCATAAATGTTATGCATTTAAAACAGTTTGAAAGTACCTTAAATCACATGTCAAGATAGAATGTAATGCAACCCTAGAGCAAATACGCAATCTTCTAAAACTTTGCTGGTTAAATACATTAAGAAGTTTATGAGAATATAATAATTAATCCTATATCATATTTTGCAATGAATGTAAGACAATTATTATTGCATTCTTCTATGAAGCAGCCAAACCACTGCAGCACTTAATAGACTACTGGGAAACACCAAGAACTGAATATCAATAAATATTTACATAGAGTTCATTTCAGAATAATGACTTTCAAATTTTTTATTGATAAACACCTGAGAGTACCACTGTGTGCCAAGTTCCCCTGTGAATATTTTATATTAGCTGCTATAGAAAACAGTTTACATGCAAATTTTCTGATCTAAATGTAACTCTTCATCCTCCCACCCTGATTATATCATGGATTTAGATAATCGTCAGGTTTAAAGTTACTTTGAAATTTAGGGTTAGAATATTTTCATTAGTTTAATTTTATTCATAGTATTTTTTGAGATATTATACCAAATTTTATCTCAAAAATTTTTCTCCAAAAATCAGGAGAAGAAGGCTGGAAGATAAAGACATAACCACTCCTTTTCTCCCCACAGAATGATTTGAGGGCATGGTACTGGATAAGTAAGATATAATCACTTTAAATCCACTTAACATTAGAAACTACAGGTGTAAACACAGAGACAAAGTAATTTACTCAAATTCATACAGCTAATTTGTTGGATTCAAATTCATGATTATTAGAATCTGAAACCCTCACACTGCATTACATTGCCTCTCAAAGGATAGCAAAGAGACAATTTTACATACAGACTAAAATGTATGTCAAAGTGCAGTTCTTAAACAACTTGTATTGGAATAATTTGGATTATTAGTTTAAAAAAATAAGGCATTTCAATTTTGTTAAACAATATTTCTTACTGAGGCCAAATATTAAAATTATCCTTAACCACAGCGATATTTCATTGCTAATTATATTAGAGTTCAAACTAAAGTCTACTTTCAATTTGTTCTTTAACTAAATATCAGAAAATTTTTCTTATGCATACCAAATACATTTTTTGCCTTCATAGGGGATAATTTTTAGTTATTGTATTCTTTAAAAATATAGAATTAAAAATGATTTATGTAGTTATCATGCAAGCTGTGGGGTCTACATATGTTCATTTGTATATGGTTTGTGATTTATCCATACATGTTTACAGATTAACTAATCATTGTTCAAGTCCAGTTTTAATCCACTGACATTCATGTATTTATATTCATTTAACTTTCCTTTCTCCATTTGTTCAAAAATATTAAATTTTGGCAATTTATTTTACTAGATTTCTAGAACTAGAACTTTGTTATTACTACTTTTATTAAGTATAAAACCTCACTTTTTTATTATTTATAATTTCCTATAGATTCACTTACTTTTGAAATGCATAATAACATTCCTCACCAATTACTGACTGTCCAGATCAGTATTAATTAAACCTAAACATAGACTGTGGTTCTCTGAGAATTGTGACAACCTTGGAAGAACTCAAAGTATTGATTAAAATATTATTGCATCTGGTCTGGCATGTACAAATGAGAGTGGTAAATACAAACATCAAGGGAGGTTCCCCACAGATAATGGTTGATTTACCGCCTATACTTCTTTTAAATCACTTGTTAATTACTTAAGTTTACTCAGCAGGTCAAGTGAATTAAAAATGATCACCACTCACAGATCAGTCAATTAAGTCAAAATGATTGAGAAATTGTCTACATGGAAACATAATAAAAGCCACTGAAAAGGCTAAGAACTTGGAAGGTGTGAGTAAAGATGACTTGTGACAGATAAACAAGTAAAAAAAAATTGAAAATTAATTGTTTCTCCTTAAAAGAGAAAGAAAGTATGAGGAGGACTGTAGTCAACCTAAAGCACAGAAAAAGAAAATTCTTTGCACAATGCAAGGTATAGCCCATGTGCTTCCAGTGCTTTCCCAGAACAGAATGTGCTGGTTCACTGGTGGGAGATCTTATTCTCTTTTCAGACAGACATACAACGTAGAGATCCCTGATGCAGTTTCAAAAAAAGAGACCTTGATGCTTCAAGCTGCTAAATGCTATAAAACTTACTAACTATAATCTGAGTCTTATATTACCAGCAAGTTTTGTGTCGCTTCTGAAAATAAAAATTGGTTTCCATGTAGGTTTTCTCAAATGGTAAAGAATATCTGTCAAACCAATATACATTTAAAGTGTAGTTCAGCTACATTTATAATATTTCATTCAGGTTAAAAAAGATAAATATATTGTGATTTACTTAGATACTATCAATTGGTACAATCTGAATTCATATCTACAAATGACATGGTTACTGGAGGTAGGATGCCAGAATTGAGAGGCAGATAGAGAGTCTCACAAGGCAATTTTTAACACCAGAGTTTCTCTGACACTGAGATTGGACGAAGCAATGAGAGCGATTCATGATAGGCTTATTAGGTCTAATGAAGAAAGGCAGTTTGATGACCAAGTAAGGCAAACCAGATGCAAATCCAAATTCTAAAATGAAGGTAATATAATGATTTACTATAGTTACTCAAGATTCAATAAATGAAAAAGTTTGGAGAAAAAAAAAAATCCTCTTATTCCAGACTTACACAATGTAATAAAGTAGCCACGAGCCTACACGTCACTATTTATACTTAAATTTAAAACAATTAAAATTAAATAAAATAAAGCTTTCTGTTCTTCAGTCAAACCAGCCATATATCAAAGCTTAAGAGCCACATGTTGTTAATGGAGAATGTATTGAACAATGTGGGTCTAAAGCATTTCCATCATCAAAGAGAATTCTATTAGACAGTGCTGCTCTGAATTGATGCCCTCAAATACTGCTAAATAGTATAGTAATTTTCATTTGCATGAATATGTCACCTTGATTTAAAAATAAAGCTCCCAAAAAGACAATTCCACTGAAGCCAATACCTCTCAATACAGACTAAATACAATTTCTAAACTTTCAAACTTGTCATTTGATCTTGGGCTGTAGTGACATCAAGGTCTTGTGGAAACATCCATTTTTTTTCTCACTGGAGTCTCTCTCTAAAACTTCAACCAATTAGAGAGAGTATATTTTTGCTGATTATTCATGGATTCATTTATTCACTCACTGATTCAAGACATTGAATGTAAGAAACATTTACTGGACACTGTGGTAGGAGGTAGGAATACAAAGATAACTGAGATACGGATTGTTCCTACAAGAACCTCATAGCACAAACACAGAGATATGCATGCAAGAACATTATTCTAACACATTATTTGTATTGTAATGGAAACAGTTTTGGCTGATTTTAAAAAGGGCCATTCTGTTGGCAGGTTTAAGTGAAAATGAGACCAGAGATAAAAACATAACTTAATGTACTATGTCTGAACAAAGGCAATGGGAGACATGATAGAAAGACAATAGTTTCAAAAACACTTAGAGGGATATTAATACAATTTAATGATAACTGAGTGTAGGGGTGATGGATAATAAGGAGTAAAAGATAATTATCACAAGTTCGTTGCAGCCACTTATTTTCTCAAACCATTGTAAGATATAATCCTCCACACTGCTGCCCAAGCCAGTAAACCTGAGCGTTATCATTGATTCCTCTCTTATCTTTGCTCCACAAGCAATTATGTCTTATATAATCTAATTTCTCCTAAAGTTGCTCAAATTTCTTCATCCCTGTTTCCACTGATCTAGGGTTTTGGGGTTTGTTTTTCAGTTTTGTTGTGTTTTGTTCTTCCTTGCAGAGACCAAACAGCAGTCACCTCTTTTTTCTCTCTTTCTCTCTCCTTTGCTCTCTCTTTCTTTTTTTCTGGCTTCAATCTAAAGTCCTCAAACTTGAGATCCCTCTACATCCTTTCTTACCCTGATGCTGAAGTGATTTTTTTTCTGTAAAATATGAATATAATCAAATCGTTCCCATTTAGTATTTTAATGCCTGTGCATTCCCTATCGGGTAAATTCAAACACTTCAGAATGACATTTCTTAAGGCCGTTTCCTTCCTCACCTCGTATATATTTACAACCTCAAATGTAACCTTTGGAAGATATTTAAGCTTTAACAGTTTTCTGAATGAGGCATGGTCTTGTTCTTTTTTGTCTTTAGACTTATTCCCCTAGTGGCAATGCTTACCCCAACTCTAACATTGGTTGGTTATCTTTGTTGGTGTATAAATATTTATATTTGTGTTGGTGTACAGGCACCTTATGTGTTACCTCTTGAGGAAGCTTTCCCCATTTCTGTTTCCAGGCCTCCCTCTGGGTAAGATGCCTTCCCTGCAAGGTCATACATTCCTGTGCATACCTTGTAGGAGCACTTTACACTATGGGTGGTTATCCATTTAATGTAGTATGTTTAATCGGTGCTCTTCAGCATCTAGTAGAGTGTCTAGTGGTGACTTTAACCAGGATATGGAACACACGAAGAGGAGATTGGGTGGGGGGAATCTATAAATGCCCAATGAGTGGTTTCATTTAGTTATCTGGCAATTAGAGAAATATTCTAGGCTTGATATACAAATGTGGGAGTAATCAAAATCTAGCTTGCAATAAAGTTGCATAAAATGACCATGGAGAAACAGTATGTTTAGAAAGACAAGAAGATAAGCAGTATCTCTAGAGGAATTTTTGATTTCCTTTCACTCTAACATAGGAAATACAAAACCGAATAAAAGATTCACTTATATTAGTAACCTACACTTTCTTCCATCTTTCTGTGTAATCATGCTACTTGCTAAGTAATATTAATACAATGTTACATTTATTTTCTTAATACTATTAAGTGTAATTTCCTGAATTTTCAACTTCACTATCCTAACACTTTCTTGTCACCAGATCACCAGTATAGCCTTATCTGTCACCCTCCATTTATTCTTTGCCTATTGAGATTTCACTATTAATGAGTGTCTTATTATTCTCTTGAGATGCCACTGTTGATTTTTTTCTTCAACAAATATTTGTTGAAAGTCTAAGCCTTGAACTTGTTTAGCAGACACAAAACAAATTATGTGACAAATAATAGAACATTGTCTTTATGCTGCCCATTAAAAAACTGAGAATTTTTCTCTAAAGGTAGGCATGAATAGATTTTCATTGTAATTGGGAAAATCAGCAAAATAAGCCTTGTGCTTGTAGATACATTCATTTTAAACATTTAAGGTGGCAGGTCATTTAAACATTAAAAGTGGCAGGTCATGAATGCTTTTATGAGTTTTCTGGAACTCTTTCCAAGACCATGACTGCCAATATTATTCTTTAAAAAGCAAAAGCTAATCACATAACTCGCCTACCTACAATATTTTAGTGCTTCTGATAGCACTTAGGAAAAAATACCAAATTCTTTTACATGAGTGTCAAGACCACTAACAATCCAGCTGATGATCAAATTCCAATCTTCACCTCATGTCATTCTTTCCCTGCTATGTTTTGACTACACAAAACTTCTATTTTTCTTGCCTCCATGTTCTCATGCATGCTATTCCCTGAGTGATACTTACAAAGAACTTCCTTCCTTCCTCTGTCTTCTCATCTAATCTCAATATCATAATTTAAGTTAAATGTAATATTTGATTTACTCAGAGACACCCTTTACTCATGAATGTGATTGCATAACCTGCTCTGTATTCATTATGCTGAGTAATTGGTTTAAAGTGTAACAATTTATATTAATGTGTGTGATTTTTTTGTACAATGTTGGCCTGTCACTAGACCATAAACTTTATCAGAAAAATCAACTCTGTGACTGGGCACGGTGGCTCAGCCTGTAATCCCAGCACTCTGGGGGGCCAAGGTGGGAGGATCATCTGAGGTCAGGAGTTCAAGGCCAACCTGGCCAACATAGTGAAACCCCCCATCTCTACTAAAAGATACAAAAAGCAGCTGAGTGTGGTGGCATGCATATGTAGTCCCAGCTACTCAGGAGTCTGAGGAGGGAGAATCACTTGAATTCAGAAGGTGGATGCTGCAGTGAGCCAAGATTGTACCATTGCACTCCAGCTTGGGGAACAGAGTAAGATTCTGTCTCAAAAAGAAAAAAAAAAAGGCAGAAGAAAAACAAAGAAAAGAAAGAAAAATCAACTGTGCTTGCTAACCATTAAATTTCTACTCAATAGTATAATATCTGGCTCACAAGAGGTGTTTGGAAAACATTCGTGGAATTTATATGCTTCCAATTTATATTATTTAGAAAGGAATCTATCATAAATCATAATTATAGACTCTCAACTAGTTTTGACAAAGATACTAATAACAAAGGTGACAAACAGAGTTTACTTCTATAAAGACTGAATAATAAATTTAAAAAGTCATGAGCATGGCAGCAAAAGCAAATCCTTAAACCATATCATTATCCACTCAATACTATCAAAAATGATTGACGTTTATCAGTTCTGTGTCTGTTGGTACTATAAGTACAGAAATATTTTCATACTTTCCCTACTTTAAAACTAATATTTTTATTTTTTTGTCAGCCTAGAAAATACACACACACTTATATCCAAAAGGAAAGTTATGTGGCAACAATTAGTGAGTATATACTATATGATGGACATTTTATTAAATGCTGGAAGACTTCAAATATTCAAGTAGATATCTTATATGAATGTCTGTGAGCTAGAGTGTGAAAAATAAGCAGTACTTGTTTACAGGAAGATAAAGGGATAAGACTGTTACAGGGAGAGCAAATATAGGATATTAGAAAATTCATGAAAAATATCATTCAGTTATTTGGTATGTTTAAGACTAAACATACTAAACATACACGTGAGTGCAGTTGAGGGAAATAATACTAAAAATACAGTTTGGAATCAATTTGTGGAAGGTTGGAAATGTCTCTAAGTGGCATGTCAAAATTAGTATTTATAGCATAGACAGTATATGAAAATCAAAGATTTTTGCACTTTGTAGCAAAATAAAATTATCAGGTTTCATTTTGTAAACAACTATACTGAGAGTAAATAGTGGACTGAGAAGCATAATGTTGGAAACAGGAAAACTAGATAGAAGACATTTGTATTAGAATAAGCAAACTATAATGAGTGCCTTGACTTTGTATAGGCATGTAGAAAACCCCAAATACTTGAGGGTGTGTACATGTTATTTTCTGTGGCTCCGTCACAGTTTTTTCCTGGGGATGGATTATAATTTATACATATCTTTGTAATCTGAGAGTCACCACAGTTTCTGAAACATAGGTAGTTTCAATAAACATGTTTTAAATAAAGAAAGAATAAAGAATATTCAAAGAATAAAGAATAATCTACAGGTCAGTTTGGGAACCAATAAAAGTGAATAAATAAATCTGACTGAACAGGGTCACAAAATTGTTAATACATGTGAGTCTTAAAATATAAAGTCACTACTAGAGATGAAAATAATCCAGAGAACAGCATCAGTAGACATGAAGAGAGACGTATGTACAGGACTGGTGCATAATAGAGACTGGAGATCTAGACAAGTGCTGGGAAGAAAGGGGAAATAATTAGGTGAGGATAATGCTGTAAGAAACAATCTCAAAGGACTGAGGCAAAATGAGTAATGACACACAGGTTGGAAATATTCCCTTTAAAGTTAGGAAAAGAGAAAGATGCTTACTATTATCTATTATAATCAACATTGTATTAGAGTTTACAGACAGCTCAATAAGCAAAAAAAGAAGCTTAAGAAGAAAAGAGTGAAAGAAGAAAGAAGACATTCATTGTGTACATATCATGTGACTGTTTACATAGGAATTCCAAAACAGTCTAAAAACAAATATGTAGAAATAAAAGGAGAACTTAGCAAGGTGGCTGAATACGTTTATATACGTAAAATATTATTTTATTTTATACACACAAACATATAAATTATCTAAGCAAGAGACAATATAAAAACCACATTTTTAAAAAGACACTATTTACAAATGCTACAACACCTATAAATTATAAATTCTCTAGGGATAAATAAAATAAATATGTGTGGGAACTTTATGTAAGAAATTATTAAAAAGACATTAAAAAAGACAAATGCTTGTGGATAAGAAGATAATATCCAACAAATACAAATTCTCTTCAAATTGATACAGAGGTATGATTTCATTCCAAATAAAACTCCAAAAGTTATGATAAACATGTTTGTGTAAATTGATTTAATCTGAAATTTAGGTGATGTACCAACTTACTTCCAAAAACAAAGAATAAAAAAGGGGATTTTTATCTGTCAAAATAAAATAAAATCATATTATAATACTATACTAATTAATTGGTGCAGTATTTGTATAATGAACAATAAATTTCCAAAGGGAATTAAAAATAAA
Organism: Piliocolobus tephrosceles; assembly: GCF_002776525.5. NCBI lineage: Eukaryota > Metazoa > Chordata > Mammalia > Primates > Cercopithecidae > Piliocolobus > Piliocolobus tephrosceles. Next base: position 70,203,623 of record NC_045438.1, read on the forward strand.
GCCCAGATACAGATCTATGTACAAATGAAATACTGATATGTTCCAGATGTAGCTTCACAGATCACATAAGAGGGGATACTGTACAACAAATTCGGTGAAGGAGAATGATTATGTAGATAGGGAAAAATGAATGCACACACAGAATCTGAATTAAAACTGAAATCACAAACTAAATTTTTAAATTTTTAGAAAAACATGAATACATCTAATTTGTTATTACAGGAAGCATTTTTAAAAGGGGTACCCAAAGTGCTAAAAGTGTAATAATAGATGGCAAATATGCTACCATTAAAATTGGCAAACCTCTGTTCATCAAAACACACTGATATGGTTCGCTAAAATATCTTCCATTATCCACTCTGGTACCTTTTAAACCATTCTCCAATTTCCTGCCTGAGTGGTCTTTACAAAATGCAGATATTATCCAACAATCTCCCTTCTGCTTAAGAGATTTCAACAGTTTCCCATTGCTTTTTGGATAAAGATTAGATCACTAAGGTCATCTGTATGACCTTGCTAAGATCTGGTCCCTAGCTATATTTTAAATGCATCTCCTATTACATGGGGTCATGCTATTGTGTTCTATCGACACTGTCTTTCAGCTCCTCAAGAATATGCCATGCTTCCTCCTATCACAGAACTTTTATGTAAACATTGTTAGAATCTGGGAAACTCTTTTGTTGAAAACTTGCTTCTCATCACTTATAGCTCAATGCAAACAATCACTTCTTCAGAGAAGTCTACTCCATTTCTGTAGCCAAAATAAGGTTCCTTTATTATAGACTCTCGTTCAGTAATACACCTTTACTTCCATTACCTGTGGAAAAAGACTCAAATGCACTTTCCTATAAACTTTTAGGAAAGGGCTAAATATTTGACCCTTGACTCTGTTTGTTCCAAAGTAAATCGTTACAGCACAATTTATTTCTACCTTGCAAGAACAGCAAGAAACTTTTTTTAAAAGCACTGTTGAAATATTTTATTGTGCCTATGTAAGCACAAAGGAAAACATTAAATACAAACAGGACTAGTACAGGTCAGGAAAGAGTTTAGGTAAAGTTATGCTGTCGTATTTTGCAATATAATGGGAAATTACCAAACTGAGTAATGGGAGGTCAATAATGTACTAATAGCATAGTTTATGTCTCCATATCTGGAAGAATCCTACCCTTTGCCAAGGTTTAAAGCCAATAGAACTTAGATACAACAGAGAGAAAAACAAAAATCTATAATGTATTGCAGTATACAGCTAGATAGTTCTCTGTATGTCCTTTATAAATACGAACAAGATTTTCACATTTTCAGCTTGAGTTCTACTTTTTTTTTGTTTTTTGTTTTTAAGACAGTCTTACTCTGTCCCCCATGCTAGAGTGCAGTGGCGCCATCTCGGCTCACTGCAACCTCCGCCTCCCATGTTCAAGCCATTCTCCTGTCTCAGCCTTCCGAGTAGCTGGGATTACAGGCACGTGCCAGCACGCTGGGCTAATTTTTGTATTTTTAGTGGAGGCGGAGTTTTGCCCTGTTGGTCAGGCTTGTCTCAAACTCCTGACCTTAAGTGATCTGCCCGCCTTGGCCTCCCAAAGTGCTGGCATTACAGGCGTGAGCCCCAGCACCCAGTGGAGAACTTCTTATGACAGCACATTTCAGTTTAGATTTATGTATTTAGCAGCTTATTTAATAAAGCTCAGCCTCCTCTTCCAGAGTGTGAACTGTGAGCATCATGTCTATTTTTAATCATCACTTTATACCCAGTATCTAACACAAAATCTGGTTTATAATGTATGTCTGCTGATTTTATTTAACACAAATGAAGGCATACATAATTGATGGTGGCAGGGCACAGGCCAATGATAATCGTGGTTTTTAAAGAAAAAAAATCTTGAAAATCAGAATAATAGTTAATATAAGGTACATATTTATTGATAACTAAATGAAAGATTCTGTAGAACAAAGAGATTGCCAACTTCTTTCTCTTTATCATGTTTTAAGACAAATGGCGTCATAAGGGAAAATCTAGGCTTCCATTAGGGAAAGAAGTATAGGAAATATAAAGGAAGAAAACAAGATATGAGTAAATCTGAGAAGAAGAGAATGGTTGACATAGCACAGTAAATGAACAAAGTAGGGAGGGTGTCAACAGAATAAGATAGAGTTTGACTAGTGGAGTGAGAGACCAGAAAATACCAAGAAGGACAGAGGCTGCAATTTGTTTTCTCATGTCTGTTTACACTGCTTCTTTAATAATATAACCCCTGACTTTTAGCTGGCACAATACTGTCTAAATTAAAGTCCACATTACACAACCTACCTTCCAGCTAGGTGTGGGTGTATGACTGATTTCTGACTAGAAGAATGTGAACCTTGTGGAGATTGTCTTCACAAGGAAAGGGCAATACTCAGTTTTTCTTTTTTTTTACTTCCTCTTGTGGAAATGTGGATACAATGTTTGGAGCCACAGCAACTATCTGAAGTCAATTAATGGCCTTAGAGGCTGAGACAAAAGATAAATGTTAAAAAATTCCTTAAAACATTAAAGAAGAACATAAGTATATTGTGTTTTTCAGTAAGAGCCCTTAAAAAAGGCTCTTATTCCAGCTAACAGTGAAGTATTGAATACATGGATCTAATGTTGCTCCCTACTCAACTATGACAGTTACAGTAGAAAGTGCATAAAACCTCAAGAACAAGAAGAATAAGGAGAAAATTTCAATCAAATTTTAGAAGTAGAAAACACATGAACAAATTATAGTTAAATAAGCATACTTGAAAGAGTTGAATCCCAAATGGGCAGTGGAAAAAGCTGAGAACTAAGAACCAACCAGTTACACCACAAGAATCCTCAAAAGGCAGAGGAACCAGCTGTACAAAGTACATTAATAACTAGTATAAGAGGGGACATTAAAATAAGGCGGATGTATTAAGTGTAGTTTCAAAGCCTTTAACATGGATTTTGATCAAGATGAGTAAAATTTAGGAGAGATTTTTCAATGTGTTAATGATATCGGATTAGACATGAAATTTTGCAAGTTAACCTTAAGGTTAACTGTATTGCTCATTAAGAATGTTATACTTCTTGCAAGTATAATATTATAGAAATTTTTAGTTGAAATGTAAGAAAACAATAATCATCCTTTGTAAAGAAGCAGACATATATTTGTTTAATGCCTCTTTTAAATTAATCTTATAATAAATGTGAAAGCAAGATATAGTGTAACGTAATGCGTTAAAAAGGAGTCTTAAAATCTTATAGTTCAGCATGGTTCACTAAGAAAGTATTCCTTATCCACATTGTAACACATGTTTCTTTAGCTTTAGAAAATAGAAATTGGAGTATGTTGAATCAGACCTCAGCCCTTAGGTTATAAATTACACTGGCTTCCAAATTTGCCATCATTTGACAGATACTAAAATAGAAATATTCCCAGTCTCAAAAATGTTCTTGAACTTCGTTTTGTGATTTAAAAATAAAATTCAAATATTCATTTTATTCCTAAAGTATTTCCTTTATATAGAGAATTAGAAACTTATTTGGTGAGAAGAAAATATTGTCAATACTTACTATATCATATTCTTTTCAATTACAAAAACAAGATCTACTCTGTCTTCACTCTGTTTGAATCAGAGTAGTTCTAGTTTTTATTTGCTTCCTACATCGGATGTCTGCATAATATTTTGTTTAAAGAGAGGGCTGTTATTCCAGGTAACAGTGAAGTATTGGCTATATTAATCTAATGTTGCTTCCTACTCAACTATGACAATTACAGTAGAAAGATTTTTTAAATACACGAAACCTCAAGAACAACGAGAATAAGAAAGGAGAAAATTTCAACATTTCAGAAACAGAAAAACACACCAACAAATTTTAGTTACCTAAGTAGACTTGAAAGAGTTGTAGCTGTATGTTCAGCTCCCCTGTTCTTTGTTCTTCATTTTAAAGTTTAACTTTCTTGGTATCTTTGTCTCCTTGCCCCTAGTTTCAGTAAACAACCCCCTCCTAGCCTCTATTGTCTGCTCTGTCCTGTGTCACCGCTGGTCACCTGCTCTGACCTGAGTCATCCTGAGTCACCTGTTCTGTAACCATCCTTCCTGCCAAACTACTCACCCCACCACTCTGGCTCCTACCCCTGTTCTTTTTAAAATAGCCAGTCGGAATTAGCTTTGACTATGCGTTCCAATCTTAGCCAATAGGGGAACAACACAACAGTAGGGGCTACTTGTGTCGGGAGTAAGAATCCTTTCCCCTCCCTTGCTTAGGTGTGCTTTCGTCATTGCTCCATCCACGAGGTACACCCTTCTATAGAAGTGAAGTTGCCTTGCTGAGACAAAGAAAGAAGGAAAGAAAGAAAAAGGAAGAAGGAAGGAAGGAAGGAAGGAAGGAAGGAAGGAAGGAAGGAAGGAAGGAAGGAAG
>NC_045438.1:70208040-70222048 GCF_002776525.5 Piliocolobus tephrosceles
AAGGAAGGAAGGAAGGAAGGAAGGAAGGAAGGAAGGAAGGAAGGAAGTAAGTTAATCCCAAATGGAAAGTGGAAAAGGCTGAGATCCAACCAGTCACACCAGAGATTTCTCAAAAGGCAGAGGAACCAGCTGTACAAAGTACATTAATAACTAGTAGTATAAGAGGGGACATAAAATAAGGCAGATCTATTAAGTATAGGTTAAAAATAGAGGATCCTGTATTATATGCTTCATTCCTAGGAACTTGCCTACTGCCAATCCAGCAAATCTCTAGAGGAGAACACCAGATTCAACTGAAAGACTGAGTCTTATATTTACAATAGCTTCATTAAATGACCACAGTCATTCTGAACGCAGAACGCAGAGACCCTAAACTCTCTTAATTGATGTTTAGCAGAATACTGGCAGCCAGAGCCTTAATCTTTAGCCAGGAAAGTAAAAGACACTTCTGGGGGAATCGAACAGGCCCAAAAGAAAAGATACAAAGATAGGGACATTTGGAAGGATTCCTCGGCAAATAGGCCACCTGGATTAATCTATGATAATGCTCAAGTTAGATAAGTATTCTTCCCCATCCTGCTGTAGAGGGATATAGAGTTTCTAAATCAGATTTTAGTTTTTTCTTTCTTAATCATAAGCAGGTTGCTAAAATTAACAAACATCTGAAGAAAACTCCTAATATGAAAGACAGAAATCTAACTAAGCAAAAAGAATAATGTAACTGAAAGGAAACATCTTTTCAGGAAGAAGGGAATGTGAAAAGATTACTAGTAATGTCTTCAAAGATGTAACATATATCATAGCCATAAAACAAGAACTCATAGAATTTTAAACAGTTGGGCAGAAATGAAAAACTCAGCATAATATTTGCAAGATAACAATGAAAAAAATGAGAAAGAGGAGAGAAAAATAAATTTAGACTCAAACGTTCAGGAATTCCAATGTTAAAAGAAATCGAGCCATTTAGAGTGAACAGAGAAAGCAAGAAGGAAAATCACCAAAGAAATAGTGCAGAAAGTTTTCCTAGAATTGAAATTTTTAAAATCAGCATGAACCCAGCACAATGGATGAAAGTAGATACATGGCTATGATTTGAACAGTTCAGGATGCTAAAGATAAAGAGAAGATCATACAAAATTAAAACAGAGTTAATATTTTTTAAATTACATACAAAGAATCATGGATCTAACTTCGGGTATTTTGCAGTAGACTGATAATAAAAAACCAACAGTAGAATGCCTTCACATTTATCCAGGAAAAATATTTTTTCAACTTAGAATTCTATACTTGGCAAAACTAATAATTATGTATGAGAGTATAATGAAAGCATTTTCAGACATTAACTATCTCAAAAAATAAAAATGGACCTCAGGCATCCCTTCTTTAGAAGACACCAAAAATAGAGAGTAAATGAAGGAAAGGGAGAACACATGTTAGAGACATCAGGAGATTCACCATGAAGAGAGGAAAAGGGAATCACCAGAAGGTGAGAGCTGGGATGAATCTTGCATTAATAATTGTGCTGCAGACACAGAGGCCTGCCCATCAGTCCATAATGAAATAGTGTGACTCAAATTATAGTTACACTGAGGACTGTCATAACCAAAGTCCTCACTGCCATTGTACTATCTTTTAAATCCAAAGACAAATTTTGCCAGCTTAGCCTGGCCCATATGATTATTCACACTTTGCTTGGTCACAAACTGGTGAAGTTCTTCTTGTACCTTTAATAACCTGTTCTCGAAAATGACTGGGTACTCTTTTCTCTCTATGGAAGTATTCTGCTTAAATTTATACCTGAAAGTTAGAAAAAGTCAAAATAAGCCTATAATCTGAATACATGGAAGAGCCACAGCTCACTTCTTCTGAACAAGTACTTTGGGACCACATTACAGTCAGGTGCCATGATTCTGTTGCACACATGTGTTGTATACATTCTTCTATATGTTATATTTTATAATAAACAGGGATTTAAAAGTATTGTGGTGCTAAAAATTCTTTGAAATCATTAGTGCTTTATACATACACCCATTCTATAATAGCAATAAAGACATATTTTAAAAATATAACTTAGTTGTAAAATATTTAAAACATTGCAATCAATAAAATATTATTATCCCTTTTACATATTTCTAAAATAATGTATGTCCTCTTAGTGTTCCTTAGTGGTTAGGGTTATTCAGCTGTAAATATTTGAATACATCTCTTTGGTGTTTTCAGAGTTGTTCACATTATTTAGGTATGTTAAATGGGCATATAAATGCTTAGTATTTTCATCCTGATTAGGGTTAATTGTGGCATATGTGCCTCCACTGATGACCGAGAGTCTCAGGCTATGTTGCTGATTTGAACAAGTGTTCACTTCTTCTCCTTCTTGCAATTTCTGTGTACTTCAGAGAATAATGCTTACTCAAATATACTGCCTTCCCAGAGAAGAGATGCTCTTTCAAAGTCAAATTTTACTTTAAAAGTAATTATAATTTACTGGAATTAATGTTAGTACCTCATATTACATAAGCCCCACAGTAGAAACATACCTGTTTTGGCAATAATGTAGATACCTTTTAGGACACTGATAAAAAGTAATACTATACATTGTTTATATATTCTATATTACTTGAAAAGTTGAGGGCAGCAGGTTTTTTACACTTTTCAAAGTTCACTAATTTAAGTGAATTAAATAAATGTCAAATTTTGGCAGAAATCTAAATAACTATTTCCTGATTAATTAAACATAATTAAAGTAGTCATTTCCTGCCTATCATTTAAGATTGGATAGTACAATAAGAAACAGATTTTCAAAAGTGCTTTAAAGTCAAATTAGAATCTAATTTATAAAAAGTTCAATATTATTTAAAATCTGAACATTTATATGAGGTATGTTATTGAGGATATTTGCCACCAAACAAACCAATGCTGAGATTTTTAGCAGTGCTTTGTGCAATCTCTAAAATTATATTTTCAGCTAATTATCATTGACATATGAATTTTAACTTAAAATGACCATGAGACTAGAAATTTAGAAAACACTTGGATATTTAATCTAATTTAGATATCAAGCACTTTGATTATGCAACTTTTGTGAGTTAAAAAAATTCTTCACTGAGCTTCTTTTTCATTTTTTTCTCTCAGTGGTTCTGATTATAATTGTTTTGCTTAGCAAAGTATATGTTACAATTTATCATTTAAAAAAGTTCTTATTGGTATGTAAACATCTATGCCACATCATAACTAAGAGTAATATTAGGCCTATCTCTTTCTCTGTTTTTTGGTGAATTACACTGAATTATCAATGTATAAAGAATTATTAAATAGGATATGAGTTCAACCTTAAATTTCAGTGATCACTGTATAGTCTTATACAACCTAATGTACAAAGTCAATATCCACTCATAGAAAAGGTAATATCATGTCTGTCACCTCTAGAACTACTGTTTGTCTTATTTTCACTGCTCTGAACTTAAGATTACTTTTTATATCCCAGTTCAGCATTTTCCAGATCTGAGTAGGTCCTCCCATAAGTGTTTTTCTTCTTGTCTTCAGGCATTTGGGAAGTGGCCATCCTTGAGGACCTAGAAATGTTTAGGATGCGTGCTTCTCTTAATGTAAAGAGTGTACGGTGCATTCATTACACATACAAGAGAAAAATGATAGACAATGCTGAAAGTAAAATGAACATAATTTTAATGATTTTTTTTAATTTTGTGCATTGGATTCAAACAGCAAACTGTGTGCACTCAACTGTTATCACAATGTTGTCAAGAGGTCTGTGTCTTTTACCATTTTACACACAATTGTTCATTACAGTATGTTGTCAGCCTCGTGGAAACCAGGGGTGTGGCATGGTAAGCAGTGGTGGTAGTGCACCTAGCTTTTATATTATCTAACTTGAAAATAGTTCTCTTCTATGATTCCTTTTTTCTTGATAAAAATAGTTTTCACCAAACGTTGGTGGTGCACACGCACTACCATTCATGCTTGACATCACACCCCTGACAGGAACACAAGTTCTTGTTTTGTTGATAAAAAGTATTACAAAAATTTCCATACAAAAACTATTTTCATAGAAATCTTGCATTTCCACAAATAAACCTGAACATTTTTTGAAAAAAAACTGTTCAAGAATTTTGTTCATTTAACATTGTGACTGTATTGATAAATGCAGTCCATACCCAAGTTGTCTCACAGATTTTTCTATAGATGACCAGTCCCCTTTCTCATATCACTGAGATCTGCCCATGCTCCATCAAGTTCATTTACAGCAGGAACAGGGTTTGGATTGCTATGTCTGAATGTTAGAATGAAAGCTTTAGTCTTCCACACAGCCAATACTCAGCCCTTTTTTACAACTTAAAGATTGCAAAACATTATCCTTTTAATTCAGAATCACTGAACCAACTGTTTTTATTATTATTGTTATTATTTGGGATACGGGGGTTAGAGAAAAGGTGTTGGGGGAATAGAAAGGGATATGGTAGAGTTGCATGTTAAATCTTCTGCCTTAGGGAACTTAAGAGAAGCATTACTGCCTTGAAGATTGGCATTTCTATCTCAATCAGACACAGACTGTCAAAAAAACAAAAAGGAAAAGAAAAAAAGGAAAATAAGTGATAAACGTCTGCTTTATATTCCAACTGCCATGGGATTCAAATTTGTTTTGCATTACATTTTTTCACATCCTATAAACACATACTGTGTATTCAGACAATAACTATACTGAGTAGTTGGGGGGCTAGTTGCATCATCACCTCTATGATCTGGGTGTTCAGAAGACTGTACTGTTCTGTAACACTACAGTTTTTGCTGATTCCAAATATTTGTATTCTTAGTGACACTTTGATTGGTTGCCCTGCTGGGCGTCGATATTCCATCTGCTGGCAACAGTTGAGCTTCAAAAGGATCCTGTAATTTCTCACTGGACTGCATTTGAAACCAGCCACAAAATGCGCATGTAACATTCACTCAGAAGAAGGGAGGAACCCATGATTAACAGTGTAACCCCGTGTAACTTGGTTGATCCATGATGCTTGTAAATCAAGTCTGATCATTGCAACTGCTTAGATCACAGAGTCTCTAGTTCATAGACACAGCGGCATGAGGTAACTCATTTTATTTTGCACAGGTTGCATATTTCCACAGGAAACATTCTCGCTAAATTGTTTGGAAAAAGACGACAGTTTGTGCTTGGGTGTTTGGCCTCCCAGCTTTATGCCATGGTTTCTTTACCTGGCAACCTTCTGTCGTTAAATGTGTGCATGTTGATAACTTCTTCTGTTTTCACAATAACTGGGGCCTGTGGCTTATGTTTTAACCGACGCTGGCACTTCAGGGACATCCTCAATTCTTCTACCATGGCACTACAGAAGGACCTCTACAGAAGAACACAGAAAAATTAAATATTACAAAAATACATAAACTGTAACTGTCCAAGATCAATATTAAAATCATTCTCAACTGACTTGTCACATAACATCCTTGAAGGTATGAAAATTTTCATTGTTAAAGTTATAACAAATTGTCACACTTTAAACACTCAACCCATGATAATTAAAATAGTCTATAAAAGTGGACTAAAGAAAATCTCTACCCGATACTGAAATGAACAACCAGCTAGTAATGTATATATTACACATATATTAAATAAAATGTTCTTATGACATTATATAAAATTGATTAGCATGAGATAGAAGTCTACTTTAAAATTTAAATACAATAACAATTGTATACAAGAAACCCATTCTTGATATAAAAAAATAGAAAAATCGTACTACTTTTCAGATCACAACATGAGATATGCAAATGTTGTTTGAACATTGATTTTTCATTGTACATCTCAAAACAAAAATAGCACTCACACAGACATAAAATATGGAAAACAATTTCTGGCATTTCATTATGTCTTTTTTGTGATTACGCCTATAGAAACATTGACAGTGATTACAAACAAATATGACTTAATCATGAAATGACAAATTATAGCATGTTAGACACCTACAAACAAATATTAATGTTTTGTCATCATTAGCTTGATAACTGAGAGTTGATAATTTATCAAATGAGAAAAAAATATGACCCTATGTTGTTTCTGTCTTAGTTCCCATCTCATTGGAAATAGATTTGCTAAAACCTCGGTTTATCTGGGGCTTATTGTTACAGCTCCTCAAAATTTATATTGTAGAGTCACATATATGAAACAATTTTTTTTTTTTTTTTGAGACGGAGTCTTGCTCTGTCCCCCGGGCTGGAGTGCAGTGGCCGGATCTCAGCTCACTGCAAGCTCCGCCTCCCGGGTTTACGCCCTTCTCCTGCCTCAGCCTCCGGAGTAGCTGGGACTACAGGCGCCCGCCACCTCGCCCGGCTAGTTTTTTTTGTATTTTCAGTAGAGACGGGGTTTCACCGTGTTAGCCAGTATGGTCTGGATCTCCTGGCCTCCCAAAGTGCTGGGATTACAGGCTTGAGCCACCGCGCCCGGCGAAACTAAATTTTGTTAGTCTTTCTCCCCACCTGATTGAGATACATGTGAAGACTTATTTGTGCATTAGCTGCTTTATTGATTATCCACTTAGACTATTTCTAAGACAACATAATGAAAATATTTAAGACCATATGTGTATCATTTTTCAGTATATATTTACAGTTAGGCAGGAAGAAAAATTTCAAGAGGTCTATTCCACAGCACGGCCACTATAGTTAATAATAATGTAGTATTGAAAAGTGCTAAAAGAGTGAATAAGTGTTCTCACTACAAAAATAATAAATATGTGAGGAAATGAATTTGCTAATTAGATATATCTAACCATTTCACAATGTGTATATACATCAAAACATGTTGTATATAATACATACATGCAATTTTATATGTTAACTTACATTTTAAAAAACTTTGCATAATAGTTTGTGCCAGTCAAAACACACTTTGAATTAATTAGGTATCTGTGTGTCAGAGAAAACTGATTCAGAGAGAGGGTGGATAACTTTCTACATTTCACACCTAAGATTCCAACAACATATCCAGATATATCCAGTTTTATGATTTTGACACTGCTCTGTTACTTCCTCTGTCAATCTCTGGCTATATCCTAATTTTTCTTTGATAGGCTCCTTAAAGAGCTTCCTTAATGGTCTTCCTAATTCTACTTCTATGCGACTCTTCTGTAAAGGCTCACAATTCCAGGACAATCTATTTTTAAAATATCAATTATTAATAGCATTTTCTCCTTTAGTAAACAAGTCAAACTAAAATCTATTATGTTTTTTCATCATGACTTCTCTGATCTAGCCTTCTCCCCCTTCCCCATTGCTTCCATCTCTCTCTCTCTCTTTCTCCTCACATTCCTCTTACTGGTGGAACTTCCATTAATATTTTCCCTTTGTTTCTCCTTGCTCTGGTACCCTGCTGAGTTCTTTCATCTTTCACATCATCCCAGTTTTATCTCCTACCTCAGGATATGGCTCAAGTTTTAACTTAATTAGGAAGCCCTTTCCACTTGACCAGGCACATTATTTTGTTTTCACAACCTGATTTTATTTTATCCTCTCAGTATTTTCCACTCATTATCCTGTTTTTCTGTTTGACCTGTCGGTGCTCTATGTATCTCTCTCCGTGATGTGTGTAGAGCAGAGATCAAGTTCTCATGGCATTGCTTGTACACACATAAGCTCTTTAAATGTTGATTGAATTAACAACAATAGCTACACAGGACTCTAATATTTTAATTCTTATTGAACAATGTTTCTAATTCAATTGCTTAAAAAAATTTCAGGTTTAGAAGGCTAGTGAAAATATATTGCATACAATTAATTTTGCCTAATGAAATTAGGCAAAACTTTAGCATTTGTTTAATAACATCAAATTAATAAAGATATTAATATATTAGCACTTGTAATGGGTGATGATTAAATATGACTTGTGAATTTCCCATTGACTAGAGTCACTGCCATGCATTATGTATTATGTGTTAAATTATGCAGTTCTGCAATTCATGAATTATATTTCTATTAAAGGATTTATGTGGCACCTGACAGCCAGTATACGGAAACAGTGTTTCTCATTGCTTAATACCTACTATTAGGTGTACTTATTAAGAACATGATGATAATGATGATGAAGATGGTGATGATGACAACACTGTAGAAATGGAAACTGACTCCAAAATAGGGAGGAATATATAGTCTTGAGGTAACTTAGTCTTGGCTCTCTGTTGAAACATTTAACAGAAGAATTAATTAGATGACATAACATGGTCAAAACTTGATCCCGTTGACATTTAAAACTGTTATAGGATGTGAATAACATTGAATTGTTTGAAATAAGCCTTCATTTAAAACCAATAAATTTCCCAAATCTTCAAAAATTTATGTCACCTTCTTCTTGGCAATCTCAATTTTCAGATATTTTGGTTACATTACTTTCAAAACAGAATAGAGAATAAATGTAAATTAATAATTTGCCTATAGTAAGGGAGTAGACTAAGCAACTAACTTTCTTAGGAAAAAATCTTACACATGTACATACAAGCTCAACTATGAAATGACTCAATATTATTTCTAGTAAGTTAAGAGGTAAACTCTGTATTTAGTATCCCATACTGCCTTCAAACTACAAATAAGAACATTTAAAAGTATTTTAAGCAATTTTCTATAATATTAAGTTTATATTCATGACTAATATAAAATATATATTGAAAAAAAGCCCATCCTAATCAATTTACCAGAATAGTATTATCTTTTATAATTTGAAATTGTCTTAAATAAATTATATTTACAAATTTTACAACTATCTCAAAATTGTAAACATGTAAATCACCATTGTCATCATAGACTTTATTTATCTTACAAAGTCATTAGAAAGTAAAAATTTAATAAAGCAATCTATCATAAGTCAATCAATGGTCTCAATTACATAATGACAGAATACAAATTTTATTAATTTTATCTTTGAATAAGGTGAATTTTGCCAGCTCTTTTGTTATTTATCAATGTAAGTTTACCTGAAAATTAGGTTTATTTAGATTATTCAAAAAGTTACTGTGAGACAATAGGTTGTTTTCTCATTTATAGAATAATTCTAACCCATTATAAAACTTGATAATCTTTAGATTTGAGCAAGATTTTACAATTAACATGGCAAGTTAAACAAATTTAATGATATCATAAGGAACTGTTCATTTATGGTACTAGAGCAAATATACATTCTTTTCTTTATCTTTAGAGGTTTATAAGGCAAATTCCATATCTTGATTTATATAAGTATCTAAAGCTGAAACTACCCAACATGTTGTGAAATATAATTGTTTCCCTGGGCTGTGCATTGCCCAAAACTTATTATACCTAACTTTTAAATAAAATTCTAGTGTATTATCATTAAATAGAGACAAATTGCCTTTTATACTTTATATAATGATTGAAATGTATTTTAAATCTTTTTATAGGGCTGTGAAATAAGTCTCAAAACACAAGTACTAGGCAGTCATTTCCCTGGTTATACTAAAAAAAGAAGAAAGAAGAAAAGAAAAGAAGAAAGAAAGAAGAAAAAGAGAGAGAAAAAGAGAAAGAAACAGAGAGAGAAAGAAGAAAGAAGGAAAGAGTGAGAGAGAAAAAGAAAAAAGAGAGAGAAAGAAAGAAAGAAAAGAAAGAAAGAAAGGAAGGAAGGAAGGAAGGAAGGAAGGAAGGAAGGAAGGAAGGAAGGAAGGAGGGAAGGAAGGAGGGAAGGAAGGAAGGAGGAAAGAAAAGAAGAAGAGGAGGAGGAGGAGGAGGAAAGCTGGAGGGAAGAAGAAAGAGAAAAACAACTATCTTGCTTTTAAAATCACTCCTTAGGGGTGGAAAACCACACACTGTGTCATTAAATAAGGTAAGTTCCTCAGGGTGAAAACAACAACAAAAATGTTTCTCCACGTTAATATAACAGACTACAAAAAGAAAAAAGAAAGGCACAAGGATACTAACCATTATTAAAAACCTCTTTTAGTAAGTTTCAAAAGATTACTAAACAGTGTCTGGATGGTATGGTGGCACTAACCAAATAGAAGATTCCTGAAAATGAAAATTTAAATCTTTGAGCTGTTAGCATGTATAATTGCATTTAAATTAGTAAAACTCTTAATAAAATTCATTATATTTAATGAGTCAATTTATATTTACACATCTCTAATTCTTGAAACAATGTAGATCTGTAAATCTTGATAGTATGAACTTGGCTATATTTACATTGCTTTTTTAATAGAGCTTTTTTATTTAAAGAGCTCTATTTTGTATTTTGAATGTAATAAGAAGATACATAAATAGTCCACAGGTAAATGTTTTCAAGAATATCATTGTTGATGTTACAGAATATTTATTCTAAATAGCTTAACTTCCTAATTAAAAGATATGTTTTTATAATAAGATGATGTGACAGCATTTGGAGAAGCATAGATTTTTTTTTATATTTGAAGTGTAGCTGAAATCATGCTCCACATTGATCATTGACATATGTAGCTTCATTGTAAAGTTAAAACCATTATGTTTAGCAATATATTTATTTTTGAAAAACACAATATCTGAAGAAAAATAACCAGCATGATTTAACTTTTATACTCATCGCTCTTTTTGAATATATATATTCATTGATCAAGAAATATCACAAAATATGTTATTTTCAAGCCTGCATTTAGTATTTATTTTTAAAGAGGAAGTCCTATTTTGTATATCTTGCTGGCTTAATTTTGATAGTGTAAAATAACTAAATGATATCTTAGTATTCATTCAGAATGATTCCTAGCCATTTCTACATACAATTTCTACTTATCCTCCTTGGAGCCCTACCAAAATTTGAGCTACTCCGATCAATGGTATCTATGAGATACCATTGTACTTCAATGGTCTAATATATTCTTGTACATATCAACCAAATTTTATTTTGTGTTTGTCATTTAAATTATTTGTTAACTAATTATGGATATATAATATATATTCTTAGACACTCTCTAATTAATTTCTGACTCTGTAGGCCATTTGCCCAAGAATGGTAGGTCATATGTAGTGGAAGCAAATCAAAACAGTCACTGCGATTAGTTGCAGAAAATTCCACCACCTTAGATAATAATAACTACGATGGAATAAAATATTTATAGGATATAAGATACAATATTTTACATAATATTGGCATGTTAAATAACAAAAATAAATGTCATTTAATGTGACCCATTGATATTTTTCTTGTGAATATAACTATTTTGATTGGCAGCCTTTTAAAAACATCAAACAGTTAATGCTATATATCAGAAGTGTGAATAGACCTAAGGCTATATGAATATAACAGTGAAGCAATGAAATATGGAAAATGACTGGTTAAATCACTTATGTTAAAAAATATATACAACCTTGTTCTTGATATTCAATTTTAGAGCAGCTATCTTTTAAAAATGTTTTATTATTTATATAAGCTATTCAGCAGTCAAAGGAAACTTTACGTGTAGCATCTTTCATGATCCTATTGATTAATCACTGTAGTTTTACAGCTAGAAAAAATTAAAACTTAAGGAATCAAGTTATATATCTAACTAGATTCAGAGCTAAGACAGGAACTCTATTATCTTAACTTCCATCTATGAAAGCTTTATCATATTAGCCTGCCTCATTAATGATTTCATTCTCAGCTGAGCTTTTTACCTGGACTCTATTCTTACTAAATGTTAGTTTTTTGAATACTAAATTATAAAGCAGACAGAAAAAAATTATGAGGGCAAAAGAAATACATATCTTTCTTAGTGAATTAAATTAGAAATCATGTTATGCTTTAGCCTGGATTATTTCACAATGATAAACATAATCAAATATTAAAATATCCTCAGAAACCTTTACTCTAACAGAAACAGTTACCCAATATCTTCATGTTGTATTTTGCAAATACAATGAGACAGAGAAAAATTGAGGATCATTATACATTTTAAAATTTCCCCTATTTAAGCTAGTAAAAAAAAAAAAAAATCAGGTCTGACAAGAATCAACACAAATTTAATCAATATAGCTGGAAAATGCATTTTAAGAAAAAGTAATATTAATCATCACATTTTTGCTAGGAGTCATAATGATACGATTTTTTAAATAGTAGCATCCAAATAACTAATGCTTAATTGTTGAAAAACTTTCTTTTCATAAGGTGCAGCAGTTAAAATGTATCAGCTTTACAAATAATAATGATATTACTTTTAAAAGAGCTGCTTGTTATAAGCCAGTTATGTGCAAAGAAGCCCTCTATGTATATTAACTATCTTAATTAATTCTTAAAACACTTTTATTATGGATTCATAAGTTATTTGTTTATTCGTTGCTTCATTTATTTATTTAAAAAGAAGAATAGAGAGGCTGAGTAATTTTTATCTAAGGTTAAACAAAGTTATGTTTCCAAGTCTTTTTTATTCCAAAACTCATGCTTACTATCTAGGAAAGTGAAATTATTAAGCTGCTTATGACCGAAAGCCATCATCTGTTTATCTAATTCAACCTCCTAATCCATATATTTCCTTAGCGAAAACTCAAGGAGAAAGAAGAATAGTTAAATATTCTGCCTCCATTCTGTACAGCTTGATATGGTTGAAACACTTTTAGACTAGGCATCTTTGACCTTGGAAAACAACTTGACCCTTGAGACACTTATTATCCTCATCTGTACTATATAGATAATAATATTTACATGGCTCTTAGAGTAGTTTTGTATTCAAATGTAGTATTACACTTTAAAAACTAAAGTCATTTATAAAAATAAGGTGGTATAATTATCTAACAAACTATAATTTTAATTAAGAATAATTATTTATAGGGATACAAAGATAATGGGTTATCATAAACAAATGACCTGAAAATCCTTTAGCTGATTTGGAAGTAGATCAGTAAGCAAAATGAAGATTGGCACCTCATTTCAAAGTACCGTATTTTATATTTGTATGTCAAGACATTTAAAAAATTCATTTGATTAATCATTATATAGGTCATTAATGGAAACTGAAAGACACTCAGCTCTCAAAGAAAGGCAGTGATATAAAAACAATAAAAAATGGACATTTGTCCAAAGTTTATTTATACTTTTTAACTTCTGAAGAACAAGTTAAAAAATTAACACATAAGGTCTGACAAGAATCAACACTTTAGTCAATATTGCTGTGAAATTATTTTAAGAAAAAATATTATATATTATATATTTATGCTTTACAACTATAATTTTTTACACTGAAAATTTACTTAGAACTTTTAACTTCTGTAAAGTAAAATGCAGCTAAAATTTCTTACATCAAATGCAATTAATAAAAAAGTATAGATATCTTATAGTTTCTAAATAGGCATTACTGGGCAAAACATAAATATTGACATGAAATTTTTACTTATAATTCATAGCACTGTTTGCATTCCTATACCTTACCCAAAACGTATATTCTTGAAAAGAGCATTGCTCCTGTTAGAACTAATTATTTAAAATTTTGACAGCAACTTATACGTAGGTATCTGTGAACAACCTATTTTCATTCTTCTGTTTCCATGAAACACAGAATTAGTTGACTTTGCTACGTGTTTTCCTTGTAAATAACCTTTCAAATAGGATCCCTAGTCTTGCGGGTTGAAACTGAACCCTCTGATTTTGTTCTTATCATCCCCCAGATTGAAATGTTTTGTTCATTTGTGCTTCTACTACTCTGATTTACAGCTGTATTCCAAATTTGTTATTCATCTATACACTGAAGAATATTCTATGTGCCCTCAAAAAATGTTTTTGAACTATCAGTGTACCAGAAAAATATAATTATTTAGAGATTTTCTTAGGTAAAATTTGCCAGTGTTCTATAATAGAAACAACTATATTGACCAAAGTAGACTATGTCCTAAAAAACAATATCACATAGATTTAAAAATACATTTTAACCATTTTAAAGACAACAACAATGTGTGTTCAAGATGGGACCCCTAGTGCACAAATTCAGTTATCTGAGCAATAATATATATATATATATATATATATATATATATATATATATAT
>NC_045438.1:70222148-70231283 GCF_002776525.5 Piliocolobus tephrosceles
TTTTTTATGTCAGGAAACTCAATAATTTATATTCAGACAGTTCAATAAAAACAATTTGTATAAACAAATACATTTTCAAATACATGGGAAAATATTATTTCTATATACACAACACACATAAAGAGATCAAACTATAGAAGTTATATTGCTGTTCTGGCTGAAAACCTAAAAAAGGAAAAATTATGTATGTCTGTTAAAAGCAGACATATTCAAATATTTAAGAAATGCATAATTTTAAACATTAATAATCCATGTTATAAAAGTTTAATAAAAATTAAAATTATATGGTAACTTATAATTCTTGCCTACAAAGCCAACATATTATAAATATTACCAGAGAAAACAAAATTCAGTATATTAAGCAGCTTGTTATAGCCAGAAGTAAGTCTTAGAAGAGGGAAACAAGGCCTTTCAACCAAATCCATACACCCAAAATGGGATAATTATCTCAGATATACAACAGTTTCCTGGATTGCTTTCTCAGTGAAACTTCAGTAGATATATCTTCAAAATCAAAGAAGATGTAAGGCAAAAAGAAAAATAATTATAAAATGCATGTGGTGATCAGTTACCTTTTCAGACACATTCAGATGAGAAAAGTTTTTGAGTATTTTAAAAGTTTGAATAAATAAAAAGCAATGTGTCCTTGATTCATTAACATTTACTTCTCAATTAAAACCATTTTTATAAAAATTATGATATACCATCTTGTGGTTATCTGAAAGGAATGCAATTTCCATTGTTAAAATGCTTTAAGGTCCACATATTTCAGCTTTATTTTCTGTTTTTATTTTTAACTCGCCCTCATTTAAAAATGTGAAACATTTGCCTATTAATCTTAATTATCCAACAACTTACAAGAAAGGCTATCATTATCAAGAGCTATTTGTTTTCACTAGTATTTACAACATGTATTATAAAAGGCATTTCATTTTTACCTATAAATTAATATAATTTTATCACCATTATTAAAAGTAAAACTTAATATGGAAAGATATTCATTATTTATAAATTGTATTCACAAAATTCACATTCAACTAAGTTTCATATATATCTGACATATCTGACAAACTATTTAGTCACCAATACATTCGTACTTCCCTTCAATGGGCAAAACACAATTCATTGTATATTTATTTATCAATAAATATTTATTGAGTAAATAATTGATCTCACAAGTGTTTACCTTATTTTTGAAATATAAGAAATCTAGGCTAAAGACACAATTTTGATAAATAAAAGTAAACTGAATTTCTGTATATTCTCAAACATATGATAAAATCTAGGACTATCTTATGACTAATTTTAATAAATTAAGTAACTTGTTAAACAGCCATATAGACCATATAGACCAACCTAGATTTTCTTAAGAAAAATGAAGAACTGAGCCCCAAGAACCTAATTTATCAGAATAAATAAAATGAATCATTTCCATTAAATTCATGATTATTTACCATTTTGAATTATATAGAAAGATAATTTATTTCTTTATGGTACTTTTTTTTAAAAAGTTACTGCAATCAACTTCATTCTTAATTTAAATGATAGGTAGATAGGTAGGTAGGTAAATAGAGAAACAGGTAGGTAGGTAGATAGATATTATGCCACCAGGCACTATTTGAGGCCTTGGAGATACAAACAAAAAAATACTAGGTCTTTGTCCTAAAGGCAAGAAGAATTTAATATGTGAAAAGGCACCCACACTCAGAAACCAACAAATATGAATACAATACTGTTAACGGGATAATGGAGATGTGCTTAGGGGTTCACAGAGTGAAGATATCTAGACTTAATGCTGGAAATGGTTTGACATGGGCAAAATACCTTCCCAGCTTTCTCCAAAGGAGATACATGTTTTTAGATTATGACAGTACCTGAAATAAACTAAGTAAAAAGATGAGATACATGAGTCACATTATTTTTCGTTGCAATAGGAAATGAAAACCTACTTCCACTTCTTAGAGACAAGCTATGCTCTGTGCCCAAACCCATTATATCTTTTGATTAGGGAAAGCTTTCTGGACAAGTTAATGTTTCACTTTAAATGCCTAATATAAAATGTTTGTGAGAGTTTGCAAGGTAGAATAATAGACAAGATTTGCTCCAGTCGAAAGGAAGAGTATAATCTTGGGAAATTGAGAGTTAAAATGTAATGCGGCTGTAGTAAAGGTGCAAATTGGAAAGGAACAAAACATAAAGCTACAACAGTGGACAGGGACAGTTGTGAAAGGGTCTCATCTGCTAACTTAAGGAATTTGGATTTTATTGTGGCAGCTATGTAGAGACAGTGTGCAAAGCATTGTGTAGTGACTATAATGCTCATGTAATATCTACTCAGTTATTTCTTTCTAGTACAATGTTAATGCTTCATTGTTTCCATTTGAAAAGGTACATTAATTTTATTTTTCTAATTTTTAGAGGGTCATATAGATCCACAGAATGTCAAGAGATCTGGATAATATCTGAAAAATTCAACTAAACTTGTTCATAATAACAATGAAGCACATTACATTACAAAATTAAATCTTCATATCCTTTGTTTTGTTTTAACCAAATACTTGTAAAAAAAACATTGCACTAGAGATACATCAATGATAAATCAGCCTAGATAAATCAAATGAACAGGACACATAGAGGTAAGTACAGTAGAATACCACATATCATCAAGAGACTAATTTGTTTTAATACTGAGCTATAACTTGAAAATTATTACATATGGATTATTTGAGGTTCCAAGTAGAAAACACATATTTCTTCTATGATTTTCATTCTTATATAGAACATGAATGCATTAAATATCAAATGGTAATTAATGAGTTAATATTTATTCTTTGGGTAGCTCTTTAGATTTAGTTTCAAAATTCATTTTGACACTATAAAAATGAGTGTAACATAAAAAGTGTACTTAGACACACAAATGCAACCAATATTTGAGTTAGCCAAGCCAGCATAAATAACAACCTGAATATTTTGTGAAAACAAATCATGTTATTTTCTGAATTCTTCAAACATTTTAGTTGGTTATTTTAGTCATAGACAAAATGGGGTTATAAAAATATACATTTATGATAACATTTCTCAGTGTCAAGTACTATAATCAGGCAAAAATATAGAAATACTCTATCCAAAATTCTGATTCCAGGAAGGATAAATATGACATAAGTTATTGGAAACAAAGGAGCATTTTTATTTTAAAAAATATTTCTAAAGGTACAAACACTTCAATGAATATTAGAAAAAACATTTACCTGGTATTCCTGTATGGCATCATTTTCAATATACCACTTTTCTGCTCTTTTTATTTACCAATGAAAGTTCATAAACCTCTTAAATATTAAAGATTATATCATCTCACTCTGCCACAGTGGTTAAAGTTAAGTCTAAAATATTGTGAGTTTTATCAAAAACAAAAGAGATGTTTACATACGAAAGATTAAATAATGTACTAGAAGACTTTAAACTGTTGGTTTCATCATATCCACAGCAATAAATATGCATACAAACAGTATCATATAGCATCTGAAAGAGTTATTTTCCTAGTCTTCCTCGTATTTATAGAAATGAGGAAATTATAGCACTAGAAATACAGAATCTGAATGAGGTGACCAATTTTCAAGGATAATACAAAAAAAATTTTACAAATGACTGCATTAAAATGTAAAATATAGCAATAGACACAACATTTTTGAAGTTTATACATATTTTTAGAAGGACTCTGGTACAAAAAACCAAAGAATTGATTAAGAATACTATTAAATGGCAAAAAGAAACTATAATATTTTCACACACTCATTAATGTAGAAAATTATAATTTCACCAATGAAAGTTAACATCTTTCTTAAGCTAGAAATTTATTGGACTAAAGCTATTCAGATAAAAACTTACTCTTTAACTTGAAACTGTTAACCCATATTGTATAGAAAACCTCATTTTTAATCTGCATAGTATTTTTTCTTTCATATTACAGTTTCCACTTTTTACTCACTTAATTAACTGTATCTCATCACTAAACTCATCACTAAACTATATCTCAAACTAAACTCAAGCAACAAAAGTTTTTTTTTTTAAGTCTGTAATAAGAGTAGAAACAGCTATTTTTCCTGAAGCTGACTACAATTAAATATATCACAATTAAATAAAAAATCCTACAGGTGACTATGAGTCTTTTTGTGAAATATGCTATATTTCACAAAATAAAATATTTTTTCGTGTAATGAATGACATAAGACAATTTAGAGCAATAGTTCTAAGCATTATCATTAGTTGGTAACATAAAAACACTTCTGGTTTGTGTTTTAATATAACAACAAAAAAATGTTTTAAATTTAAACTGTAAACAAGTAACATTTACCTTTTCCAATTGAGCGTTTTTTTTGGATTTGTATAAAAATTCTCCCACTGCCACAAAAACTGAAAGCACCAAGCCGGCTGCCAGAACAATGAAGATGCCACCAATATTCTGAACCCCCAGGGCACTGGCCTCTTTGCTCTCCTCTTCTGGGCAACCATTGCCCCTCCACCATTTCTCCTTCATCATATGCAGCTTGCCTTCCTCTTGCAGCTGAAGAATTGCTATGGTAATTTTGTCTCGATATGGAGAACCTAAGAAAGGAGAGGCTATGTTAAATATTTCAAGGAATCCAAAATTTCATAAAGGTTAGCAAGATGAGAGGAGGGCAGAGATTTTTCAAAGTGCTTCAGAGTGTGCCAGTGTTTTTTTCAGAAGAGAAAAACAAATGGAAAAAAAGACAAAGACGTTTAACAAGATCATTAAAGTGGACAGCCTTGCTAGATAATGAGGAATTAAATGCTTTGTTTTAAGAAAGAATATGTCTCCTAAAAGGTGGACTCAGTTTACAGCATTGTAAAATAGTAAGAAAGAATCCACAAAGGAAAATGGATAGAGCGCAAAGATGTTTCATTCATATCTACAATTTATTCTACACTGAAATCAGAGCACTGATAAAACAGCTCTCTCTCTGTTTTTAGATCAGAAAAGTGAAAAAAGGTGTTTCCCAAGATTAAATGCAGTAATTAAAGGGAATAATTACTAATAAGCTGTATTCGATGGTACCTTTTACTTAGGTGATAATGAGCAGTCACTAGTATCTGTTATGTGATGTACATAACAGAAGTCACGGATTGCATGGACTTAGATAATTTAAAAATCATTATGGAAATTTAATTTATAAACCAAGGGGCATACAGCCTGATATTGTAAAAATTTGGGGCATTGTTTCTTTATCAGTTTATTTTTTCAGGGACAACGTTTTGTTTTGTTTTGTTTTTCCAGAGGAGGCAACAATATAAACAAAATGTATTCCTTATGCTAATGGAGGTACATATTCATCTGAATTAGATATTACATGGTAAGTAATATCTGCTAATTCATTGACCAGAAACATATAAAAATATTGAAGCACATGCATTTTTCTACATCTGTTCCAAAGGATTGGTTTTATTGCTTTCTCCCACCCAGAAATCGCCTGCCTCTAAAGTGTAATCTTTTTCCTAAGACACTATACTGCACATTCCAGTTTTTGTGTACAGATTCACCCATAGTGTTTTCCTGCTTGTGGAAAAATACTAAACATTTCAGCTTGTATTCAATATTGCCTGTAATTTTGTTTTGATTTAAATGTGTCCACATCTATACATCTTTCAGTGAGAGTAGGCAATTAAAAGTAGAAAGACGAGAATCATAGAATGTAAGTAACCTGTTGAAAAAGTTGGAGAAATGAAGATCTACCAAACCCAACTGAAGAGTTGTTTCTTTAACATAATCTTTTCTCTGCTCAGAAGCTGTAGAAGTTTATGGCTTGTCTACATTTTTTACAGCTTTCCTAAATAGGGGCATTGCCCATTCCTATAATTAGAAGTCAAATATTTTATTTTCATTATGCAATAATTCTCAAGTATACTGGGGGAATTTCTGCTTCTCAGTTTCTTCCCTGTGCTCTTCTTAAAATACTAATCTAACACGAATGTGCAATGTAAATTCTGCCCCTCCACCACTTCAGATTTCAATATATTAGACCAGCTTATACTATTTTCTATTTTGATCACTCACTTACTGGGTATTCAGCCTAGGTTCCCTGGTATTATTATTTACTTGTTGAGATATGGTCTGTTTTCCTAAATACATTACAAGCTTTTTTGTATGGAGGATATCTATCTATCTGTCTGTCTATCCAATCAGTCCATTCACACATTTATCCATCCATCCATCCATCCATCCATCTAACAGATATAGAAAGATGCATGTGCTTCATTATTTTTATATGTTTCTGGTCAACGGATTAACAAAAATATCACTTATGTAATATCTAATGCAGATGAGTATCTATACCATTAGCACAAACACTAAAGCACACTAAAGAAACATCCATCCATCTGAATTCTAATTTTTCAAATAATAGGCTCTTAGCAAATGTTTGCATATTCTGAGGAGCATAATAACTGACTAAAAGCATCTTAACATAATATAAGAGCAATAATAACATGGTGCTTGAGTCTCTGTGATATGTAATAAAACACCATACATTAAGGTCATTTTGCTTGACTATTCAGTATTTATTAATTTGCTATATCTAGCATGGTGCCAGTTGAAAGATCAATTTTATTCTGATAATCATATATTTTCCCTGCAAAATAAATCCTTACTTGATGGGATCCCCATTTTAAGCAGAATGATAGTTTATCAAATATCTTTGAATAAGAAACAGTGTATGCAACAAATCTTGTGTTGATAGTGTTTGTGAAAATGGCCACACCTGGTTAACAAAAAGTTGTAATTTCTTTTCTTTGTGTGTGTGTGTGTGTGTGTGTGTGCATGTTTTGTTGTTGTTGTTTGTTTTTGTAGACAGAGTCTCGCTCTTTCACCCATGCTGGAGTGCAGTGGTGGGATCTCAGCTCACTGCCACCTCTGCCTCCCAGGCTCAAGTAATTCTCCTGCTTCAGTATCCTGAGTAGCTGGGATGACAGGCGCCTGCCACGCCGCCTGTATTTTTAGTGCAGACGGGGTTTCACCATGTTGCCCAGCTGGTCTTGACCACTTGAGCTCAAGCAATCCACCCGTCTTGGACCCCCAAAGTGCTGGGATTACAGGCGTGAGCCATGGTGCTCAGCCTGTAATTTCTTTTATATAAATATAATTATAAGCAAGATTTGTGGAGGGTGATTACTTGGAAAGTAGACTTTCAAATATAAAAAATTCTTAATGCGCTCAAGTATTTATTTTATGAAAGCTCATTTCTCACTTTGAGAACTATTGAAAGAATATAATTTTATTGCCAACTCACTATATGCACCAACTGCATTGGGATATCTGTTCTAGCATCTTCAAACACTATATTCTCCATTACAGTCTCAAGAACAAAATAACACACAAATAAACAAAAGCACCCTACTTTTCAGCAAGTGAGACACCTCTTGACTTCTTGCCACCTGCTTCCTATTTCCAGCATTGATTGCAAATATACAAATTTCCCATTGCCAGCAAACCTCAGTACACTTGCTTTTATGAACATAGGAATGTTTAAATGATATTTGGTTTGAATCAAATGTACAAAGTTAATGGGTTTCTTACTAAGGTTTTAAACAAGATGAAATAATATAGGGAATATAATCAATGCCAATAAATCAGTGACATGTTTTATTTGTCCTTCCTTCATTGATCTAGTTTAAGTATTTTTTAAAAAGACAAGTAATTAAAAAGAATTGTCACTTATTTGATACATAATTTGATGCTCCTTTGGAAGTATTTCTAAAAATATGCCAGTTGAGGTTAAATGTGGACTGAAATTTCAGCTAGATGAAAAATCTCAAGGACACATTGAGACCAAAGAACGAAAGAATCTTCCATTCTCCTTGTGACACGAACAGCCATGCACTTAGCTCTAATGAAGTGAACACTCATTAATTATGTAGATAGAGATAGTTCCTCCCAAGTCCAAACTCCCGTGTGAATCTGTACGCTGGCAAACGAAGAACTGATGTTACTGAATGTCAACTGAGAGAAGCTCAGGAGTCACAATGTAAGGTCGCCTTCAAGAAATACCTATATTTTTTCAAGAGGCCTCTAAGTTTAATTAGAAAACACTAAGGGAATTATAAATGTGTCTATTAGAACATGCATCATTGTAACTTAGAGTCAATTTTCAAACTGTTAGGAGGACAGACAACCACAAATGAATGGAGGAAGGCAGACAAAAATATCTGGAAAACTGCAACACTCAAAATAGACAGATGGCCTTCAGTTTCAGTTTTACTAAAACCTTGTGAGACTATATGGTCACATGGTGACCATATATTTTCATTTTTTTTTTTTTGAGATACTATGAAATATTTTGTCTAAATTTCACATATTTAAAACGTGGATAAATACATTTTTTAAAAAATTCAGGATAAACCAAACACATTTAAAGCCAAATTAGGCCTTGAATCTTCACTGCAATCTCTAATCTTTGGTTCTTTTTATAACCCTGCTCTCAGTGGGACTTTCTTTGATAATTTAAACAAAATCTCCATCTTTACAGTAAGGAACTGTTATGTTTGTAAATGATCTTTTCACAAGTTGCCAAAAGATCCCATTTACCAAGTAAAAAAGTCCTAGGTTGTAGAGAGTGGAAGGAAGGAAGGAAGGAAAGGAAGGAAGGGAGGGAGGGAAGCAGGCAGTCTTAGTACATACATTTATTACATAGTAAAACCTCTTCATATGGCAGATGTATAAGACCTGATGCTCCAAATGAGCCCTCAAAGGAGGTATAGAGGCAGTTTCAAGTGACATACAATGATAGCATATGGATAGGCACATAAAAACTACAAATGTATCTATCCAGAATTTCCTCAACAATAGAGTTACTGTCTCTAAGTGTCCCTTTTATGTTAAACTTTAATCAAATATTTTTATGTAATATTGTGATTTCATGAGAATCTCTCACAAGACATAGATTAAAACTCCTTAAGAGATTAAACTGTGATTATTATAAACAGTGAACACAAATCTCACCAAATATCTCAGAGCTAAATTGCTGGGTTTATTAAATTGAGTTATTCTTATCTTCCTTCTTTATTTCCTTCCTTCCTTCCTTCCTTCCTTCCTTCCTTCCTTCCTTCCTTCCTTCCTTCCTTCCT